>NC_024310.1:1534451-1535298 GCF_000523025.1 Cynoglossus semilaevis | reverse complement strand
GCGGGGGGTGGGGGGGGGGGGGGGGGTGGGGGGGGGGGGCCAGTGACGCTAATTTATTGGAGGATGCTGGACAGAGCAGTGGCCTTGAAGGGAATTAGCCAGAGGCGTCACATGGGGTTTGCTGGAAACTGAAGCTGACGGTGTGTGTGTGTGTGTGTGTGTGTGTGTGTGTGAGCTGCTCAGATATTTGTCTCTGTATATTTCACTCACAAATGTAAACGTGACGTATATTTTTGGCTGTAAAACGTTTTAATTCACTGTCGATAATTTAAATTCTGTATCAGCCAATCAGCTGTGAGGAGAGTCAGTTTTATTGCCCTGCTGCCCAGTAAACTGCCCTGGAGGTGGTGTTTACCGTTCCATCCTGTGGGCGTGACGGCGTGACGTTTGGAGAACGCCACCTCAGCACTTCTCTCTGCATTTACAGAACGCTCCCTGTCGCTCCGCACATGCTGTCAGTTGTTCCCCCGTGGAGACGCATCAGCACGAGCCGGGCGCCTGTCCGCTGGTCCGGTGACCTGCCCGGGTCACCGGGTCACCGAGCCCACGCCCCGTCCCATCAGAGACCAGAGGAAATGTCATCTCTGAGCTGTGACGACTGAGGAGCAGAGAGGGGCGTGGCCACCAGAGGGCAGAGTGGTAGAAGTCCACCACCTGCACACCTCAAGTTAGTCAGCAGAACACGACCCCCCCGTCCCCCCCGCTCCAGCCCCCGGCCCCTGCAGGCATCCCCATGTATGACTCTTTAATGTAGAATCTACAGTCATTTATCTTCTGCCGTGAATTTGGATGTCAGAAGTGTGACCGCGGGGGGGTCGGAGGGGGGTCAGAGAGGGGGGCGGGTCGG
>NC_024310.1:1532874-1534277 GCF_000523025.1 Cynoglossus semilaevis | reverse complement strand
GTCCCCCCCCCAGCCCCTCAGGCCACTCTCCATAATCAGCTCTCTCCAACCCATCAGAGGCCCAGGGCTAAAACCCCGACACTGTTACAGCCCTGATAAGAAATCCCTGCTTTCTTTCTGTCTTTCTTTCTTTCTCTCTCTCTCTCTCACCTCGCCTCACCCTTCACTGTCCGGCGCTCCCACTGTGGGCTCTGTGATTGGACGAGCTCATGTGGGAGAAAAATAGAACCGGGGCGACCTGTAGAAAACCCAATCTTCCACCACGGAGTGTTTGACTTTCCAACAATATCAGGCGTCAACGACCAAACGCTGGGAAACACTTCTGACAGGAGTTTCTCTCACTGCCAAACAATGGGGAGGCTAACGTAGGCTAACGTAGGCTAACGTAGGCTAACGTCTCCTTGGTGTTTTTGTTTTTCTTTTTTCAGTTCATGTACAATCACTTCTACCCACTTTCCTCTTTATTTTTAGTCTTGCTGAGGGGCTTATGTTCTCAGGAACGGGTGACACACAACTCCAAATAAAGCCGGCCTTGATCTGAGTTTGTGCTCACATTTGGGTGAACCTCAGCGTTTGCACAGCTGTGTTGATTGGACGAGCAGACCACATGGTTTGCGTCAACATCAGACGTGAGACACAACAGAATTAACCTCTGGTCCGCGCCGCAGACGCTCTGAATAACGCACGATTAGTCATGTTTGGGTTTCTGACCTTGACTTTCAGTGTGTGTTTCCAGTGAGGAAAACTGATAAATGACACTGTGTCTGAGTGAACGTTTGGACGAGATTCCACAGGGTTTAAAGAAACGACGTCTGAATCGCTAAATAACAGAGGGTTCAACAAACAGATCTGTGATGACATCATCATCATGGTCCAGTGAATACTGACCAACCGTCCAGGTCAGTGGACTCAACTGGACTCACGGTTTATTCTCCTCTCATTAACAGAAAGTTACGTCAAGATAAAAGGCAACAAATCTTTCTGTATCGAACAGAGGTCTTCAAACTGGCAACCCTGGAACTGGAAATACATAGATTTGTTTTTTACCAGTAGATATTTATATTTATATGAGTTGACATATGCTCAGTGTGGTGTGAACTGAGACACTACATCAGCGTGTTCCGCCCACAGGTGTTTTTAAAGGTTCTGTTCATAACAGATCTCACAGTAACAGTCCGTCTTCAGAGTCAACGACACTCACGCACGGGCAGACGCCGGGGCAGATGGCGTTGATGAAAAGCCATCACAGAGTATCAAGTTTTTGGAATGAAGTATCGTCCCTCATCCCGTAAATACGTCAGTGTGAAAAAGGACAGAAAGGAAAACAAACTATGATTCACCAAAAAGAGTAAGAGCAACAGTCATGGACTATCATCATGCAGCGAGAGAAAAGGGTAGAGGGG
>NC_024310.1:1528527-1532803 GCF_000523025.1 Cynoglossus semilaevis | reverse complement strand
AGAAAGGCCCTCGGGGGAGTTGTGCTCCAGTAAATCCGTCTTACAGAGCCCAGTGATCTTATTATAGTGTGGCCAGAGAAATGGGCAAACAGAGCAGACAAACCAGGCAGGGCTTCCAAAGTCAAGCCCCCGTATCCCCTCAGTCAGCACTTCAACCAGGCGGGGGCTTTGGCCGTGTCCAACCTTCATGACCTCAGGAGCTCAAACAGAGCAGATCAGCAGAAGCGTTGAGGGACAGAGACGGACAGAGAGACAGAAGAGGGGACAATAGACTGACAAGGAAAAAAAAAACAAAAACATATGGAGGGGAGTTTTAACAGCAGGACTTTGATTCCCTGATGTAATTTTTTTTTTATCAACGTAGAGAAAAACACCAAAAACGACTCGGGACAAAACCCTTTTTTTTTTGTTTCGCTGCTTTTTCCTGAATCCATTTCCATGTGATGTCCGTACGTGACTGCTGGTGTGTGGGATGTGAACACATGCTCTGTCACAAACACACTCTCACTGATGCTTGTCTGCATAGCTGTGCGGCGCGGGATCTGTTGCCGGCAGTAAATCAGTGGCCAGGCTCAGACTTACGGTTCTCCGTTCAGCTGTCATCTGGCTCACAGACTACAGTCACAGTTTAGTGATGTGCACCGCCAGACAGGAGGAGGAGGAGGAGGAGGAGGAGAGGGAGTTATCTCCACGTTCATGTAAACAACAACAAAAAAAGATCTGATATGAAGACAATTAATCTATTCTTACCGCCAACATTAAGCTGCTAATTTTTAAGCTAATTTGAGCTGATGAAGAGTTAAAAAAAGTCTGCATCTGCCGCCGCCAACTGTGCATCACTATGATGATGAGCTACTGAATGTACACACACACACACACCAGGAACACACACACGTACCAGGTATAGACAAAATGATTCATTAGGTTAAAGTTCACCTGACTGCAGTCAGAGAAAATGTCCGATGATGAAGGTAAAAAAAAAAAAAAAAAATCACCACTCAGTGGATTTTAGACTTTGGAAAAAAATGTCCTTTTGGATAAAAAAGATGATTTTTGGAAGTGACAAAATTCAATAAACCTCCTCGAAGAGCGACGTTCTGTTCTGCTGACATGGTACACATAGTACACATAGTACACATAGTACACAGTACGGCGGGGAAAAGTTTAAAAACAGACACGATGGTTTATCAGTAATGTACTGGTCAGTCTTCATATGAACTAAAATGAAACTAATGAAACTGACGAAACACAAAGACTTCAGAAACTCTAGAAAAAATAAAGTATATATATATAAATATATACTGTATATATATAAATATATACTGTATATATATAGATGGTACAAATGGATAAATAGAAAATTTATGTTTGATTATATATATATATATATAAATATATACTATATATATATATATACAGTATATAAATATATATATATATATATATATTTATATATATATATCAGTCTGAATTAGTTTCCTGCTGCTCTAAATGCATTACGTGCCGTACGAGTCTCAGTTCTAATATTTCACAGCGTTGTGAGTGTCAAAGGAAGAAGAATTCGTTTGAGATGAAAATCTCTGTGATGAAGAACCTCTTCGTCTTCATCTTTGATAAGAGCTTTTTCTTTCTTTTTTTCCAGAACTCCGCTCGGAGCAGTAATAGAAGAGGAAAAAGGACACAAGGAATCATCCCCACAATAATCCCCCTGAACCTGGAGGGGGAGGGCAAAGGGAGAAAGTGGGAGAGAAAGAACCGGTGGGACTGAAAAGAAAAAAAAAAAAAAAAAAGGACAGAAAATTCTACTGAGGTTTGAATAATGCATGGCCCTGAGGTGGCGCTCTCCTCCTGCTGCTCTTAGCGCCTTCATTAACATCCCTTTCATGACTTTGTCGCCGCCGTCCTGTTGAGCACCAGCGCCACCACTCAGTTATCAGGACATTTAAAAACAGATCAGAACTAGGTTGTGGAGGAGCTGTTTGAATCCTGCATCTTTTTTCCTCAGCAGAATGAGGAAATAGGGAGGAGATGAGGAGAAAAGCTAATTACACCGCCCCCCCCAGGGGACGGGGAGTCAGTGAAACCTGCTTACAGTGCGATACACCACGTATCAACACTGCATCTGGTTTCGTCAGCCACACTCACGGGTGAAGCCGTCCACGAAGCTGCAGCTGCTGCATTTATCTTTTTTTTTTTTACTAACCTGAAATTCCAAAAATCACATGTTGGTTGAACGGGAAAAAAAATCTGTATTTTCCAAATTCTTTTTCATCCTTTGGCTAGGTTTGCGACTTATACTCAGGTGCGACTTATATATTAAAATTTCTCCTTGGTTATTTTCACACTGACAGCCACTAGAGGGCACTCTAGGCTTGTGGACCAGTATCTGCTACTCCTGTGCCACTGAAAATGTACGTTTTGTAGTTTCACACTGACAGCCACTAGAGGGCACTGGTGCGACTTATGCTCTGAAGGGACTTATAGTCCGGAAAATACGATGTTCTCTGACTCTGTCGTTTCTCTTGAACAATTTTAATTTTCTCTGACTCTCTCATTTCTCTTGAACAATTTTTGCATAATTTACTATTTTAGGTTTTGCTAGCATAGCACAATTTATTATTTTAGGTTTTGCTAGCATCAATAACGACAACAACGACAACAACAACAACAACAACAACCACAGAGCTGCTCCAGTACACCGTATAAGGACTAAACTCTCAGACCAACGTGCAGAGGCAGAGACAGAGCCGACTTTAATTCTTTCCGTCTTCGTGCAGCCTGTGTAAAAAACCACGGCCACACGTGACCCAGTGGAAACAGTGACAGCAGAGCAGAGCTCTCCACTCCAGCCTCCTGGACCGGGACACTGGAGACTCACTGGACGGATTGTTCTGGAGATTTAAAACCAAAAAAAATCCCAGTTCTTTCAGTAAATCAGACTCAAACTGTCGATGGTTTAAACCTCGTCTTCCCAACGTCCTCCAAACCTGGATCAGAAATAAACCCGTATGAAACATTCCTGTCTTTACTAGTGGCTGGACCGACGGCGCTCACCGTGTCCTTTTTACTGCCTCTTTTTTAAACACATGTTAAAGGGGGCTTTAACTGAACCCTTGATCTGCTGACAGCTGGTGAAGATTAGTCCAGGATGTTCTGAAACCAGCTGTTCTGAAACCAGCGTCACAGCTGAGACAATGGAACGGCACGCGCTGAGATCTGAAGGTAACGTTTACTCACACCGTCTTTACTGAGTGGAAAAATCCCACTCCTCAAATGTCGTCCCATTGTTTTTCATCTTGTGCACCCCCTACGGGTCCACGCACCTCACTTTGGGAATCCCTGTGCTAGAGGAATACATTAGGAAAACGATTAAACCCATGAACACAAACCTGCAGGGAAAACAAGTAACGAACCAATCCCACAGGAGCTGCCAGGGGAGTGAGTGCATTATGGGATGTCACAATTTGATTTAGGTAAAAAAAACAAAAAAAACATGGATATTATCTAAGATCTGGAGACAAAACAATTGGTTTACGCCACGAAACACCAGTAAAAATCACATTTTCTTCTTCACAAATTACATTTGTCTCACGTCGCAGATGAAACCTTTGTATTTTTTTTTCTCTTTCCTGAATGAAACTTTTCTTTGCTCCAGATTTGATTATCTTAAACAGAGACGTCCCGGGGGCAGTGAGGAATTTCAGTGTTTTTGCTTTTGCAAATAAAGAGCAGGAAAAATAAAATCAATCAGATTCTAACTCTGCTCCTCGGCCGAGGCACGGACGGAGGAACAGACCGCACTTTTCTGCCGGCTCTGACCCGGCGCTGCTGCCAGATGGTGCTGAGTTCATTAAACACTGACGGAGACAGGTTCGCCTTCTGCTGATCAACTCAAAAACCGTCCTGGTGGGCTGTGATATGATATCAGCGAGACACTGTGGGGGGGGGGGACAGATGGACCGGCCCACGGAGCACATGGCATCAACGCCGGCACTCACAGAACCCACAGGCAGGAGGTTCAGTTCCCCCGGACACTAAACGCCTCTCAGCCTCTCAGCTGGGTTATTTATGTGATCTAATCTCAATTTGTGGCTGGCAAACGTGTGAACGAAGCCCAGAACACGGGCAGCGACCTGAGCGGATCAATACTTAATAAGCTCCTGTGCTGCCAACTCCATTCTGCTGCAATCTGCAATTTTTTATGTCCATTAGGTTGAAAACAGAGCCGACCGGGGGCAGGGACCGGGGGGGGGGGGGGGGGGGCCGCCACCCCTCC
>NC_024310.1:1525584-1528431 GCF_000523025.1 Cynoglossus semilaevis | reverse complement strand
GGGGCGGGGGGGGGGGGGGGGGGGGGGGGGGGCCCGCCACTCTCCGTGAAGATGGATGTTCCACCACGGTGTGAAACCGTGAAAACTTCAGAGATGATCTACCTCGAGTACTATAAAGTACTGCACACCTGACTTTTATTAAATGCAGTTCAATTCCAAACCCAGTGCTGTTTCAAAGAGGCATTTAACAAGTTGTGGGTAGATGGTAAAAACCACAGGAGGCTGGGGGGAGGGATCGGGGGGGGCACCAACACTGTTGTTATAACACAGAACTATCAACGATGCCAACATGGTTACAGTGCCATAGTGTAGCCATACATGTAGCGGTTAGCACACCTGCATCGGAAGCAGAGAACAGAGAGTCCAGGGTTCGATTCCCAGAGGAAATTGGTAAGTTGATTTGGATAAAACCATCTGCTAAACCCATAGATGTAAATGTACCTAAGTATCCTGTATATGAAGGTGATGTCAGTTTGGTCAAGATCAACGTCGACTCCAAACTACAACAATGGTGGTTCATTTAGGACAGATATTAGACCCAACAACCATCTGTCCTTACAATTATTCCAACTGCTGCGAGACACTAGGCCTCAATAACTAGGTTCAATTTTTTAACTTCTTTTTCTGGTTGGATCGACTAAGACCTGGTCACGTTTCCGTGGCCTTTCAATGTGTTCCGTAACGTGTTCCAGATTCAGTTCCTAAACAAATGCACATGGAGGCAGATTCAAACACAAACTCTGAACAAATACGTCTGCTCCCAAAGCTACGACTCGGGCCCCGCCCCCTTCTTCCACTGTGTCTGGAAAGGAATGCCCACGCAGCCACATCCAAAAGGAGGAGAAGAGGAGGGAAGATTGAATCCAGATGAATGGGGCTGGGGTGCAGCCCGCTCTCCAGGCCCATATCTCACTCCCCAAAGGCTGATTAAAATGAGGTACAGCAGTGGCTGGGCCGAGGCGCCTCCTCCTGGCTGCTGGAAGGACATTTGCTCACAGTGACAACACTGAGGAGAAAAACGGGCTGAAGGTCATCACTAAAGTCTGTGCGATTGGCTGACGGCGTCTCCGGGGAAGGTTCCAAAGAGAACGCGGCCAGTTCCTGAATTTTAACCGATAAAATAAATCTCCGGGCTGGTTTGACTGAACACGACTCTTCTTCACAGCAACATCTGCCACTTTGTGCTTTCGTTCAGGTTTGGACCGGTGCAGAGGCCGAGGCGTTGGAATGAAAAGTGAAAAGTCTTAACCGTCATGTCAACAGGAAATGAGGGCAAACTGGAAAAAAGTGGAGCAGGAACAGACAGAGGGCAGATGTTCAGAGGATAAATGAAAATATATTTGGTTCAGATTCACATATATGTCTATAACTGATACATGTTTTTACATGTATGAGTGACAGCATCGGTACCTGAGGAGGTTTAATTCTCATTACGTTGCTCTACAACTGCCACAGTCCACAGGTTGTTACTGAGGTTGACCTCTGACCCTGTTGCCTAATCACTATTTTTACTTTAAATATATTCAGAACTCCAGCACGGGGCCCGTTCTACCCCAGCAGTTTCTCCAACCAGTTAACTCCCATATCTGTCATTAAACTAAAACACCATGACAGCACGGCAAGGCACCGCGCGGCACCGCGCTGCACACTGGCTGTTAAGCTTCTCTAAATCACTGCGGAGGAAATTCCAGCGCCCGAGTCTGTCCCAGTGCTGAGTAACGTCGCAAACATCCAGGAATAATTCACTTGGAAGGAGCGGAGAGAAAAAACAGGCAAACACGCCACGTGTTGTTTCCTGCTGCCTCGGCCAGTGAGCGAGTGAGTGAGTGTGTGTGTGTGTGTGTGTGTGTACACACAAATAAGTAAAAGTGTAAGTTGTTCGCATTCAATCAGATCCATGAGAAAAAGGTCAGAGTTAAAGTCCGTCTGTGGCAGATGTTTAGAGACTCGTTACTTCCTTTATTTCTTAAACTGACTGGAAAAAAAAGCGGCAGGTTCTAATTCCCAGCAGTGCTTGTTTCAGTACACAGAAGTACACAGAAGTACACAGGAGTACACAGAAGTCCACAGAAGTACACAGAAGTACACAGAGCCCAGATACTACACTGTTCCTCAGTTTGGTCAACGACAGGTTCATCTCATTACCTTCTTCTAAACGGCAGCGTCTGATAAAACCAAGTTAATTAAAAGAGCTTTCAAAGTCGACGCTCGGGGCCCGCGGAGGAGCAGCAGCGGCGACGGTGGCGGCGGCGGCAGGTCAGGCACCAGGACTCCGGTGATGTTGGAGTAATAAACTACCTCTGGTTGCACAACAACAGGAGCAGTGTTAGCGGGCGGTTGTTAAACGCGGTGGAACACGTGTCTCGCCACAAACACAAACACTGATTACTGGGGTTAATCAACTCCAACAGGACGCCGCGACATCAGAGCCGGAGTCGGAGCTGCTCGTTAATGTCGTCACTGAAGCCACTCATAAACACAGAACCGCTGACCTTTGAATCTGTCCAGGTCTTTAAGACTTCAAACAGCGCCTCTCTGTGGTCAGGTAAATCACAAACACCGTCCAAACTTTTTGCCGGCGTCTAATTTGACACGTTAGCCGTTGATGACACTTCACTTTAATCCTTTATTTTTTCTTTCTTTGTTCCTACATGTTTATGAGGTTTAAATTCTCACGGTCCATCAAGGTTTATCTAATCCTCACAATAACTGCATTGACAACGGGATTATGGCGGTAACGATGACATCATCACCAACAGCAGTCGTGAAAGAGATACAAACAGCACGGACCAAACGTCCGTCGACGTGTTTTTTTCAGCCTCGCGTCTCGTTTGTGATTAGACAAAG
>NC_024310.1:1523422-1525517 GCF_000523025.1 Cynoglossus semilaevis | reverse complement strand
AAGTTTGGGATGTGATCCTCACTTCGTGGGTTGTGCTGATGCGAGTGCTTTTGTTTTGAGATTAATGGAAGACGGCGGCTGTTTGGCTTCCCATGATCCCACGCACAGAACAGAAACAGCCTCAGACCAGTCAGAGCTTTATGTGTTTGTGTTCCGCTCACACGAGGAGGCCGGCGCTTTTATCCTACACTTTCTGCTCCATTTTCTAACAGCAGCAGAACGAATGAGCTCCACGGAGCTGGGCTCCACTTTAAACACCTTCATCTGCCTGTGAGTCACGGACCAAATCAATACGACTTCTTTGTTTTAGGATTTCCAAAGTCAACATTATGGTCCAGGTTTGTGCTTCTGTGTTTGTGTGTCAGCGTCATGAATATTCCACAACGCTAACGGGGACATCTGGTCAGCGTGGGTTAACGCCCGGGAGAGAGGTCTGAAATAGTTTGATAAAAGTGGACGATAAAATCTGAACAAGATCTAACCAGGTCTTCAAGGATTCTTCAAGGACGTAATTGTCAAACATCAGTGTTGATCTAAAAATAGAATTCCATCAAAAAACAGGAGTGGAGAAGAATGTTGCTTAGTTACAGTCCACATGAATCAACTCAACTGTAACATGACATTTGTGTGGCTTATTATTTTCCTGTGGTTTGTCTGATTTCTGAAAAGGTGTTTTCCAATTATTCATAAATGTTGGCTCCGTTTGGAGGCAGATTCTGGGAATATTTCACAAAAGAAACGACCAATTTATTTTGGAAATTTGGTCACAACAATCTGTCACTTTTGACAAATAGGCGTCTGTATTTATGCCTGTTGATTAAAACACCATTTAAACACGATGAACAAATGTTGAAACAAAACAACACATGACATGAAATTAAATGTGTTGTGTTACTGCCATCAACATATCCATCCTCCATCTCCTACCATCACCACGGTCCCCATCAGTGTAACCTTTCATCATCTACGATCTCACACCTAAACACACAGAGAGGCTGCGGCCGTTAGCGCTAGCCCCCGCCGGAAGTCTGTTCGTTCACTTGTACATAACGTCGGTGCCACAGACGCTCAGATCAATGTTCTCAGCTGAATCCACCGGCTGTGACTGGTCGAAGATAAAGCTTCACATTTATAATAATGAAATGTTATTTACCGCCGTTTAAAATTTCAACCTCAAGATGTTTTTTTTTTCTCAGTGAGTGACTGAATAGAGTTATACGGAGGTAGAAATTCAATTATATCAGATCGTGAGAGCAAATATTGAATTGAGTTATTTCATTAAACGCTGCCTCCTGCTGGCAGTAGACATGTTTTTTTTTGTTATTCCACTGTAGCCAATAAGAGGAAAAACACATCTCCCCTCATCCTGGGTGGATTAGGTGCTAATCTGTCTGCTGAGGAGAAAAGGAGAGAGTGAAAGTGAAAGGCTTTCCTCCCTCATCTGCCCGACATTAATATTTCTATTAGCGGAGCTTTTCCACTGATGCGATGTGACACTTGTGGCCCTGCATGAGAAGCCCGGCTAATGGGCGGAGGGAGGGAGGTGAAGGTCAGAGCCACCCCAGGCTCGGCTCCTCCTTAACTCGGTTTTACATTCATAACCACGTGGAACTAACAGCTGCTGCGACCTGTTAACGCCCACGTATAAGCGGCGTGATCAGGACGAAGCGTGCGCTGATCACGGAGCTTTGTTTGGGGACGACGCAGATGCAGAAGATCCACGTGTGGTTAAATGAGCGGGAGCGTTTAACCCCCCCCGCACCCCCCCCCCCGAGCTGCTGAAGGTCCTCGGAGCTGAGGCAGTACAACGTGACACCTCCACGTCTTCTTCGTCTCCTCACTACATGTAGCAGCTAATGATGCTATTGTGCCGATAACAGCACACAGCTAGCATCTTTTTGTAAACACGCCTGAGTGAGAGGGAAACGCTGTTGTAAGCGGCGTGCAGCTGACTTCACGCTCCGACCTTCAAGCCCAGATGTCCTTCATCAGCGCGGTGTCCTTTAACGCCGCGGTCGCTCCCAGCTGATGTAAAAGAATGGGGGTGGGAAAAACAGAATGAGTGGAGGGGGGGGGGGGGTCCCCACACACACGT
>NC_024310.1:1520671-1522404 GCF_000523025.1 Cynoglossus semilaevis | reverse complement strand
TTCACATTTATAATAATGAAATGTTATTTACCGCCGTTTAAAATTTCAACCTCAAGATGTTTTTTTTTTCTCAGTGAGTGACTGAATAGAGTTATACGGAGGTAGAAATTCAATTATATCAGATCGTGAGAGCAAATATTGAATTGAGTTATTTCATTAAACGCTGCCTCCTGCTGGCAGTAGACATGTTTTTTTTTGTTATTCCACTGTAGCCAATAAGAGGAAAAACACATCTCCCCTCATCCTGGGTGGATTAGGTACTAATCTGTCTGCTGAGGAGAAAAGGAGAGAGTGAAAGTGAAAGGCTTTCCTCCCTCATCTGCCCGACATTAATATTTCTATTAGCGGAGCTTTTCCACTGATGCGATGTGACACTTGTGGCCCTGCATGAGAAGCCCGGCTAATGGGCGGAGGGAGGTGAAGGTCAGAGCCACGGCAGGCTCGGCTCCTCCTTAACTCGGTTTTACATTCATAACCACGTGGAACTAACAGCTGCTGCGACCTGTTAACGCCCACGTATAAGCGGCGTGATCAGGACGAAGCGTGCGCTGATCACGGAGCTTTGTTTGGGGACGACGCAGATGCAGAAGATCCACGTGTGGTTAAATGAGCGGGAGCGTTTAACCCCCCCCCCCCCCCCCCCCCCCCCCCCCCCGAGCTGCTGAAGGTCCTCGGAGCTGAGGCAGTACAACGTGACACCTCCACGTCTTCTTCGTCTCCTCACTACATGTAGCAGCTAATGATGCTATTGTGCCGATAACAGCACACAGCTAGCATCTTTTTGTAAACACGCCTGAGTGAGAGGGAAACGCTGTTGTAAGCGGCGTGCAGCTGACTTCACGGTCCGACCTTCAAGCCCAGATGTCCTTCATCAGCGCGGTGTCCTTTAACGCCGCGGTCGCTCCCAGCTGATGTAAAAGAATGGGGGTGGGAAAAACAGAATGAGTGGAGGGGGGGGGGGTCTCCCCACACACACGTCTTCAACATCAGCATGTGTAGTTGTGCATTAAACGGTGCGTCACGCATACATCTGACACGTTAATGTTCTCTGTCTGATCACGGCTCGACGCCAGGCGATGGCGCTCTTCCTGTTTCTGAACCCTGGACTCCAGCGTACGGTGAACGCAGATGATTTCAGCAGCTAAAAGCTAAAGAGCAAAAAAAAAAAGCCTAATGACATTTGAAGTGCTCTTCACGGCCACAGGGATCACAGGAAGGCCATTTCCCTTCATAATACCACACACTTCACCGACGCACTGGGGCAGTTAAAGACGGTCAGCGGCTGCTGCTGCGGCTGAGGCTCAGCTTGGCAAACCGCCGCAGTAATGTCAGAGGGTTTTAGCAGGAATTAGTCTTAATGTCACTCCCTCTCTCTCACCTGAACGTCACTGACTGTTAACAGGAGCTGTAAATGAACAGCCGTGGGTGTTTACGTGAATCAGCTGAGGTTCAGGCGCGGGAGGGGGGGCAGTAGATTGTGCTGAATGGAGTTGGAACAGTCTGTAAATGGACTCGTTCGCCTCATGATAAAATTACAGAAACTGTACCTTTAACGTTGTTTATTTACCTAATGGGACAAAAGGCACAGACTTGAATCCACTGAACTGTAGAGCTGAGATGGTCCGTCATGGTCGTTGATACTGAACTGATAATTGGCTCAACAGCAGTAACAGCAGCAGCAGCAGTAACAGCAGTAACAGCAGTAACAGCAGTAACAGCAGAAACAGCAGCAC
>NC_024310.1:1517618-1520655 GCF_000523025.1 Cynoglossus semilaevis | reverse complement strand
CCATATCTCCAGCAGTAACATCAGTAACAGCAGCAATAACAGCAGTAACAGCAGCAGCGGAGGCCCAGGAGTAAAGCAGAGGTCAGAGGTCAAACCAGTCACAGCTGCTCTTAAGTCTATGACCGATGGGCTCCAGGGGCAGAAGGAGACTAATCAGACAGGTCTCACACACACACACACACACACACACACAACCGTCGTTGTTACGTTGGTGTAACATTCGCTCCGTCTTTAGTACGAGCTGAATTCTAACCCTTCCTTCAGACGTCAGCCTCTAAATACCTGTCCAACAACAACAACAACAACAACAACAATCACTCCGTCTTTAGTACGAGCTGAATTCTAACCCTTCCTTCAGACGTCAGCCTCTAAATACCTGTCCAACAACAACAACAACAACAACAACAACAACAACAACAACAACTGTACTGTTGCCGTAACAGTGTAGCTAACGCCGGTACACACGGACAGACACAGTCAGTAGACGTTGTAAACCTCTGACGTCGACGTCTGAACAGTTTTTACACGTAGGTAAAAGTCTAACTGCAGGCTGCCACAGGAGGCGCCATTGAGTATGTGGATTCTTTGGGGCCTTGAACCCAGGACCTTGAGCGTGTAAGGCTGAGATGAGCACGGCCTTCATTTGGTCTCAACAATCTGACAACAGCTTCACCGCGGTTCTCCCGTGTCAGGAGAACATTCCGGAGCGGAGAGAACCACAGGACCACCATCAGAGCTTGGATTTCCAAATGTTATTCCATGTTGAAAAACCTGTTCAGTTGAGTCTGAGCGAAGGTTCTGCTGCTCCGCACAATTTTCGGTAATTACAGCAGTAAGTGAGCCGTGTCAGCAGAACCGGCGGCGTTCGCTGCGATCGCCGTGGAAACCCAGGACAGACGCGGTAACACGGCTGTGGATTACATGGATGTAACGGTCCCTGTGGCCGAGACGCCGCGGGGAAAAAAACTGCTGATCCAGCGGCGTTAACGTTGTGAAATCAAACTGAAATATGAGCAGCAGCTGAAACAGAACGTGTTGTTGAAAACATGGTGGATGTTGGGAAGAAAAAAAAAAAAAAAAGAAAAGTTCCAGGAGGTTCTGGTTTTCAACAAATAAGGTGTGTTTTTTTCCAGCTGAACTCTGTGAAGGTGAAAGTTATCACAGGTGATAAAGTTGTGTATTTGCCCTTCAGCGGTGTGTGTGTGTGTGTGTGTGTGTGTGAAACATATTTTCCACATTTATCAGCCGTGTGTGACTAAACATGGACATGTCTCAGGTGAGACGCAGATAAGAATAACTCGACTCGGAACACGCTCCAAAAAGTTTTTCAATGACGCTGGCTGGCTAGTAGAAAAACCCAGGATCCATCCAAGGACACACACACGCACACACACACACACACTCATTCAGGTTGACCCCTGTGACCTCTGACAAACAGAGCAGACATTCCTCACTCTGGCTCAGCCGCAGCGTTGTTTGGATTAGCTGAGAGAGAGCAGAACCTCTGCTGTCCCTGTGGCTGCACGGCACACGCCAGCCAACTGCTACACTCACTGCCTCACACACACACACACACACACACACACACACACGCATGTGTGTGTGTGTGTGTGTGTGTGTGTAAATGACACATGAGCTGGTGGAAATATTCTGATTAGTGCTGACATCCTGACTCCAAAAACCCAGAAGGAAAAGTTAACGTCCAGTAGCGGTAAAGAAACGTTAGCATGTGAAGGCAAACACACACACACACACACACACACACACACGCTAGTAAACACCAGTGGTGGGTCGTCAGGCCTTTTACAGGCATAGCAGCCTGAGCCGCTGCCTTTCATGGGAGCTGAATCCCTGACATTTTGTCCCCGAGCTCCAGGAGGAGACGAAGACTGAAGAGGAGACGAAGACTGAAGAGGAGATGAAGACTGAAGAGGAGACGAAGACTGAAGAGGAGACAAAGACTGAAGAGGAGACGAAGACTGAAGAGGAGACAAAGACTGAAGAGGAGACGAAGACTGAAGAGGATCAGGAAAATATGGAGAGATAAAAGCAGCAGCTTGGAGAAAAGAGTAGAGGAAGGAGATGATGGAGGGATAAAAGCAGCAGCTTGGAGAAAAGAGGGAGGAAGTGAGGGAGAGAGAGGAGGGAGGTGACAGTGGGGAAGGGGGGACGGAGAGGATGAAGTCAAATCCTTGGGTGTTTAGGTTTTAGTCTCCTGGCAGAGCTCTCTTCCTCACACAGCCTTTGTTCCCAGACTCCAAACACCTGAGAGATTCCCACAAAGTCAAAGTCAAAGTCAACGTCAACGTGAACGACGTGGTGACGAGGCCGACCGGATCAGGGCGGGGGACGAGGCCGACCGGATCAGGGCGGTTGACAAGGCCGACCGGATCAGGGCGGTTCTCCACCGTCATCGTTACTGAAGCTTTAATTAAAGGAATTCAGTCTCAAAGATGACGTTCTTTAACAAAGGCCTCACTGTTCAGATGAAAGGTGGAAAAAAAAAACCCCAAACAGTTATTTTAGAGAAGTTACACTGAAGCTCTGTTTCCATCATTAGGGTTTAAATCCCATGCCCCCCCCCCAAACACCCCCCCCCAATGGTTGGAGTTTTTTCCACAGAGGTTTGAACACCGACGGGCTGTAACCAGGCTGTAAGCAGGCGGTAAACAGGCTGTAGGAGCTGTGATTACTCTGACTGTCATTATGACAATTACTGTGACTGCTTCCTGTCTTAATAACTCCCATGGTGCTCGGCAGCGTTCACGTGGCTCAAACGCTGGCGATGTCCTCGCGGTGGGCGATTTTATTTCACTTTTACACCGACGTGGAATAAAAAAAGTAAAGTTTCAAAAATGTTTGAATTCACAACGTACATCTTTATAATCCAACTCCAATCCAACTATGAAAAAAATTATTATTTTTTTAATTACCAGTATTTTCACAAACAAGTCAAAATGACATCTAGAACAGAGACATGTTGGGAGTTTTTTAGGTTTTGGAGCGATGTTTAAATGACTGCGCCAAAATAATCTCC
>NC_024310.1:1517110-1517334 GCF_000523025.1 Cynoglossus semilaevis | reverse complement strand
TTTCGGAAACTGAAGGATGAGATTTAAAAAAAAAAAAACCTCGATCATCTGCAGCGAGAAGAAGAAGAAGAAGCAGAATGAACGTCACTGATGAGTTTGTTGACACGAGGAACGTATAAACAGACACACGCTGTTAGCGTTTAATATTCAATTAAAATAAGTCAACAGTCTCAGTTTGATGAAGTCAGACTTCATGGTTTTTATCTTAACAGTTTTTTTAAGAA
>NC_024310.1:1516357-1516966 GCF_000523025.1 Cynoglossus semilaevis | reverse complement strand
CTCTGACCAGACCCCACAGAGAGGAATATGGATTTTGAGTTTAAACCTAACGACGTGGCTGCCCTCACCCCTGGAGGGAGGCATGTGCAGCGGGCGAGCGAGCGAGCGGGCGTGGGATGACGTCCTGGTGGTGAGTCACCGTACGCTCTCGAAGCCAAGTGGCCTTTTTTATGGACGCTGCTCGGTGAAGACGAGCAGCGGTTGGTGGAAGAACGGTCACGTGACTTGAACCGCCGCCAACATCCGCAGCGTCCCCGCCGTCACATCAACTAGTACATACTGATGGAGCGGCTGATTTAGGATTACAGAAACGGCCATTAAAAACACACACACACACACACAGCAGCAGCTACAGTCTGGCCTTCACTGGGTGAGAAAAAAAAAAAAAAAAAAGTATGTTCCCATCAGTCATGGAACAGCGCAGCGCTCCGCCACCCCCTCGCTTCCGTGTGCCCTCGGCCCAATCCATCATTCCCAAGTACGGTGGCCTCAGGGCACGGTCTGGGAGCGCTCTCTGAAGGATTCAAGAGGGAAACAAAAGAACGACGGTGAGATTACAGCTGGGAAGACAGGAAGACAGAGGGGAAGTGGGGGGGGGGGGGGGGGGGG
>NC_024310.1:1510712-1516309 GCF_000523025.1 Cynoglossus semilaevis | reverse complement strand
AAGTGAAGCAGAAATGACCGGCTGTGGGAGTTTGGTCTGAATTTATTCCCCGATCTCTCGTTTTCTTTGTTTGCGTTCTTCGTTCTTCCATTTATTTTGTATTTCCTCTCTTTTTCCCCCTCCCCGTCGTCTGCTCCACCGTCTCATTAGCTGACAGCTAAGACACACTCCTATGAGATGAAACCCCCAGAGCAGCGTGACCTTTGTTTCACGGTGGGACCGCTATCAGTGACAGGCCATCAGCTGCGGCGTCGCCTCAGGAGCACGAACACGGAGCTGCGTTCACGTAGGCACAACAACACACACACACACACACACACCTACACACACACCAGCCCATCACGCTCTGATCCTGTGTCAGCAGCCTTCAACCAGCTTTCTCACCAAGGCTAAAGAGGTGTCAGCCATCATGGTCGACGAGGGGCGGAGTCACGAGGGATGTAACCGATTGGAGCAACACACACACACACACACACACACACACGCACATGCGAGGCTGCAGTAAATAACGCCCATCAACCTGTGTTTTAATCAGCCTCAGGGACGCACGGCTGCTTCCTGTGATGCCAAGAGACCATTCTTCATCGGCGTGGTCAGCGGAGGGGGCGGTGGTCAGCGGAGGGGGCAGGGCCTTACAGGTTTACAAGGTCACTGATCGAGCCCTCTGAGTGACCTCTGAGGCAGGGAGCGGATTCGTTTGTGAAATACTTCACCGTAAACCCAGAGCGAAGCAACTACGGAGCAGGAAACTTACAACCTTGAGAGCAGACGTTAACCAGATGAATGTGGGCCGTGGACGCACGCGGCGCCTCCGGTCCATCGCTCTTCCTCACTGATAAACAACCCCCGGTTAAAAAACATGAAGCTCTGAACAACTCTATCAATAAAGTTTCATACATAAATGAACGCAACTCTATCGTCTTGGGTTCCAGTACAGAAACGCAGAAACAAAAGGCTGGTTTTCAGAAAGGATCAGGCAGATAATGATGTGTGGTTTAGAAACAGTTTAGAAACAGTTTCTCACTCAGGTTTTGTTGAGCAGCTGGTTCTTCGACCTCACTGGTACAGACGCAGGTTTAAACCTACATTTTACTGAGCAACAACTGTGCAAAGAAAGACAGAAAATGCTGTCGTTTTGTAACAAAGAACAGAAGATGATGATGTCAAACCACAGATGTTTTTGTAATTACACCATCACACGTCCAGCCCAGGAGGCGTTAGTGAACGAACTCCCCACTCCCTTCTGTAATCCATGAGTCCAGAATTTGACGGTAACACAGAAACACGAGGGAAAGGGTTAAAGGTGTGACATCACTAAACACAAATGTGTTTGGACTGGAGCTGGGACTGGAGCTGGGACTGGAGCTGGGACTGGAGCTGGGACTGGAGCTGGGACTGGAGCTGGGACTGGAGCTGGGACTGGAGCTGGGACTGGAGCTGGGACTGGAGCTGGGACTGGAGCTGGGACTGGAGCTGGGACTGGAGCTGGGACTGGAGCTGGGACTGGAGCTGGGACTGGAGCTGGGACTGGAGCTGGGACTGGAGCTGGGACTGGAGCTGGGACTGGAGCTGGGACTGGAGCTGGGACTGGAGCTGGGACTGGAGCTGGGACTGGAGCTGGGACTGGAGCTGGGACTGGAGCTGGGACTGGAGCTGGGACTGGAGCTGGGACGGCAGAGAGCAGCTGGGACCCAGACTAGATTGCACACATGAATCCTGAGCCAAGAGCAGAGCTGCCTCCTCTCTGCCAAGCTTTTTCACATTTTGCAGCAAGCTGCGAGCGCCTCGCCATATTCCCTGCATATTCCACAAACATCTGGCACTCGATTCGTCCAACACATCCCAGCCCATCAGGGACCGCAAGCAGGAGATTCCTGCAGCCCCTCGGCCTCCCTTTAACACACAGTACTGGGTTTCTTTGTTGGTTAGATCCTGATAAATACTGCACGCAACACACTTCTTCAACACAAGGTTCTAGAAGTAAAATAATGCAGAGTAAACGAAGGAATGAGAACGTTCCAGATGATTTACACCTGCCACGGCTGATTCTAATTTGTCTGTAATTGTTAGCAGCTTCACCGTGATGAGTAAATTAGCACGAAGTGGAGCTGAGGTGTGAGAATCAGCAGCTGAACAACGTGTCGACGGCGCTAACCCTTCACAGCTCCGGTTCTCAGGGGTTCAATATTCTGACAACAATAACGGTGCGACTGGTGTCGCTGTAAACATTTGGTCAAATGTCTCGACTGAAACCGACGTCACCAGACGACGTGTTCGGAGTTACGGTGTTTTATGAGCTCTGTGTTGATGAGAGTCGACAAGAGTTACGGTGAGAAAATATGTTTGTGTTTCATGAGCTCTGTGTTGATGAGAGTCGACACCTCGGCCGCTCCGACGCCTCGTTCCCTCTCTTTTAATTTAAGGCTGTTAGCCGCTGACGCCCCCTTTCTGAGAGTGTTCTCACTGCGTCACAGACTCACGTCACCCAGTGAAACCACATCTTCTGACTGGTGTCGGTTGCCAGGTTTGTTGTTGTTTGGCTAAAACAGACAAAGCTGGAGGAAACCTCCAAAGTTGACACTTCCATATCTTTAACGTGCTCATCCGACCGTTTGTCCGTCTCTGACCATGTCTGTGCCATGTGAGGTGTCAATCTCTGTTTAGGAGTAACAGGCGATCGATCTCGCCGGCTGAGCTGCATCAGTGGCTCCAGCTCCCAGGGTGGGGTAAGACAGATCATTTGTAGAGACAGGCCAAGTCTCCGAGCAAAAGCAGACACTGATGTAGTTCGACGGTCGGGTTCTTAAAGAGACGCACTTAAAGGCAAACTGGAGTCTTTGTAAAACCACAAAAAAGCAGAGGGAAAATTTCCAAGGGTCTTAAAACTGTTAAAACGTGTCCTTTAAAAAAACCCCACACCCTGATTGAACCACCTGTGATCGTTCCCAGGCAGCAGGATAATGAGCTTCACCATCAGTGGTCTGTACGACCTGTGTGGACACAGGAGTCGTCGCTTCAAATTGCAGCTTAGAAATCACCACAGGGAGCGCCATCTGGCAGGAGCCGTGAGAACGTAAGTGATAAGAATCAAATACTACCAACTTGGCCCGGCCGTCCAGAAACGGTCAGGCTGTGATTGAACTCCCTCTGGTACAAACTCCCACCGTTCACATGATACAGAGCGTAATAAATCCAACTATAAATATAAATATTTTAGTGACCCAACCTCCACTTCTTGGAACTTTCTAAACAAAACTCGACCTGTTCACGGTGTTTGTGGAGAATTCCTCATAATAACCATGTAAGGATGGAAAAAAAAAATGAGTCAAAAACATTTAGATTTATCTGCTGTATCACAAACACCAACCCTGAGACTTTGGTTTATGATTTGTACAGGATGTAGATCCATAAAATCCCTGTTATTATCATCAGATATTATATTAAAAACCTGCACTTTTTTGTGGTTAAAAAGTCAAACAACCTGTCATTGATCACGTCATGTCAAATCACATTAAACTGTCGGCTCATAATGACGTGTCCAGAAGCTTGCCTTTTACGTCATGTCAAATCACGTTGAATGTCGGCTCATAATGACGTGTCCAGAAGGAGCGAGGAGGAACGTGGGGTTCACGTCTGGTTGGTGGAAAATGAAAAACAAAGTCTCTGAGAAACTTTTGCTGATCAAAAAAACAACAAAAAAAAAAAAACGAAGCAGCGTCGTAGAAACTGCTCCAGGACCTGAGAGATGACGAGGGATGAAACGCTTGTTAAGGTGTTTGTTTTATTCTGACTCAGTCGCACCTTCATCTGCAAAGCTGTGGGAGTGACAGGCTCACACACACACACACACACACACACACACACACTTGATTATAAGGCTGAGTTCATCAGTGATGGAGAGGCTCCAGGTGCGTCTAATTGTACATCAGGCCTGTTTATTATGACTGACTGAGTGGCTCACAACAGGATCTACTTAACAACCTTAAACGGCTCCACTTTTTCAACTTGTGACTCACTCTTCACCGCCTCTCTCTCTCTCTCTCTCTCTCTCTCTGTTTCTTTTTTTTTTTCGGTTGATTTTTTTCTCTTTTCTTCTCGCTTCTCGTCTCGTTCTGATCTGGTAATCCTGAAGGTCAGAGACAGAGGTGACGCCCTAGCTGTGGTTTTAGTCATTACAGCAAGAGACAGTTATTACAACTACAGTAAAATCTACAGAAGCCAGGTGTTAGCAGAGTTAGCATTGATAGCTTAGCCTAGCTTGTGTGTACAGTCCGAAAAAGAGATCCCAGATCCTAAATCCAGTGAGTTCCTTCATCTAATTTTTATGTTCAAATAGATTTTACATTTGTAAAATAACATTTAACTTTGTTTCAAACGAGACGTTATACTCCTAAATTGTACAGAAAAAAAAGTTCATGAGGAATTTTCTAAGTGTCCAAAATAGGATGCTTGTTGTCCAAAAGTTTAACAACTTCCATAATTGCACAGTGAAGTCCATTTAAATGTGAGGAAACACCCATGAAAATGAAGGTTCTCAAACCAACGGATATTTAAAAGACAGGAAAAACAGAACGTAAAAGTTGTTGTCTTCAGAGGTTTTTCTTTAATTGGTTCAAACGTTAAATCAAGATCTGTTTACGCCAAGAGACTAGTGGTTAGAGGTGGAACTGTCGGCTACTGTGACTCGACTCCTCGACACAGAGCAGCTTCAGCCGTTATGGAAACTATATCAGAGAGAAACGAGGCCGTGTCCTGTCCATTTAATGATGTCACGTTATGATGATGATGATGATGATGATGATGATGTTGAATCTGCAGTTCAGTAATATTAAACGTTTCACCCTTTCAGTAGAAAACCAGCTGAACAACGGAGTCTCCTTCAAACAGTGAGTGACACGACTGTGTCACAGCAGTGGAAACAGGATATAAAACTGGAGGTGGAAAAATGAACGACTGCTCTTCTCCCCGAGGAACATCCGACATTTACACTTGGACTTTTACCTCAGAGGACCAGAAATACATCTGTTGCATAATGAAAGAAAGAATAATCCCACAATAATCTGAACTAATCTGATACTGGACGTAATGAAATACGAGATGGAATTCATCGATGTTTGAAAATTTAAATATGAAGTTTTATCTCAAAGACTGTTGAAGATTTCTTTATTTAACAAATAACCAGTTCTAATCCTGCACATTCAGCAGTGGTTTCCACCCTTGAGTCGTCTCCTTTGTCCTTCACCGACATCTTAATCTGGTAAAACTGTATGTATTTCCATCAAATTCCATTTTTTCTCTTTCTTTACCAAGTAACTGAAGAGTGAACACGACGACGTACTGTACGACTGTACGACGGTCATTCAAATATAAACAAACCACAGAGTCGACTGTTAATGAAACTTCTCTCTCTCTGTGAAACAGTTCTACTCCAAACATTCACACACTCCGTACACACACACACACACATATTTGAACGCACACAAATCCCTGCGGTGTCATATCTGTGCAGCATCTGTCTGTGTCTGTTTCTGCTGCAGCAGTAAATAACACAGGGAGGGCCCTGTTAATGAACACAGCTGTACGCTACTGCACTGCGT
>NC_024310.1:1508438-1510502 GCF_000523025.1 Cynoglossus semilaevis | reverse complement strand
CAGATCACGAAGGCAGCGCCACCAGATCTTCAGCTTTGAACTCCTCCTCCTCTTCCTCCCTCTTCCTCCCGGTTCCTCTGCTCTCAGCTCTGAGTGTGGACTCGTCCGACAGAAGTGAGCAGTCGGATGAGCCGCAGATGTTTAAACTGATAATAGAAACGTCTGCGGCGCGAGGGCCTCTCGTCTTTAATGTGTGCCACGCTATCTTCCAGATGCCTTTGTTGCAGAACGTCGTTCTCTCGCTCCGACATCGAGTCGAATCAGATTCCGAAAAACAAGTGGATTAATTTAATCTCCCCTCAGCTGTGACAATGACCTTCGCTTCCGAGGAATAATAAGGATTAGCTGGAAGTGGAAGGACGTATGCTACGCAGAGGAAAACGATTACATTTCTCTCCCGACAGCGTGATTGAAACTTAACGTTCACCATGTCTTCATGGTTGATAAGAGCAGCGCCGTATCGGAATGCTGGTCTTTGAGTCAAAATAAAAGTGACACACACTTTTTGTTTCCACTGCAGCAGCTGACGTGTTCAGAAACGTACACAAAAAAAACCCCACAACACAGAAAAGAGCCCACGTTTACATTCGGACCATCGATCCAGACGCTCTGGTTTATATCCTCCATGATGTGCGCCATTATCACAAGGTAAACGGGTTCTATTTCTTAAGTCCTGCACTACATTATTGATCAGAACACAGGAAGGAAGCTATTCTCAGGGCGATATGAAAGACAATAGCAGCACGCTACTGCTCGATCGGACATTACAGCCGACAAGGTCACGCAAATTAATAACAGACATCGACCTTCAGTTTGACTTATGGGAAAGGTTAGGTCAACTGGGAATTGCGAAGTCGGTGTCCGCTCGTCTACAGCCATGCAGTGGAAACACGATCCTGGATGGAGAGGGACGGATGACAATTGATTTCCATTGACACAAGTCGGCGGTGGATCGGCGGGGTCTCCTGACGGAGCACGTATCTGGGTAGAAAATGTTGGTTTCATTAATAAAACAAAAGCCTCAGATTAGGCTTTAATGTTTATTAAAAGCTTTGAAGCTGCTAATAAAAAATGCAGCGTGGTGGAGTGGTGGTTGTGAGAACTCTGCTGGTGCGTCGGGTTTCACTGGAGGCGTCAGGATGGTAGAGCGTTTATAAGAAACGGACGCAGCAGATGTGAAGGTTGTCGTACAGCTGGACATTTGTGAGACACGATAACTGAGGAGATATCGTAGAACCTCCAGAGTTCTGACTGAACTTCCAGTCTAGACTCGTTTGTTCCCACACATACTTTACAGGAGACTCAGCGTTTCTTGTTTATACAGATATATATTTATATGTAAACTGACTTTTTAGCCTTTTTAGTTACGAACTGGTTCTCCCTTAAGATGTGTCGAAGATTTATCTTCTAACATGAACCGACGTATACTCAACATTTCCTCTCTAATACGACGGTTTACTTCCGACCTCAGCAGCGGCCTCAGATGTGCTTGTGTTCCCACAAACGTCAACTTGATGAAGAGGCAAACAAGTCGAATAAAAACGCATCACTCCTTAGCTTTTACACATGACTTTTTTTTTTTTTTTCTCCCTGTGAGACTCTAAGGTTATCGTCACGGATGTGTCCTTGACTATCAGACCAATGACTGCTAGCAGGTCCCTCATGCACCCCCACTGTCCCAGCAGCAGCAGCAGCAGCAGTAACAGTAACAGCAGCATCAGCATCATCAGCATCAGCAGCATCAGCATCAGCATCAGCAGCATCAGCAGCAGCAGCAGCATCAGCATCAGCAGCATCAGCAGCAGCAGCAGCATCAGCATCAGCAGCATCAGCATCAGCATCAGCATCAGCAGCAGCATCAGCAGCAGTAGCATCAGCAGTGCTGTGGTGTTTGTATTCCCTCTTCCGGGGCCGGCGTCAACTCCGTGATTCCACTGCAGTTATTCGTGCTGACTCACCCCCGACATTCGCAGCCGTGGGGCTGAAAGTCCGCGGGACACCTACAACAGTGGTCTCATCGCCCCCTGTTCTCTCTGCTCTCTCCAAGGTTATCCAGCGTGGGGT
>NC_024310.1:1507505-1507980 GCF_000523025.1 Cynoglossus semilaevis | reverse complement strand
ACCCCCCACCCCCCCCCCAAACACACACACACACACGCACCAATCAGAGTAAGAAATGCACACTGAGAGTTTACTCACAGTATGAAGTCGAACAGGGAATCAAACCCACACCCATACAACGCTCTCCCACCCCCTCCATTGTTATACTGTATATATATAGAACAGAAACAACAACCTTGACTAAACTGTTATCACAAAATTCCCGACACAACTTTAAATGATAAGTGTTTGTTTACATTAAAGGTTTGAGGTTTTTATCTTCTTATGTTCAGCATCTGGTGAGCACACCTTCAATCACGACGCCGTACACCTCCAATAATGTCATTATTCTTCATGATGATCACATTTTAGTGAATATTTTTATATCTCACTACGACCGTCCTGGTGTCAACGCTGATAATCCACCACTCACTGATGACTGGATTATATTTCACTGAGTCTTAATTTAGTATTTATTTAAAAACAACAAAAACAA
>NC_024310.1:1502052-1507333 GCF_000523025.1 Cynoglossus semilaevis | reverse complement strand
AGTTATGAAGTGGTAGGATTAGACCGGGTTAAAGGTGATTCCAACCAGTGCCTGTGACTCTCAGGGAAAACTGGGAATTCCAGTGTGGCCGGAATCACGAGTTCACCACATGAAGTCGTATTTAGGATAAAAATGTCAAAAAAATAAAAATAAAAAAGACAACATTCCACAGATCAGTGCAGTATCAGTGCAGTACTTCAGAGTACGCAGCGACTTCAAAAGCATCTGTGATCTGATTACTGCGTATTTACAGTTACTGCAACAGATTACAGATGCCCTCGTTTTTTGTAATCCGATTACTCCTTATTCCATTACAGCTAATCAAATACTCCGATACCTCCGACCAGCCGGACTCACAGGGAGCCACGTCCCCGACGTAGACCGCATGTAGATGTGGGGTGCGCCTCCGGGGGGCGAGGCCGTGTGGTCTACGTCAGGGAGCCACGTCCCCGACGTAGACCACATGTAGATGTGGTCTACGTCAGGGAGCCACGTCCCGTGGTCTACGCCAGCAGTGGAGGAGAAATATGGTCGACTCCCAGTGAGCGAGCGAGTAAAGCTGAGTGGCCATCTATCACAGCCCTGCAGCAGAGAGCCGCGCACACTCTGTCCACTCCACCCCCCCCCCCCCCCCCCCCCTCGGGTGGGAGGGGGGGGGGGGGAGGGGGTGGAGAATGGAAAGAGACAGGACAGTAAGAGAAAAAGCTCATAAACAAACTCCCTCAGGACGGAGGAGGAGGAGGAGGAGGAGGAGGAGGAAGAGGACGCTGCGTAAAACCCCAGCACCGCCGGCTCTGAGAGGAAACGTCGGGCGTCCGAGATTGATGGACTAAGTAGCACAACACACACCTGTGTGTGTGTGTGTGTGTCCATGATTACTTCAAGTCGACCCGCGGCTGGGAGTGGATCCTGGCAACGGACTAAATATTAGGATTAATGGCTTCTTCAGTCTGGTGAAGCATCGACTGTGGTTCAATGTTTCTGTATGTGTACGAATAATACAGCAAAACACAGAACAACAAATACAACAATAAAATACTAATATATATATATATATTTCTGTCTGTTAAAATGACTTATAATTGACAAATTAAACAAATAACCATCTATATGTAAGGGTATATATATATATACATATATATATATAAATGTATATATTTTTTTTTGCTGTCCAGTAACATGCCCTACAACTGACAAATGAAACAAATGAAACAAATGAACGTTGGTGAAGTTCCATAAGTTCAGTCACAGGTAAAACGAAGCACAAATCAATATGTAGAGTAATGAGGGCTTTCAGCAGCTGCGATCTTTTGCCGCTCTAATGCATTCAGATCATAACATGTGCCAGAATACATTACAGTTCCACGCACTTTGACAGAGGAGGTTGTTCAACCTCTGGTTCCCTCCACGTATGAACCAGAATATGAATCATTTATGAGACTGACTGAGAACAAGGAATATGAAAAAACCAAAAACCTCAGTATGATTCATCTGCTGGACACAACAAACAGGTGGCGCTGTTCCATTGGCTGAAGCTGTGGAGCTGAATGAATCATTCATGTCTAAGTCGTATTAAAAAAAAATAGACACAACTTTGCTGTGAAACAGTTCGTACTCCGTCGTACACGTAATGAATCATTCATGTCTAAGTCGTATTAAAAAAAAAACCAAACCAACTAGACACAACTTTGCTGTGAAACTTTGTTCATACTCCGTCGTACACGTGGACCGTTGCTGGTGCTGGTGATTTGCTAAGTGAGTGTTTCTACGGCTCTGCCCCCCCCCCTCCCCCCCCCCAAGAGAGAGCTGAGGTCACCGTTCACCATTGATCCGGTCAAGTCAAATATGTTAAAGTTCACCGTGAAACGAGCCTAAAGTGGCTGAACAGAAAAAACAAATCTGTGTTTTTTTTTAAACTCCTGCAATGTCAAAAAAGATTCTTTTTAATTTATTGACGGAATCAGGACCGACACAACACGGTGTCACCCTGGTCCGTGATAACCAGCAGTCATTCCTGTTCCCTGTCAGCTCAGACGTCCTCCTCATTCCTCGTGTCAGAAAAACGCTGGCGATTCATTAGCGAGAAGAGGTGGAGGACGAGGAGTGAAGAGGTGTGATGGTTAAGCCCGGGCCCTGAGACAGACAGCCATGTTCCCTAATCCGTTCTGAGCAGCCATAAGCCCTTCTGTTATCACTCCTTAGAATTGTGCGTCCCTTAAACACATTAACTTTGGCCCCAGCGCCGGCTCCCAGCAGCAGAGACAGACACGGCGTCAGACTCATTTAATTGGGCAGCGAGGGTGTATTTTTTTATTTTTTTAATGGACGCCAAGTATCAGCACATTTTACAGCAATCACGTAATCCTGGTGGGCTCCGGAGGCAACTGCAAGTCCCACAGTACACCTGAAGGACGGGTCCGAGGAGGAATCTAACCATAAACCACGACAGATTTATCTGTGTGTGTCAATTTATATATTTCTTCTTCTTTTTTTTTTCTACCTCACACGGCAGCTTTGTTATCTTGTCATATTTTTATTTTAAAATTCAACAATAAAGCTTGTTTATGATCGGGGGTGTGATCAATGTATCAATCCAATTACTCATCGATTTTTGCAAATTATTCATTTAATCTTTAAAAGACGTGTGAGAGGAACCTGAGATGACCTTTAGGTGACCTTTAAGTGGATGAATAAGGTTCCGTCTGTGTCAGAAAGCTACGGCCGCTCAAAGAGGAACACAGAAATGGCCTGAATATATTCTGCTCTTTTTTTTTTTCTTTTCTTTTGAAAACGTTTTATGACGATGACATTGGACCTGTGAATGAATCTGAGGGTCGTTCACTGAGTTTCTGCTTTTACACTAAGACTAAAATTATGGACCAAGTGTGTGATTTAATCTGGCAAATATGTCGATACGGGAAAATGCTTCAGCGTGAAGTGAAAATCGTTGAAACTATTGATTCCAAAGAATTAAGACCATTGAGGAACGGTTCTCCACAAGAACCTCCTCTTGATTTCTTGACCTTCAACTTTCATCCTAAAAACCTAGAAATTTTTAGTTTAAAAGATTGAAACAGAATTGGAAATAAAACTAAATGATGAAATGTGAATCTGAACGCTCGTATTTTTTCAGTGGACCGTGAAGGCAGCTAGCAATTCCTCCACGTGACTTGGGTGTTTCCACTAAAAACAGTTCAAATAGCTTCTCGGCGGCGGCGGCGGTCTTACTCACGGCGGCTTCACAAATAGAGTGGAAAGGTAATTGCATTTCAGTGTTTGTATTCAATTTTCTCTGGTTGCGGTTCGGTGCAAAGTGACAAATAGGAGCTGATGTTGTGATCACCAGATGAACTAAGGTTTGCTCTGACGGGGAGGAAAACCCCCAACGAGTGTTTGAGCAACAACGCCGGCCTGTTGTGTACTCTGAGAGCAGCTAAAGACGCGGGCTGTTTGCTGAGGCAGCAGATGACTTGCTTTTCTCTCCACACCCTGCAACACAGGAGAGACTTAATTGCCTCATTAGCAAAAAGGGCCGGCAAAGATTCAGCCTCTTCCTCATTGTTCAATGTCACGAGTGCAGCCGAGAGGAAAGGTTAATAGAGTAAACAACATTTCCCTTTTCCTAAATGGAAAAATGTTTGTTTTTTTCATCCCGATCGGTGGAGCCAGGAGAAAGCTTCATTTCAGTCCACCTCCCCACCATCACGCGTTTGATTTCTTCCTATCAACACTTTGCATAAATAATTCCTGGTTCCGACAGCACAGCACAGCTTGCCGTTAGTGCAGGGTGACGGCCAAACTGTACTCTTCAGGCGTGAATCCTTAAAGGAAGAGGAGACGCGATGCCAACTTTAATTATTTTAAGAGCTCACATTTGCTAACTGCGCAGTTTACTCCTGGACTTTTTTTGGAACCCAGACAGCCAATCAAGCCAAATGCTTACACTTTTTTTTTATTTCCCTCTTGACGAAAGACACACAAATAAATAAAAAATATCTGCAGCTGAGAGAAAACGCAGCATCCAAAGTCTTTACTCGCCGCTGCGTCGGAGAACAGCGTGTCACTGAACAATCCTGAGTGCGATAGCGTGGACAGAAATGGCAAACTGTGACAGGCGTCTTGAACGCGTTCCTGAGGCCCTGTCTGTTTCTCAGCAGGACGATGATGCAGCAGTTCTTAATTTGGATCTGACAATCGTGCGTGATGGAGCGCAGCGCGGACTAAACAGAAATGGAGATGTCAAAAACTAATGGAGGAAAGATGCACTGAGCTGTAAGTTAGCACTGAGCAGTCGTTGGCTTCAAACTGCCGCTCTCTCTGAGGAGCACTCCATTACTGCAGCACGCTACTCTCCAAACACAAACCTCCGCAGTCGCACAGAGACTCGTGTTTGGGTTCAATAATGGAAGTCAAAAGGACAAAAACACGGTACTGCCAACTCCACTGAAGGCCCGTGGAAACACCACACACACACACGGGCGTTGGATGGTGGTAAATATGACAAACAGGAAGTCGACGAGGCTCTCTTCCTAGACCACTTTTGACTCTCGTTGCAGAAAAGAGCGAGTGTTTCCAGTCGGGTATTTTCAGCGTTAAAGACTTGTCTGTGAATGGCCTGAACGCTGCCGTGAGTAACCGGACGCTCTTTAATCACAGAAAGACGTTGTGCTCCAACTGACATCACGTACTTAATTTGCGGACAACTTAGCAACTGATCAATGATATTAAGTTCATAATGTGTTTGCTGCGCCCCGACAGAGCGTACGGCCGGCGTTGTGGTCAGATAATGAAACCATCCATCACACGGTGAGAAGCACTGACCCAGAGCTGGGTCTGAGTTACTGCTCCGTCCAGTTCTGTCTGACAAAAAGAAAACGGTTCTGATGACCAAGGACTTTGGCCCCATAAAGAATCAATTAACAGAACTGCACGTCTTGCAGAGCTTTAAGGGCCAACGTTTTATTACAGTCGATATATGGATTAAGGCTTGGAGTTAAAGTTTCACTAAACGTGAAGCCTTTTTAGTCTAAAATGTGTTTTTGTCTCACACCGAGGATAGATCTGGTTTTGACAGATGGCTGAGTCTTGACTTCTGCCATCAAGCACAAAAGGATGGAAGGTGTATCTGCCAGATGGTGTTCAGGTCGTGTGCAGGAAACCACTCTGTCTTCCGAGCACTCTAATCAATGACCACCAAATTCCCTCTCTTACAAACACCATCCATCTCTGGGTCTTTCCAGGCTGCTCAGTGACGACCAAAAGCACCTAAAGATAAATGTCT
>NC_024310.1:1498602-1501824 GCF_000523025.1 Cynoglossus semilaevis | reverse complement strand
CTGGCGAGCAAAAGAGGAAATGGAGTGAGACAATGCAGCACGCGGGTTCAAAACACCTAATGGAGTGTCCTGCTCGCTGGGCTAATAGAGCGCTTCCAATTGAAAGGAACAGCGAGCGTCTAAATAGAGCAACGTGGAACACAGCCCCCCCACCTCCACCCCCCCGGCTCCCTCAGTCAGACTGAAAGACCTGCAGAGAGAAAAAAGAAAAAAAAGAAAAGGAAACTTGACTTGGCTTTTCCATGATGTGCTGCGAGGCCAGTTGCTTTTATTCATCTGTGGTGCGAGGCCAGTTGCTTTTATTCATCTGCGTGGATCGATTGCGTGGATTTCATTACGGCTGAATGCCACAAAGAATGAGAGAAAATATGAAGGATGCAAAGTCGATACTTTGTTCATCAGTGGGAAACGGTCATAAATCAAACGCACGTACGTGGAATTCAGAATCCTCCCTCTCTCTGTGTGTGCGTGAATATTTTTATTTAACCATTTCTTTGGACTCGTATCACGGCCGGGATCTGATCTGAAACCTCCCGCTGATCCTGGTTTCAGGGCTGAGACGTCAGAGTTGATATTTGGACGTGGGAATCGATAAACACCACATGAGACGAGGCACCGCGCTGACGTGGAGTCTGACAGGTGCAACACATGACCAATTAAAGCGTCATGTGACCGGTTAGAGATGATCAAGTATCGGCAGACGGTTTACTGGGCTTTGACACTCTGTCACTCACACAGAAACCTGTCCTGCTGGGAGAAAACCCTTATCGTCCAATCAGAGTCCACTCCACTGAGTAAACAGAATGATCTCAAATCATCTGGACTTGACGTGTAATCAACAGACCGACAGTCGTGTTAACAGGAATTGCATTTACATCGAGGCTCGACCTCAACTACAACCACGTCGATGTCGCTCCTGCGCTGGTCGTGAAGGGATTTTTTTTTTTGCATTTCCCACCTGTGTGTCACTGAACTAAAGCACACACAGAACTGAGGCTAAAAACAGAACTCAGTTTGTGACACGTGACTCTTAATTATCTAAAACAGATGTTTTTAAATGCGACTTATTTTTCATATAAGATTAAAAAGAAAAAACAAAATATTTTCAGGATCTTTGGGAGCTGAAGCTAATCCCAACAGCCATCAGACAAGAACACTGTAAAACCCTGGACCAGGGATGTTCAAACTACAGCCCGGGGGCCTGGATACAGCCCGTTTGGCTTTTTAATCCGGCCCGTCAAACTTGTCAAAATTATAGTTTTTATTTAAATTATCATTGTACTTTCACCAAAACATGGTCTAGAATGAGCTAAAAGCATTTTTTGCCTTTTAATCTGCTGGACTTTTACCTGTCATTTATCTTAGGTCACAGGAACGCTCCATCTATTGACCCTTGACCCCTGACCCGGCCCCTCGGCCAACATTTTAGAACCCATAAGGTCATAAAGATTGTTCTAGAGAGTTCACCACACCATGACTGAGACAGGAATAATCTAAAAAAAAAAAAACAACCTCCAAGACACATGGTTCATGTTGCTTTGTCCTTGTCATTATAATATGTGCGTGTTTACAAACTGAGTTCTGGACCAGTCGGACCTGAGCAGCAGTCATGGATCATATGTCGTCTTACTTTTTTTTCATTCATAAGGACAGCCCTCCCAGAGTTCTGCTTCAGAGGAGACAAACATGACATTTAACTCCAAACTGGGTTTGACAAACATGACATTTAACTCCAAACTGTTGGTTTCTAGGGGAAAAAAAAGAAGAAGAAAAACCCTTGACTGCACTGCAGCACAACAACAGGCTGGAGAAAACCTTTGACTCAGATTCAGCGTTTCTTTGGCCAAGTATGAAACACGTAGCAGGAATCTGACTCTGGCTTCCATTAGTCGTTGTGTTCACAACAAAACAAACAAATGAGTGAAGGCAGGATTTAAACCGTGGTGGTGATGCAGTCTGACGTACGTTCGTGTTTTACTCTTGTGACCTTTGTCTTGACCTGACGACCTCTTCTACCTCTGTTTCTGGCTTTGTTTACTGTCCGATGCTTGAACCGCAGCCCGTGATTACAATATTTTTGCTCCTAAAACGGCCCCGCCTGCGTTCGCTGCGTTGACCTTTTCGTGACTGTCCCGTCATTTGAAAGTAAACGTCCAAGGGGCGTAGAAGAGAAATAAACGCCGTCACAGCTGCGGGCCGTGAATTTTCTTCTCTGCGTGATTTAAAAGGAAATATGACAAGTGACATTCACTTCAAGCTCATTATATCTGGATGCAGTGAAGTCTGCAGACGTTACGGTTCAATGAGGCTGAAGGAGCGACAGTCATGTGACTAGTCACTGGGTCACTGACTGATGACTGCACGTATTTACACCTACAGACATATTTGGTCTTTGGTGCTGTTTTCATCTTTTGATACTTAATCTGTTTGAGCGTAGTTTCCCAATCTATCTCTCTCTCTCTCTCTAGCGCCCCCTTTTTGTCAGATCGGACTATCATCGAGCCTCCCCGACTTTGACACGTTCATCACTGTTGGTGCAAATCTTCACAGAATTTGTAATGAAAACACTGAGCCTCTTTCTTAATGATCAGAGGAGATAAAAGTTCAAATGGGTGCAATGGCTATGTACCACCTCCAGGGGCCCCACCCCACAGCTTGGGCACCACTGCTTCTGAGTGAGCCAGTGGTGACTTGTGGTCCATACATGAGGACAAACGTCAACACTTTCACCAGAGTCAATCCTGACCAAGAGCAGGAAACAAATCAGTGACCTTGTTACTGTAAGGCAAGTGCACTAGACACTGTGACACCGTGAGGTCTGTTTTATTTTTCTATAAGGAAAATTACATTTTGATTAATGTGAACATTGGTCAAACTTCCAAAGTTTTTCATTGAATTCCTAACTGATCAAAAACACAAACGCTGCAACAACGGCGTTTTTTTTTTAAGTTCAACGAACAGTTTTCAAAACCAAACATTTCTAAACAGCCACACTGGCCTCGTCCAAACTTGGATTTCTAAAAGCATTTCTACTGGTGGTGTAGAAACCTCACATGTGTCTCCAGTTAATGTGAATCTGAGCCGGGGTTTTTTTTTTTTTTTTTTCAACATCTGTCAAAGATTAGCAGTGAAGGGAGGCGGGACGTTCCTGTTCAACGTTCCTGTTCATATGTTCCTGTTCATATGTTCCAAAATATTCTGGCAGCAAATTTCTCACTGGTG
>NC_024310.1:1495702-1498482 GCF_000523025.1 Cynoglossus semilaevis | reverse complement strand
AGACATGTGTCTTTTGTTTTACAAGAATCGAGTGACAAAAGGTCCGTACATAACGAGGTGTGGACGACTCAGACGCCGCGGGTGGGGCAGGAAAATATGAGGCAGAGATGGTGAAGAAACTGCAAATGAAGTCGGCAACGGCCACCGTGACCTCGTTTCTCTGAAACGTATCGGGTTGCCGCAAAAGAAAAAACAAAAACAAAAAACCAAACCAACAACAACAACAACAACAACAGCCTCCTGGACTATTTGCTTTCATCAGTGAAAGCACTCACTGTACTCACAAAGCAGGTACACGTTCCATGTCAAACACTGGAATCCAGTCCTGCTGCGACAGAATGGAAGGACCCTCAGACTAAAAGCACCACAATCAATGAAACATGAACCCCCCCCCCCGGGTACGGAGGCAGGACGACGCCCGCTGTCATTCAAAGGCCACTCACATTCAGGGGGAAAGTGCTTGAAAGGCAAATCGGTGTGTGTTAGTGATAGGGGTCAATTGTTCCGAGGACGTCTGGACCTCTGGACTCATCCATAACCTTCCTCACTCAGCCCGGCTGGAGGGTTTGTATTCCCTCCATTCTAAGTGCTCCGACCTTGACGATCAATTCTGATTTACCTTTTTTTGCCCAGAGGAGAAAAAAAAAAATCCTCCGTTTGATGGAAATCTGTTTACACTTTGTCCTGGTGTCACGTAGCTGACATGGCAGGTAGAAGTGATATTTCACTATGATCTACTGCTGCACTGTGTCCCACACTGTACAAACGTAGCACATACTAAAAGACTGTAAATATATATATACATATATGGTCAAAAAGTTCTCAGATATATTTCTTTGTTTCAAAAGGTGTGTGATTTTCAGAACCCGTCTCCCAGGTGACTCCAACAGGTTTTACCAGGAGGATTATTAGGTCTATCAAATGATTACAATTCAAATGTAACAATAATAATCATCACGACTCGTCGTAAAAAAGTGAAATAAATCAACCGCTGTATGTGATGGGAAACAGAAAGAAAACAAACAGCAGGAGGTGGTGGAATTAATAAAACAGAAAAAGGTCAAGAAAATATACAAATAACTTTTGAGATTTAGCTTCAAAGAGTTGGTGGATTTATGTGGTTCCTGTTGATCTAAACTGTGGCTTTTAGAAAGTTAGTGAGAAGCTACTGGTCAATGTGTTCAAATGTGGTGAGAATCAGGTTTTGACCTTTTATGAATTCTTCATTCTCATCATTCTTCAGTGTGTGTGTGTGTGTGTGTGTGTGTGTGAGATTTATCAGATTTATCTTCTGCAAACTCCTCTTCCTGTTCAGGTCTGTGTAGAAGTCATTTCAAAGTGAACGGTTCAACATAAGCTGACGGTTCATGTCGGAGCTCTGAAGTCGAGCTCTGACTCCAACTGACAAACACTTCACGTTTCCAGCACATTCACCAAAAAACACATCTGCCAAAATCATCACCTCTTCTCCAAAAACAAATATATATAAATATATATATTTTTTAAAGCTCAGAAAAGGGGGCACAGAGACAGGCCTGACAATTATGCTCAGAAAAAGGGGGCACACAGACAGACCTGACAATTATGTCAAAGATTAATGTGAGTCAAACCGAGATCAAACAAAGACTTATGTCAAAGATTAATGCAAGTCAAACCGAGATCAAACAAAGACTTAATGTATAATAATTGACGTCAAATATTTAAAGGCTGGCGGTTTGTAGGGTTGCCAGAAATCTGTGTGTGTTTGTGTGTGTGTTAGTGTGTGTTTGTGTGTGTGTGGGGGTGAGTGTGATTCACTCTCTCTCAAATCAAGACGTCACTTCAAATCCTCTGGCTCAGGAGGCTCCTGTCATCTTCACATTTCAGAGATCTTCTGACTTCCCCGGCAGACATGCTAAATATGGAACGGGGACAAAATTTCTGTTTGGAGTCGCAGCTTTCTTTATCTGTGAGTAAAGCCTGTTTTTCTTTCCCTCTCTCTCTCTCTCTCTCTCTCTCTCTCTGTGTGTCTCTGAGGGATGTGCAGCGTCGCACACGGGAGAAGTCATAATAATGACTGTGACTGTCCGTGCACATTCATCTGAATAAACTCTCAAGCGTATATAATCTGTACAGCCACAAGGGCGGCGATAAAAAATACTATATTTGTACCGAGACCTTTTATGGAGTATTTTCACCGTCGTAACACTTTTCTCTCCGTTCTTCTAAATTTAACCCGTGCTTCAGCGACATCAGACTCAGATCTGACTTTTCTTTACGTTGTCAGTGTTGAGCGCCATCAGAGTCCGGTCTGAACCGCCCTGAAGTGACCTGACGCTACACATGTGTATCAATCTGATCGGATTTGATTGGCTCTCCCTGTGGCTGCCCCTGTCACAGACCCCCCCCCCCCCTCCAGCCCCAACCCCCAACCACAGAAATGTTGACAATCTTCAAACTTCTTTCCACTGCTGAGCTCCTTCGACGCTGCTTTTATTTACTCTGTATTTGCAGCGCCCTCTCTGCTCCATCACTGAACTGTGACTCCTGTCGCTCTTCAACGATGAAAAAGTAAAAGATTATTCAGACTGAAGTCAGTTTGGAAGGCGTCACATGCAATAGTGGCCTATGTCAGATTGGAAATACCGTTTCCTGAACCTCAAAATAACGGTGTCCTCAAACGCCTCATTCCATCCTCACACCAAAGATCATCAGTTTGTTCCCACAGAGAAACATTTCTGTCTCCACACTGAGGAACCGCTGTTAGATTTTAGAAAACAACACCATTTTCACACAGTCAC
>NC_024310.1:1491356-1495650 GCF_000523025.1 Cynoglossus semilaevis | reverse complement strand
GTAGCATTACAGGATCAAACTGACCCCAAAATATATTCCAAAATAAATGATGATGATGCTCCAAGTCACTGGTTACTGGTTCTCAACTCACGCAAAAAAGTCAAGTGACTTACGCCGTGTTTTTAGTTCTTCATTCAATCCTAAGATGAGGACAGAGAAGCGACCTGTCACTGAGGTCTCCCGTTGTTTCGACAATGTTTTTTTTTGTCGTTTGTTAGCTACTTCATAAATGATCTTTCTGTGCCAATTATTGGCTCCACTCGTCAGTGACGTGAACCGTGGAGATCACGTCTCCTGGAGATATTAAATTAAGGAGATCACATGACTTGCCAGGACGATGGCCAATAAAAAAACAGAGGAAACGAGGCTGGATTAACGACTATTGATCCTCCGTAATAAAACAGCCACTTCCTCTGGTCAGCGTTGCTCCTGAATTAAAACGCTCCATAACCTTAAGATCCTCCGGTGGAACAACAACAACAACAACATCTGAGCAGCACCGACTCAAAACGCCCCACGTCGTTCCTTTGTCAACTTTTCTTCTGCGGCGACAACCGTATTTTGCAGGTTGCAATTAAAGTAATTAAGTTCAATAGTTTTATTTTTTCTTTTCTTTTAGCTGCATGAAGCTTTTCATGCTTTGATGACATATGAAGAGGGAAAATGCCTCACCATGGCAACAAGAAGTCACTTAATTCTCTGGTATCAGTCGGTGGTTATTTTAAGAAAAGCAGAACTTTGTCTTTTTCACTGAGGTTTGTTCATTTCTGAAGAACAGAAACTACTTCACTGATGTACATACTTTGGTCATTCTTCTAAATCATACACGACAGAGAAAACTAACGCAAAATACGTCTACGTTGGTTTGACCATCGGCTCCGAGAACAGATTCACTCTGTGACAAACACAACCTCTGTCCACACCACAGGTCAATGTTTCCATCCTCTTTAAGCTTATCTTATCCAGGGGTCACAAGGGATTGAAGCTTTTACCCAGAATGCATCGGGCTCCATAGGAGAGCAGGGTTCTCCTCTCGGTCATCTCAATGTGGAAGTTGGAGAATAAGAAGAGCAGAACACGTCCTACAAATCCTGAATCTGAAGACCAGCTATATCACAAGTAGAAGGACACGAGCGAGCTGCGACTTTACACCAATCAGATTAAAAATTAAACACAACATGTTCCACTTTCTGCCTCTACACGGGAAAAACAAAGGAGCGGAGAAGGACTCCAAACACAGGGGATTGGATCGTTGACTCAGATCAATCTCAGCTCCTTCACCTGATCGTAACTCAGAGATTTCTCCAAACTTCCTTAAAACAAAGCTGACTCAGAATCAAAACCGCTTTTTACCCAGTTACACCCCAGTTGCTCAGCAGCTGAGGGAGTTTTTTTTTTTTTTTTTTTTTTTTCCCTGCTCACCGCAGCAGGGAGGAAGTGTGACACCTCTTACTGGAAGTCATTGTTAATGTCAGACACTACAGTCAAACATGGTGGAGTTAAACCAAAAAAAAACTTAACTTTGCACCTGGTTACGGTTGTCAGTCGTGGTGACGTTGACACACAGTCAGAACGATTGTTTGTTAGTTTTACATACATTCCTTTTTCAAAGCCTTAAAACGACAAAAAGAAAAAATCTCTCTCTATATATATATATATATTTACACATTATTTTCCAAGTCGATCCTGTTGTATTTTGAGGTCAGTTCACGCCTTAACTCTAACTCTGAGGTAGGAACCATCATAGAGGGAGGGGTCGAGATGAAGTCCCCCCCCCTCCTCCTAATTTATTTATTTATTTATTTATTTATTTTCATTTAACCTCTGCCCCTCAGACAAGTGAATCAGCCTGCAGCTCTGTGCTCTTTTACCCCCCCTCCTGCCCCCCGCAATGTCTCCAACACAACAACATACAGTAGAAAAACAGACAGAGTCCTCAGACATGAGCTTCAAAAAAGTCCTGCGGTGACAATAGACGTTAAAAGGAGTATAAATATATTCTGACATCATCATCCGAGAACATTTGTCTGACAAAAGAAATGTGTAAGCTTTAAATAAAAAAAACCAAAAAAAAAACAAAAAACCCAACGTCAGTGTATCAGCACAGACAGCAGTGACAAATGACAGACGACAAAGGAAGAAGAAGAAAAAGAAGAAGAAGAAGGAGACGCTCCTTTTTTTTAAACCAATTATTCCGTAATAAAAAATGGAAGTGACTTACCCAGAAACAAAGAGCCGAATGTCGCCGACATCACGGCTGGAAATCCCATATATGAATATGTACGGAAAAAATGCAGCGGAGCTGGAAACAATGCGCTCACGGCGCCTTCACGTTCATTCGGCTTGACCGAAGTACAGGACCGACCGAGCGGCACCGTCAGCGGAATCACACACACACACACACACGGATCTTCACTGGCCACATGAGTCCAAGGACGTTGTTATCACCACCACCTCCTCCTCCACCATCATCATCATCACCATCACCGTGTGTTGATGCACGCGCCCGACACATCTACGGCTCCCGCTGAGGAGAAACGTGGCTCATTCCCTCCTCATCGGCATCTCATCTGCAGCCTGTAGTTGGCGTGAAAATCAAAGTTCGCCGCGTGTTGCGTGTCTGTGTCGGTGTGTGTGTGTCGGTGTGTGTGTGTGGCTCTGGCGTGAAAGGCGTCGTCCCCTCTCTGTTCTCTGGCAGCTCCGACCCTCCTTCTTTACTCCTCGGCTGCACAAAACGCCAGAGAGAAGGAGGAGGAGGAGGAGGAAAAGGAGGAGAAAGAGGAGGAGGAGGGGGAGGAGGAAGAGGAGGAGGAGGAGGGGGAATAGGTGCGTGCCGAGGAGGGATGCTGAAGGATGGAGACCTCTAGAGTCTGAAGTTCTTTTACGCAGGCAGCCACCTCAGCCGCGGCCGCCTCTGTGTGGCTGATGATGAGCAAACACAACTGTCACGTCAACAAATGGAATAAATAAATAAATACTTCAATTCTCACAGTCCAACCTCCCCCCCTCCCCCCCAGAAGCTCCTTGAAAACCTGGGTTTAATGTCATGAATATCAATGATTTTCTGAGGATTTTAACCTCGCTCTCAAATTTACATTTACAAAAAAAAAAAAAAAAAATCACTGGAATAATAATTAAAGAGAAAATACCTTCAGTGTTTTCATTGTTTACGTTCATTTATCTTAGATTATAATTACAAGATTAGATTAGATTAGATAAATAAACAACATCCACTGTAATCATAATGTTCTTAACTGGATTAGATGACATTAGATTAGATTAATGGACTGAATATATATTTTTTAAAATAAATAAATCTTCAACATGTATTTTACCTGTGACAGAGCGGTTTGATTGTATCTCTGTGATTAAATATATTTTATTTTAAACTTCAGAGTCATGTTTTTTCCCTCCTCGTACGTGTGAGGATGAGAACATGACACATTTCCTGCTCATGATTAAAGGCTGTCTTTAAATACTGCAGATCATGAAGAGCACAGACACAGACACAGACACAGACATCACTGAGTCCATCTTTGAAGTATCTCACAGTGAAGTACTGCAAATACAGTACTTCAGCAGGTTCAGTTGCAGCATCAAACCCTGGTCTGACCGTCAACTGTTGGTTATTTTCATAAACAGAGCCGTAACATGAACCAGCTGCATGACTGAGTCCAGCTTTGAAGTATCTCACAGTGAAGTACTGCAAATACAGTACTTCAGCAGGTTCAGTTGCAGCATCAAACCCTGGTCTGACCGTCAACTGTTGGTTATTTTCATAAACAGAGCCGTAACATGAACTAAGAAAAACAAGAATATTTTATTGACATATTATCTCTATATATATATTTTTTAAAAAGATAGAGGAACGTCTCCACAGTCTCCAGGTCCAGTTGCAGCATCAAACCCTGGTCCGACCGTCAACTGTTGGTTGTTTCCATAAACAGAGCCGTAACATTCACTAAGAAAAACAAGAATATTTTATTGACATATTATCTCTCTATATATATATTTTTTAAAAAGATAGAGGAACGTCTCCACAGTCTATCATGTTTTTTTTCTCTTCTTCTTCCTTCACTAGTGCCTCATTAAATTTCTTCCTGCTCTGCCTTACGGCGAGATGAACAGCACGGTCGGACAAGTTGGACAAATAAACAGTAAAATGGACAGAGCTGCTGGGAGCAGAGGACTCCTATCTGGCTTTGACACCAATTAATTGCCCCTCCAGTGTGCCTCAGCAATCTTTTCACTCACTGGTGCCCCCCCCCCCCCCCCCCCCCCCCCCCCCCCCCCC
>NC_024310.1:1490730-1491221 GCF_000523025.1 Cynoglossus semilaevis | reverse complement strand
CCTCCCCCCCCCCCCCGCGCTCTCGCCTGCCCCCAATCCAACTCAAGTGGTCTTCTGTCCGACTCTGGACGTCCTCCATTTCTTTCCATTCCAATAAAGCCAGTGGCTGGAAACTGTGTCTCTGAAGCCAACGTGGACACACACACACACACACACACAGACAGTCACCCTGTCTGTACTGTCAACAGTACACACACACACACACTGATGTACACAGTAAAGTACACAGTGATCAGTCCGTCTCATGTGGACAATTCCACCTGTTCATGGAGCAGAAAAGACACGGTCGAGCTGAAGAAGAAATGACAGGAGTGGCCAATAAGTACACTGTGGTGGTTGACCAATGAGCAATGAGAATAAATAAATAAATAAAAATTGTAAGTTTAAAAAAAAAAATTAAATTTACATATATAAGCCGAGAGATATCCAAACTAGCCTGTTCTTCTTCCTGTCCGTCTCGTTTTTGCACTTCCTGCTAGAACGCCCCCTGG
>NC_024310.1:1470504-1489147 GCF_000523025.1 Cynoglossus semilaevis | reverse complement strand
AAAGTCCCACCCGCGGCCCCGTTGGGAGGGGGGGGGGGTGATGTAGAGACAAACACTCAGCCCCCGTCAGTGACGCCACCCGGTGGTCTCTTCTGCTTCCTGACCTCAAGGCTTCTAGAGTAACAGTGAGGAAATGAAACACCTTTTGTCTAGGACTCTCTGTTTTTAGCGACCCCTGCTGTCGGAGAGTTTCACGACCCACGGAGCCTTGATAATTTAATGAGGGCGATGGCGGCCCTCTGAGATTTACGGCGAGCGTCTTGAGGCGGCACTGGCCACTCAGATTATTGATCTTGATCAGATGTTTGTTCATGCATCGATGAAGCCACGACGGCAGCTTCTAGAAGCTTCATCTCCAGCCAATAGAATGGATGGAGTCCATGTACGTACGTGGTCTGATTATGGAGGTCAAACCTGGGTTTGTTCTGGCAGCAGCGTCATAGCCACAAACCAGTACACTATCAGATTAAAAAACGTACATTTGTTCTTTTAAGAGATCTCTTTTTGTCGCTCTGACACAAAGTCATCTTCATCCACACACGGGGGGAGGAAAAGATGACGTTTCACCAAGGCACCTCTAAAAAATGGAAACTATTTTAGGAGCTTCAGACCAACCTGACCGAGTCCAACGCAGTACGTCAGTCGACGTCTGATGAGCTGACGGAGACAATTACAAAAAAAGAAACTCTGGATGCGTTCCTTAGGTCCACAGTAACTGACTGTGAACCTGCAAATACAGAGTATACAGAGCAATCAAATATGCAACTTGTTATACTGCACTCATACTAATACTGCAGTACAATCTCTTTCTCACCACTGACATTTACCATACAATCGGGCGCAGGAAATTACCTGTCAGCAAAGCACTGAAATAATAAAATGATTCTAATTAAAGGAGGTTGTAAGTCTGCGACGACAGGATTTTTCCATTAGTCCATATGTATAAAAGATCATTCAGTTTCACTGCAAATGCAACTTGAGCAACTTGAGAGCTGGGATGATTTAATATCAACTGGTTTGTCCATCATGATCACATGCAGGGGGCGTCAGAACGCACGTACTGCACATAAGTAGTCACTCACCTACGCTAACGCAGTAGCAACATCTAGGACCTGAAAACACCTGCCTGGGAGCCGTAATGAAGGGTGAACGCCCCCCCCCCGACCACGACTAAGTGACTTATCTGCACTGAAACCAAAATCTCCCTGCTCCCCGGGACAGAAATCTTTGAGGAGCAGAGAGATATAACTCTGAACAGAGCAAATGAGCTGATTAGCCTCAGATTTAAATGCAAATTGAACGTCGTCTCTGTCATTGATTGCTTTGTCTATTCAGGTTTATTGACACGTGACGGAGCCACTCGTGAGCCCTTTATTACTTGGTAAACAAACAAGACCGTCCTGATTGAGGAGAGGACGAGTGCTCGTTACCTCCTCAGTCCAATCTCTGCCCACCAGTCATGGCTGTTACCAACGCTGCTCCAGCCTCCCCCTGCTGGTCAGCGGGGGGAGTGAGCGTAAATCAGCAGACGCTCTGCATCATACTGTGTGTCAGGTGTTGGTGTAGATGTGAACATCCATCTTTAACGTGTCTCTATTCATCACCCCGGGACACGAGCCAGCTGTTGGTAAACACTTTGATAGTAACCGTAAAGGACGTTTTGGAGAATCGCCGACGGACGAACACACAACATCCTGAGCACCGGGGGAACCGTTCACTTCAGTAGTGGGATCTAATTCTTCAACCAATTACCAGCAGCACAATTCAGTATAAAAAAAACCCACTTCAGCTCCTTATCTACTTCCCACCACTGTGTGTGTGTGTGTGTGTGTGTGTGTCTTGAGATGTCAAGAGGGTCTTGAACCAATCTGTTCCATTTGTCTGTTAAATGACTAAGGGCTGCTCCTCCATCCTCTTGTGCTCTCTCAGCAGTGAAGCCCACAAGGTCAAATATGTGATTGCATCGTTGAAAGGATTACATTTACCATCGTTTGACGGCGGCTGCTGAAGAACATCACTTCACAGTCAAATGATCTGATTTGCAGGCACGGAAAATTAATTGGCGCAAATAAACTATTACACGTACTGTGGAGTATTACGGCAAAAACACGTGTAAAAAAAAAAAATCTATTAGAGTCATGATCCGTATTTAACATGCAGAAATGTTGTAATCGTCGTGGTACAGCGGCGGCAGTGTGACAGGAACGCTCGATTACTTGGCACAGAATGGTGTAACGCTTTTGTGGTGAATGTTTGATTCACATCCTTGGTTTACAGTGAAATAACAGACAAATTAAATGTGGCTCACAGACAATTTCACACCCAGAGGCGGCGGCTGAAACACCCAGACATGGTGTGAGGCTCGAGTGATGAAGCCAAATTATTTTGGTGACAGACTGACGTTAAAGAATGACAAGAAGAGTTCAGCACAAAATAATGACACACAAAGACAGACCAGCAGACCTGGTAGGACCGCGGTAGGATCTGGTCGGCAGAGGATGATCACGTGGTCGAACCCCGGAGCCCGGCGTACGTACGGCCACGGTGACAGACACCTACGGGGACCAGTAGATGTCGCTAATCATGCTGGGAAAGATCTATTATGACAGCCTCGCTAATCATGCTGGGAAAGATCTATTGACTGGTCGTCCAGATTTACACACCTTCAAAAATCAATCGACCCATTCATTTGTTCAACGTCCAGACTGTGAGCTGGTCACACCTACAGCGAGGCTCCAGTGATCGTGCGCTCTCTGAGTTCTTCTTATTCTTGAAGAAGTATTTCCTCAGGATTTTTTTTTTTTACCAACTCCCATCAAGTGTGTTTTTGTTGATGATGCAGTGCAGCAGCACCAGATAATCAAACTGAGCTCCAGACTTTAGAGATAAAGAGTTCAATTCTGGTTATCACTGTTGCCATTTATCACTTTTCAGGCTGTGAACACCGGCCTCCATCTCCGAACTGACCTTTAAGACAGCGCTCAGGATTCATTCATCATCAAAGTTGGGGAAAAGGATCGCTTCTCCTTCTCCTTCTCCTTCTTCTTCTTCTCTTTCTTCTCCTTCTCCTTCTCCTTCTTCTCCTTCTCCTTCTTCTTCTTCTCCTTCTTCTTCTTCTTCTTCTCCTCCTCCTCTTCTTCTTCTTCTTCTTCTTCTTCTTCTTCTTCTTCTTCTTCTTCTTCTTCTTCTTCTTCTTCTTCTTCTTCTTACTGATGAAAGCACTAACACTTCAGCCATATTGAGGAAACCAAACAGCTTCAGTCTTGGAGGAACTGCTTCAACGCCTGTTCAATCTTTTCCCTTCTTCATCACGTGACCGTTTGTTTATGGTTTTTCGTTCGATTCGTTCGAGGGGCTCTTGATACGTGCACGCTCGGCCACGCTGTGGTTGGAGGCCATGATGAGAACGGGGGGTTCCATGTATGTGCCTGCCGTCAGCCGGTGCAGCAGCACAGGTGACCTCCGTCCCCCAGGATGGTTGGTCTGCAGATGACCTTGTGGACGCGGGTCGGGCCGATAACACGGGTAATGAATATGATAATAAAGGGCTGAGTTTACCTCATATGTCAATCTTCTTTAAATTAGCCAAAGTGGCACTTTCTGTGGAAACGGTTACGCTCTAGTAGCTGCAAATACTCCAGAGACGGGGACAGATGCAGCGCAATAAAAACCACCACGAGTCCTGGGTCCTCTGGGACGGTTGGCAGCAAACTCCAAAAAGATTGCTTCAACCTCCTGCTCTAAAAATAGTCTGATAAAATAGTCTGTGCTACTTTCATTTATCCAAATGCATAAAGAGGGAGTAGAACAGAGAAGGGGGGGTGGGGGAGGGGGGGGGTAGAGTGTTTCACACAGAGAGGACCTGAAAAAGGTTTCACACAGAGAGGACCTGAACAAGGACTGAGATCACGGTGACTCCACTCCTGTTCTAGATGAATTCTCACAGTTGTAGAAGTCGGGGGACGTTCACCCACAGACAGATGAAGTCGGATTCACATGTTAAGATAAAGGACAGTCTACATTAGTCTTCCTGCTGGTGCATCAAAGAGAAAAGTCAAGCTATCTTTACTATAAGACACTAAGAACTCTACAGAAACACGATCAAAAACATTTATTCCCCCACGACTGTTTCCTCATGACAGCATTGTTTTTTTTTGTCCAGAATTTTATCTAGATAAGAAACTAAGAGGCCAGCGTGCTATTGAGCAACACTAATTGAAAGTCAGTTCACAGATCCAATTAAAGACACGGGCTCTGAGGATCGGAATATGCAAAACAATGAGAGCTCAGAGGCTTAGGAGGCTTAACCTTCCAGGAAAACAGGAAGACGCAGTGAAAACAGACGTTCAAAATCTTTACCGTAGATTCTGTTTGTACACTGTCCAGGCTGCTTCTATATTGTACACTAGGAAAATGTGATTTATTTTTAAATGTAATATCAAACTGCCCAGTGGTCCACAACCCTAGGTGAGAAAAAACAAAGGTAAGCAAAGGAAGGAGATCAAATCAGAGAGATGGAATTGTTTGCCTCTTCATTTCCTCCAACAGCTCAGTAACCAAGACACTTAAACACACAACAGGAAGCCAGCTATAAGCAGCTACTGTATATGATTGCATCAGACCAGAAGATTGGATTTTTTTTTTCTTTTTTCCTCTGCATGAAATTACTACTTAGTCACTGGTGAGACGCAGCTTGTGACATATTCTCACATGTTCAGTATCTTGGACACCGAGCTTTGGTTTCATAGGAGCCAAATTACAACCTAGCATTCAACTGTCACTTAGCTTCTCCCACTAAACATCACCCAACTCATTACTGTACAAGTGCTACGGCTGCTGCACCAGGAAGTGTTTAAAAATAAAGACACAAAGACCCCCCCCCCCAGATGAATATGTCGTTTCAATCTGGAATTGATTTCGTTCGTGCGTTTATGTGTACGGTACGTAGTTCACACATTAAACAATGCTAACAAATAATAAACGACACCAGAAGAGACGAGCTGGGACTAAAACTAAACCTGTTTTCACCGACGTGACAACGGTCTGTTTTAGTAGATGAGGGTAAAAAAAAAAAGAACGTGACAACGGTCTGTTTTAGTAGATCAGGGTAAAAAAAAAAAAAAAGAGACATTTTCTTTTCTCGATGTGCCCGGTGGCCACACTTGGCATTTATGCACGACTGCGTTGGCCTGATACATGTAGGGTCAGCTGTTACAGTGTAGGTGGATCACGCTTAACGCTTCTCATTAAAAGAGCTAATATTATTTGGCCCAGTGCCGCGGTCTTTAAACGGTCACTTCTCCCTTCATTTGTTCTAAAGACGGCCTTTCATCATGTCCAGTTTCTTCATTTCATATTGATCAAAATATTCATTTCTAGGGATTTGAACGATGCATCATGAATCGATTCAAATGAAAAGCATCGTAACGAGTGAGCTGCGTCATCTCAGACAGTCACTCAAGACGACACACACTCCTCTACAGTAAATGGTGGTACGGCTTTTTAAACCGTCACATCACATCAATATCTGACCTGTGTAACGTTCGATTGTTCAAACAGAGCGTAAACGTCAGAAGTAACGTCGTCAGAAGATGCTGCGAGCAAGTAGGATTTTATCATATTTTCCCAGGTTATTCAGTTCAAAGTCCAGGGGTGTCGTGACAGAAGGCAAGAGAAAATACAAACATTATTATTCCTCAGTCTTGACTAAACTTCACTGTTCAGTTACACTAAGGAACTGTTACACTACGGGCCTCAAATTACAGCCGAAAAAAACGGGATATTTTTGATACGATCATCGTCTTATCTTCTCACGTCTGTGCCTCTCATCAAAGGTGTCCTAGAAACAATACGATCAAGGCACTGGAGATGAGAGAGAGCATATCGACTGATTTCATTTTTATTTATTTTTTTTAAGTGATAAACCAGGAGTTGAAGGGCTGAGGAGGCGGTGGTTATTTTTCTGTCAGTTCCATCAGCTTATGCAGGACAAAGAAGGGTCAAAGAAGAAGAGAAAAAAAAAAAATATCGACAGAAACGAGACAGAAATGTCGTGCACTTTTATGTTGGACCGAAGAAGGAAGTGACGGTCAAACAAAAGTGAGAAGACGGATGTTTGAGGGAAGATTATGAGAAACACCAGCACGTACAGAGAACGTGAGGGAGGAGGAGGAGGAGGAGGAGGAGGAGGAGGAGGGGGAAGAGGAGAAACTACTCCTCCTCTGCCAGCTCTCAGCTTGCAGAGAGCAGTGGTGTGGGGGCAGGGGTGCGAGGTTCCTGCATTATACTGCAATGTCAGTGAGGACTGGTGCATCTGTTCCACTTAGAGGTACAACTGTCCCCAGGATGCGTTTGAAAACGTATCTATTCTTATTGACTAACTTGGTGTCCAAGAATCAATCGAAATTCTAGAAACTCTCACCACCGACACGGTAACAGCATCGCTCGGTTACATTTCATCTCTGCGGATGATCTTTTTTTTTTTGCATATCAAAGCACTATTTAATAAAAGAAGAAGAAGCCGCCTGTGGATTATGGGGTGAAAGTGGATAAAAGAAGAGGGAGGGGGCAGCGAGGGGGGGGGCATGTAGATGTCCAGTCAGCACATGAAACAGCACTTCAGCAGGCTGCCTGCTCAAAAAAAAAAAAAAAAAAAGGGGGGAAAAAAATAGAGAAAGGCCAAACAACGAGTGTTAAAAATAGCTCCCCCTCGGCAATATTTTTCATACCTTCGAGCAGCTCTGCACCTAATAATAGTAAAAACACACACACACACACACACGGCCCAGTGTTAGGGCAAACAGAGTGGGGAAAAGAAGAGGGGCCCACCTGAAGGATAGACGCTGTAGGTTATGGTAATGTTTCCAGCAGGCGCGTTTTCCTTTCGCTCTCTTCGCTCCGGTCCCTAAGCCTTGTTTAATGAGCTGCGGTGGACGGATGTGTAGCACGTACCGCGTCGGAGGGAGGCTAACGTGCTGCGGTGATATATGGCCTGACTGTTCACAGCGAATAAGAATCATTTCCTGACGTGCTATGAAATACACACAGGCGAGAACTTCAACCTTGAGGCTGTTTGACCGTCCAGTGGTCAAGATGAGCAGGTCGTAAATAACCTTGAAGAGAGAGAAGATACGAGATGTTCCTCTGGTCAAACACAGTGATCAGACAAGGCGACGAGCTGAAACAATTTCTGGACGTATCCTTGATATGGTGCTCCGTCTCAACAAGTGTCGTCATGGATGTGGATGCAGTTTTAGACGCAGTCGTCTGAACAATATTAAAGCGTTAGCGTTAGGTCACGGAGGACGTTTTTATAATGCACCGTGGCCTTTACCACCTCTGTGAACGTTAGCTGCTCTGGCAGTATGTTCCAGTTAGTGTTGCATGATCACCGTGACCTCGGATAAATATTTCAATATGAACTAATCAGGTGCTCCGGCTGTTCAGGCTCTGGCCCAGGTAGAAGGAAAAAAAAAAAAGAAAAATTCCTTAAAACGAGTGTGCTTTTCCGCAAAATTACTACAAATTATTAGTAGTTGTTCAGGTAACAAATTTTTAAACTGTGAAGTAATGATGTTTCCATCTGCCGTGACACGACCCTCTGTTTTTCTTTTCTAAATTCACTGTTATCTATGTAGTAAAACACAGAACCAGTATAAACGTTTATCAAATCTAGTTTTTTTTTTATTTGAAGTACAGCTCCAGCTCCAGCTCCAGCGACCAGAGAGAATTTCCCCGTCTTTGCTGCAGGAAATACATTTCAGATTTCAGCCTCTCCGGCCAATATAACAGAAGCTGTCTTTGACATGATGGATCACCAGCAGATTATTCCCTAAATTCAGGAGGGTGTGGAAAAAAAAAGCAATTCACCAAAGTGAACCACTGTGTGGTGAAAATGATGGCGTTAGACGGTGAGAAAGTTCTCGGCTGAACCTGACACTGATGTTGGTAAACCACGACAGTCAACTTCACAGAGTGACATGTTGTGATTGTTGATGAAGCCACCGGTTCAGTTTACATGTTAACTAATTTATAAATCACTAACTGTGGGTCAGGTCAAATCTTTGACCTTTTTAACTAATTTATAAATCACTAACTAGAACTAAGACATGATCTGTGGGTCAGGTCAAATCTTTGACCTTTGTCTGTTTGTCCTTTGGTTCAAATGTTCCTGTGTAGATGACAGATATAAGTAACAGAATAGGTGAAGAATATTATACTAACAAAACTAAGTATGTGACAGCAATGCATACTTCCCCTAAAGTAGGGGGCGAGGCCCTCCTTGAGGGTCGCAGAGCAATATCAGAAAGGTCATTTTAATTCAATTCAACCTTTACTAATAATTAACTGCGGCAAAGAAACACTGATTTGTAATTTTTTTTTCTTTCCTTCCTGCTCAATGAGAAAATTGTAAAGCCATTGTACTGTGATAACGCAGCCCAGATTATGCTGCTAAGAAACTGGTCTAATCTCAAATTAAATCTAATCTAATCTAATCTACATTTGAATGTTTTTACAGGTAAACCCAGTATCAACCTTCTCCTTACCCAGAGTCAACCTGAAGCTACTTAAAGTCCAAACGGCCCTGTCATAATCCAGTCATTTCAGGGCCTTAATTGGTTCTTTCAAAAGTCCAGAATAGTAACAGAATATTAAGCAGCAGCTCTGTCAAATTCTGTTATGAAACGAGGTCAAGTGGAAAAGCCATCAGTGACACACACACACACACACACGTGCGCGCGGCTGTACCATGGCCTTGGAATTCATTTTCACATATCATTTACTGAGCTGAAATGTGGTCAGTCACCAGAGCCGGGAATTAATGAAGCCGTTAAATCTCTGTAGCAAATGTGAGCAATAACCGTTTCTACATCCAAATATAGAAACTGGAGTTTGGAACCAGGAACCTGGAAACTCCTCTAGAAAAGTCTCTGTGGCTCAGTGGCTCAGAGTAAGAGACAGAGTCAGAGACAGAGTCGGAGACAGAGTCAGAGAGAGAGACAGATTTAATAGTGAGAATTAAATGTAAAAATAAAATTATGATATTGAAGTTGTGAATTTATGAGGAAAAAAACTGACGTGTCCCAGTCAACGCTGTCTTCTCCTCTCATCTAAAATGACTTTTTTATTTTTAGTCCAGACCTGAGTGTTTACATTTTTATCTTGTGAAACACGTTCACTGAAATTAACCACTAAAATGTTTTTTAATGTGAATTCCAAACTGCATCGACAAAAGGACAAGATTCATGGAAGAAACTCCTTCACTTGACTGTTAGACTCCGTCCAGTAGACGCCCATCTGACACTGACGTGTCCCAGTCAACGCTGTCTTCTCCTCTCATCTAAAATGACTGGTTTTTTAAATTTTTTAGTCCAGACCATGTTTACATTTTTACCTTGTGAAACACGTTCACTGAAATTAACCACTAAAATGTTTTTTAATGTGAATTCCAAACTGCATCGACAAAGGACAAGATTCATGGAAGAAACTCCTTCACTTGACTGTTCACACCTGTAGCACAATCACACACACACACACACTCTCACACACACGTGTGTCTAATTAACCTGCAGCACTCAATTAGTGTCAGAGTTCTCCAGCACACTGTGGAGATGATGATTACAGACGGTTCTTCCCTTTAAAAAGTCAATGAACACAACAATATTTCACATTAAAACTGAACGTTCTATAAACTCTGAGAAGAAAGACTTCAATATTACAACATGCTGCAGTGATTTTTTTTTCCCCTCTTGCCTTGGGTTCAGGGAATGAACCGACATAAAGCTGCGACTCTCCGCCTTGTCTGTTCATAGATGCAAATGAGGCCTGTCTGAAGTTATTGTGTCTCAGACACTCACTAAAGGATGTTTAAAAATAACACCTTGTGAGTCCTGACCCAAATTTAGCTGCAAGAAAATCTCCCCGATAGAAACCAACCAGAAACCAACAGCAGAGCCTGTGACTTAGAAACTGCATCTCATTTACATTTTAGTCACACTCTCAGACGACGGCAGCATTACTTATTGATAACGTTTTTGAATAAGACGGGCTCTCAACGGGCGGGGGGCCGGAGGGGGGGGGCAGGGTTTGGATATCAGAAATGCTTTAATTTGCTCATTGTGCTCCTCGGAAAAAAAGAGATGAAAAGCGTTTGTAAATGTTTCCGAAACGTAACTATTTGCCAGAGGGATGTTTTAAAAATAATCCAAGGATGTGTTTGGAGCTTGACCTTTGATCACCTGAGGGGACGGACATGACACCGTTACTGTCCTCTCTCTGTTAGTGACGGCATTTACCCATAATTCAAAGCTGAACCTGGGTTCCTTCCCGACATCATCTTCTCTTTTATGCGTTTTCTAGAAAGATCACAGAGGGGACGGTGATTACCTCCGCGTCATTCCTTTTAATTGCACCTCATGCCATTTAAGCACTAACGACCGTCACACGAGGAGAACGCTGAAATACAAAGGTGATCGTGGGGAGAGAACGCTCATTCTCCTCAACAATAAATACTTTCCCCGTGATAAAATCCTGACAGGTCTATGTGCCGTAATCACGCCTGTGTGTGTGTGTGATCTGTTTCACAGTCTAGTCTCTAATGAAAGGAAGTGTTCTGACACACACACACTCACACACCGTCTGACGTGCAGGTTGAACTCTCCATTAACTTATTCACAGATCTCTGCCCACAACGACGTCTCTCTGACAAAGACCAGCTCAGTCTCTGAGGTTCTGGCAGGACTTCAAAGTAGTCGGTGGTTAATGTCGGCTCTGACAGAATCCTGCCGTACACCGTTCCTTTGACGGTGTCGGTTTTGATACAGAAAGATTTATTGAAACAGAAATAATATTCTGTTAATAAGGAGGTTTTACCTCAAACCTCTCGTTTCAGAGCGTTTTCTCTGAGAGTTAACCATCAGTATTCTGTAATGTAAAATAATCAAACATTAATCTGGCACAGGGATTCCCAACGTGTGGTGTGTGCACTCCTGACGGTGTGCGAGCTGCCACTAGGGGGTGCACTAGGTACTTTTTTTTTCTTTCTCCGTGATATACAGTAACTATTTTGTTGTGAAGATCTCGAATGACAGGAAAGAAAACATTTTACATATGCAGGTGATTTTCTGACGTGGTCACAAAACACATACAGCATCCCTGAACCCCACAAGTACAAACTCTCCATCCTGTCAAAAAGATGAAGAAGAGAGTTGACTGGATTCATTACCTGAACCAACCCGTGAAAAGCGGCACTTCCCGAGAGCAGCAGTATCTCTAACGTGCCACGCCGCAGTAACTGCACACTGTGCCAAGTCTGAGATTTCTGTACACAGATCATGTGCCTACACTGAGAGCGTTTGGCACGGCACACAGTGTGCTGGGAGACGGAGAGGTCAAAAGTAAACAGATGCTAAACACCAGATGAAGGAAGCAGAGCGAGAAGAAACAATGGGGGTATAAAAATACGACGGTCGGAGTAAAACGTACTGAAAGAGGATTCAGAAATGCTGGTATTGTCTATACAGTCCACTAATTGCAGGTATGTAAGAATGATGCACACACTTCAACCCATAGGTGGCAGTAATGCCCCCAAGGTTAAAAATTTAAATAAAAATTAAAATAAATGCCATGTGTATATATATAAAATATATTCAGTAAATATATTTTTAATGCTAAAACACGGTGCTGCAGGAACACACACCAGAGTTAACGTTAGCGTTGACGGTCCGTCTCTACTGGCTTCCTGACATGGTGCTAAATGGCATATTATTCTGTGGGTAAAAGCAGCCAGTTAAAGGTCACTCTCTGATTATAGATTCAAAGATAATAGCAGGTCTGGAATATGTCTGTGATCGAGGCTGAAAAGCTGCACAAGGAAATGTTATTTAAAAAAAAAAATCTAGGACTGATATATTATACACATGAAATATATATTCTATAAAAGAATATATTTAACTTAATGTATCCAAGTGTCTTTAAAAGGGATAGTATTTACAAGAAAAAGACATAAATGAATAGTAAAATAATGAATCCAGTTTTGTTATTGGCCAACAGAAGTACTGGACTGGAAGGTTTACCAATTTAACACAATCCCCTAGGTGGCAGTAATGCACAATGAGGTTTGTCAAGCACCTGTTTAAAAGCAAAGAATAAAAAGAAAGAAAAAAAAGAGAGAGATTTTAAAGAGTTAGACAAGTAAGAGAGCGATTTTAAAGAGTTAGACAAATTGTTTTCAAATACAATGCCAACCAGGAGCAAATGGTTTATAAACGAGGGTATGTGAGCACCCCCTGCAGGGGAGCAGGATGGACTTACACGTGATTTGTCTGCTTATTAAACCTAAATCCAAAGATTCTGTTTCCATTACCATCACAGAAACAGTCTGACTCCTCTTCCCCAAACCCACGGATCAAACTGCAGCAGCTCCTCAACGCTCCGTTTACACTCCACTGAGTCCATGTCATCATTCCTACATGTCTTGCCAGGTAGAATTGGCCTCTTTTTCTCCTTCCTGTTGTTCAACTGCTAAAAATAAAGCTCCTCTTTGCAGGGCTGCCAAGAGGCTCCAGTCTGCTCCTCTGCAGGGTTTAAAACTTCACTTCCTGACAAACACACTCCCTGCTTTTAGGAGCCACAGATAAAACCTGCTCTGATTGTTGGAGGCTGGAACCGGGAACGTCTCGTGGGTTCAACCGTGAAGTCGTGCTCACTTGTAAATGCACAAAACCGTTAAATCCACTAAATATTACAGTGGACACATTTTTGCAAACATGACTTGTTCAGACGGCTGCTAAAAAAATCAGTGGTTTGGTCAGAAATTATTAAAAGCTGCAAAGTTCAGAGTGTAAAAACTTTGATCCAGGACTTTGTCAGCTGAGGTCAGCAGCATCCGCAGCAACACTTTAGTTGAATGCAATAAACTAAGAAATCATATTTTGGGTCACTTCCCCCTCAGGGACAAATCTTGCAGCTCTCGTGAAAAAGTAGTTCATAAAATTCCTGGGCGATCGTTGCCTTGAGTGGACGCTCAGCCGACCATGTTGAGTGAATGAATCGCTCTGGTTTTATCTGATGACAGCAACTTTTGTTTAACTTCTACTTCAAACTTTCCTCCTGTAACAGGCACAAACACAGCTCTAAATACAACAGCGCTGACAAGAAACGCACTTGAAAGCTCAAACAGCCAAAAGCAGAACAAAGAACACGCTAAGAATTAGCATATACAAAGTGAAGGCACGTCTTCTTTTATCTCCAGTTCCACAGCAGCTCAGAAACTACGAGACACGTAAATCGTCTTTAAAACTCCTCGCCTTCAGCCGATCGTCACAAAACCAGGATAAACAAAAGAAATATGAATAAGTCTGGCAGCGGCGCTGCTTTATGAGAAGGTTTAATGGGACCCCGGGCAAATTACTGACACACTGGAACGTTTGCTGTGTGAGGGGAAGCCAAAAAGTTGCAATACAAATAGAAGAAAAACTACTTTTTAAAAAATGAAAATAACAGAGTTTTGTTTTTTCTCCATTTACCAAAACTGTTGTTATTAACTATGAAATTGAATTATGGAGCAAGTATTTCTCACCAGGTCACAACCTGCCTTTCCTCATATTAGGACAGATATGAAGTTGTGATATTGTTGTGTCTTAGTGTTGAAAAGAAGAAATTGAATTATGGAGCAAATATTTCTCACCAGGTCATAACCTGTGTTTAAGACAGACATGAAGTTGTGAAGTTGTGTCTTAGTGTTGAAAAAAAGTCAAAGAAAACGCCTTTTTTCTTGTTCCCTTTTTGACATCACAAACTTCTGGAGACAACAGAGACTTATATTTTCTAGAATGAGGTTTTGATAATGTTTGTTATACTGTGAGTAACTAGACCAGTGCACAAGGAAACATGTGATTTTAACTGATCACATGTGCATCATGTCTTTATTCACCACACGGAGCCGTAATCCTGAGGTGGAAAAACACGGAGTCCCCTAAACCGTTGGACAGACCTGGGGGACATGTCTTAACTTTTTTTTAACATTTTCCAGTGATTAGAATCAGACACCTTACTTTGATGTATGTGGTGGTGCAGGTGGCAGCTCAGCCTGATCACTGGTGGAGCTCACCTGTGAACAGGCCCACAGCAACTCCACATTTGTCCACAGATGGACCTGGACAGATGGAGATTGTAACACAGCAGCAGATTTCCTGGGGCGCTGGACAATTTTAGTGTTGAGGATGAGAAATGGGTAACTGCGGAACGTCAGGGTTTGAGCAGGTTTCTAATGCCGTTATTTAGACAGTCTGAAAGAAATTATATTTACAATACACGACTGTTTTGGAAGTCATTTCTGAACATGCAGTATATATTATTTTCTGTACATTAGTAGCAGGTTCTGTAAAGTTGACCAACCCTGTTGTGTATTCACTAGTGTTGCACCAAATATTCAGCCACCGAAAAACAACAACTTTGTCAAGAACGGATGGACGGTGAATCGAGAGAATTTTACTGCAGCACCAAGGTGTAACCTCTGCTCTGGTCGCTGTAACCTGCTGGGAACTACAAACGATCCAAACACATTTGAATTCAAACCCTCGCCTGCAGGGCGGCAGTAAGATACGGCATGAACTTGACATTTGTCTCATGCGTCAGAAACTTCCACGTTTTAAATTCCTCCTGATGTTTGTAAACGGTCCGATCAAAAATAGATTTCATTCAATTAGAAGGACTGCAGTAGAAACCATTTGTTTTTATATTTCATTCACTGACATCAGTAGTATTCTTATTTACCTTGTATTGATTTTCTTCACATAACCCCCCACCTCCTCCCCCCCTCGATGTTAACCTCCTCTGAGGCATTCGGGATTCTCCAAGTTAATGTTCGTACGCAGAGCCACGATAAAGAAGCATTGATTTTTTTTCTTTTTCTTTATAACCCTCTTGATTTTAAAGGACAACCAAAGGAGAGTTCATCGCCCTGAAGAATGACAGCACAGGGAGACGGAGACGGAGACGGAGGGAGATAAGAGAGAGTTTATCTTCTGGCAGGTGTCACTCCTGGGGACGTCCTGTGTTTTTATTTCCAGCCACGTGTGAAACTCTAACTTTGTCAAACCTAAGACTAACGAGATTATGGAGAAACTATTTTATCTTCAGCCTCGTTTTGTTTTTTTACTAGTTAATATAATTAATTAATATAATTAATTTACCCATTAGTGATTGTTGCCGGAGACAGACTGTATTTAATTAATTGCGATATTAATTCATTAATTTCAAACACAAGGTGAAACTATTTCATTGTGTCATTTATCTCTCTTATAGTTTCCTATGGCGTAGAATAATTAATGATAATAATTAATGACTCCTTCATTTATCCATGTATTTATTTTTCGTTACTGGGAAACGTTCAAACTGCGTACACGGAGGCCCTCCAAGGACACGACCCCGGTGACTCGCTTGTTGTCGGGTAACAGAGGGAGACAGCAGGACACCGTGTGGGCTGCCGTCGGTTACTAATCAAATTCAACTTTACAGGAGATTATCTGAAGCCGTGACCTGACACACGACAAAATTAGACAATACAACATTCCAGTAATTGCTGCTGCTCAACAACAGCCCCCCCCCCCGCTCCCCTCCCAACAAAAAAACAAATGCACAGAGACACAGCAGTGCTCTGTTCTGATAAAGGTAGAAGATACTGAGAACATTTCCAAAAATGGGTGAAAAATAAAAAAGAAGCCATTAGAAAAAAAAAAATTATATATATAAAAATCGATCTTGATGTCAAACCAAGGACGACGACATCATCAGGATTGTCTGGAGGAGAATCAGTTCATCGAACACATTTACATTGATTGGTCACTATCACCACCTACAGGGTTATTTCTCTGGGTTCAGACCATCAACAGGGGCAGGTACAGTTCATACTTTTTTAACTGTAAGACGATTAGCTCCAAGTCAGAGGAAGAATAAAACTCCCTCTGGATGGACGACTTTAATTACATTTTAATCCCAGTAACTGAACTTGTGGAATTCCAAATCATTAGGATTACTGAACAGTAACAGCATCATTAAAACACCTTATATTGAACCGGTAATTCTCAGTCGACCGTGTTTTACACTATTATCCCAATACTGTCCTATTTGTAACGTGTAACGTTGTAACACGTCACCTCTGTTTTCCTTTTCCAACTTGGAATTTGATTTTTTTTTCATTCAATAACGGCATATATTTAAGTCTATTGCTTCAAAAGCAGGTAATGTATAAACACGACTGATCTGAGCTAACACTTCTGGCACGGAAACGACGACGACAACAAGCTGAAACACACACAGTGAAAAGGAAACGGCCTCAGATCGTGGGCCAGATGCTGACTGTGAGCCACCATTTGAGCCCCACGTCAAACTGATCAGATTCTAAAGGGTCACCTTGACTGGACTGCTGTCACCTCGTTGCTGTTCTGATCTGGTTTTTTCCTCCTCCTCCTCCCCCCGTTCTCTTGAGGCAGCAGTCCTCAGTGTGAGGCGTGAAGTGTGGAAACTATTTAACATCACACCTACTCTAACAAACCTGTATAAGAGACTGACAACAGCTACAGCTCCACTCTGAGCTACGTCAGGAATCATTTTTAAACTCAGCTCAAGTCAAACAGAAAGTTCGTGGGCAGCCAGTGATGATTCGTTTGAAGAATCACATCCTATAATTCAAACGACATTTTCTCTAACTTTCTACTGCTTATCTCTCTTTATCAGTAGTCTGTATGTATCTATACATCAGGTCACGATCTGTCGTAGGGAGGCAGACAGACAGAGGGGGAGGGAAAACATTCAATATTTGTCACACAGGAAAAAACTATTAGTCAGTATTCTGCTCATGGTTCTTTTAACTTTCCATTCACCAAAGAAAAATCAGACCAACCAACCAGGAACTAATAATATCATTATATATATATATATATATATATATTTGCCTAACTTTAATAAATGCAGGGTCACACAGTATGAGTTTAAGTTTAACATCATTGTTTTGTTTTTCTTACCAAATCATTTTTTAAATATTATAAACAATTAATAAACTATAAAAACTAATACCGTTACATGATGTAACAGTGTCTAAAACTATTCCTGGATAAGGACCAAAAAAGTACATGCTTACTGCATTAAAGCCTTCCAAAAGAAAATGGTGTCGTATTTTTTTTCTGTTCAGAGTTCACTCAGGTCAACAGTGATGTATTCCAGTTACACTGCACACAGTGGAGATTGTATAAAAGCAGCAGAGTGCAGAGGCATTGTGCCGTCAGAGCTGAGGTTTCCCAGTGTATTTCATCTGTGTACAGGACTGTAGTTCCTGATCCTTTTATATGACATTTTATAAAATCCCTCCTTCCGACTTTTTTCCACAAACACCCACAAAAATGTGCTTTTTTTTCTTTTACCTTAAATATTTATAACATTCACCACAGTGAAATCTTTAACCTAACACTAACGTGACCATGATTGTCTTCTTCATTTTAACCACAATAATGCTACAGTTATGTCAAATACACACACACACACAGGACAGATACTAAACAAGGCTGAGAAAAGACACCTGTCACACACACACACACACGGTGACACTCTGTGTACATGCGTGCCCGTGTGGAGCAGCCAGGAAACCGTCTGTTTACACACATGACGACCAGCCTCTGCTTTGCATCAGGCAGAAACGTCACATGGAGAGCAGCCATCAGTGAGGCGGCAGGATGTGGTGACTTCCTGCTGCCGCCTGAACCCTGCGTCGGCTTTGACAAACACTGAGCAATGTTTAGAATAAATGGAAAATAAAACAACAGTTTCAGTCGGCAGTCACTGCAGAACCATCCAGATGATCCGTCACCGTGTTTGTTGTTCGAGTCGCACATTCACCTGGGAGCGTAGCCAAGGCCATTAGCTCACAGTGTGAACTTAATGAGCTTCATACACGAAACTGTTATAAAAGAAGGCGCTAATTCTATAATTGGACTTTAAATCAAGATGTTAAAGTAACAGAGAGAACCTGAGTGGACAAGAAAAATAAATCTGTTCCTGTTCCTGTTGTAGGGTCGGTGGATTTATTGTTCCTGTTCCCGTTGTAGGGTCGGTGGATTTATTATCTGAGTGCAGCGAATAATTAATATTCTGTCATTATGGGTTTACAGGGAGTTCAAATCGAGCTCAAGAATTAGACAAGAGAAGTCACTGTCAGAGCAAAAATGTACGTCAGCAGAACCAAAAAGTTAACATTCAGATATACTGCAGTCTCAGGTCGAAGCTGATGGTTAACACGGCCCTCCTACGACATGACAACCACAGCGGTGGCCCATAGACATTCCTGAGAGTGAGACCCCTAATTTGGAGTAAATGAGGAGCTCTGCCTTTTAGAACCCAAGCTGGTGAGACAATGACAACTGACTCTGGGCAGTGTTCCTCAGTGGGAGCTGTTTGGGGGGGAAAATGGATGGATAATTGTCAACGACATTTGTCTGCCAGCAGCTCTGCCTTGGGGAGGTGAAGGTATTTTTGTCAGATTGTGCATTTGGAAAAAAAAAAAAAAAAAAAAAAAACAGAAGTTAAGGTGAGTGTGAGTAGAAGAATAAAGATGCCCTCCCCTGCAGCAATGAGTATCCTGCATTTTCAC
>NC_024310.1:1456754-1470466 GCF_000523025.1 Cynoglossus semilaevis | reverse complement strand
AAGCTGTCTTTCTGTGATTGTCTGACCATGAATTATTAATGGGCACACTAGTTCCCCCGAGTCTTGGCACAGGATTTTCTGCTATTTTAAAGGCCCCAATTTTTAGAGACTTACCGTGACAAGCAGTGAAGGTTAGAGAAATCTGTAGAATTACACAACTGTGTAGGAAGAATCGACAGAATCCTTGCATTGAGTCCCTTGAGTTTCTTTTTCATTTCCTGTTAAAAAAAACAAAACAAAAAAAAACTGTGAACACCAACACTTTTAAAGCAGTAGCTTCCATTAGAGCTGTCGAGCAGCTCCATCTGTTCACACTGTTGGTATGAACTGTGACACACAGTTGTCAGATATCAACTCAGAGGGTTCATCCACTCGACTCTGGTGGCAGGCCTGAGTCAACACCGGCCCGTCGTTTCTCTCCAAACGGAGGCTGAGGAAAGAAAAGCAAAGAGGCAGGACTTGACAGGAGGCACCACCAAGTCACCCCAAACACAAAGAGAGTGAACCTTGGGTAAACTCGCCCCTTCCTGTCCTCCTTCAGATCACGGCCTGCGCCCACACTTGACATTTATTTCTAGTCCACTGAATAATCCATGGGACGGTTTTAAAATCTTTCGTGTTTGCTGGCAAAAATATGTAGATGTGGGCTCCCGAAAATCCCTACGAGACGGATTGAACTTTCACCAACAAGAACTTAAATCAAATCATGTTTGTTTTGAAATGGATTTCCGGATTAAGGAAGCCCAAGATCATTGATGAATTGTTGACTGATCAATGATTTTTTGGTGTAAAAGCAGAGGAGGCTGGATTAAGAAAGCCCAAGATTATTGATGAATTGTTGACTGATCACTCCTCCTGACTCCTCCTGTGATTCTCCTGCTCTTTTTCTCTTTCTGTTCCAACAACTACACAAAAAAATATTTGTGGTCGTATTTAAAATTTAGATTAAGCTCCATTAACCAGGATGAATCATAATTATCCTACAGCTGCCCTGTGATGAATCAGATTGAAAAATGTTCTACATTTCTCAGTTTATACATGAGGAAATTCGTCTTAAAGAGATTAAAATGAAACAGACCTAAGGACTGGAATTAAAATCCCACTACACAGTTGGTGATGTTGCATCTTCCTCAGATCTGTTGATTGATCGTCTGTCTGAACGTCTGAAGTCATCAACGTGATCAATGTGAAAACTGAGAGATTTATCTGCGGTGGGTGGTGCTCTCCCTTCTCATTCCTCCACCTGCGTGAATCAGGCTTATGTCCCATAATGCAATTAAAACCTTAATGTCAAAGGCAGCCCGGCAGCACAGTGCTGATGCAAGACCTTTTTTTCTTCTTCTTCTTTTTGCCGGCATTAATGGGAACTTGGAGAAGTCAATTGGGTTCATCGCAACAAATGCTTCGTTGTGACCTGCGTCAGAAGTCAGATTAGGTTCTTGTTACGTCTTTATACATGACGTCAGCCCAACATCCATCACATTCACAGCTTGAGGACAAAGCACCTCCTGCTTTGACAGGTGTCCTTGGTTTGCCTGACTCCTCCTGTGATTCTCCTGCTCCTCTTCCCTGGAGGCCCTTTTGGTTTGACGGGGATGCACCAAGACAAAGGTGAAACAGAAAGACACCTACGTCTGTGGCTCCCATTTTAATATGTCACGAGTGACCGAGGTGCAAAGTCACGTTCATGCTTAACAGGCGCTTTGGCACATTAACATAAACCAACAACGAGGACGAGGTGTCCTTAAAGGACTGGATTAAGGTTGGCTGTGTGAGGAGTTGTGCAGGTGGCAGATGTGTGGCAGGTCCAAGGAGGAGCTGTGATCACTATTCACCACGCAAAGACTCTTTATTATAGGGATTCACTGCAGTGATGCCGGGCCGTCATGCGTGAAATTGAAGAACCGACATATTGTGTTTTCATCTCCACTTTTATTTGTCAGCTCTCCACAGTTCAATAACACGTTGACTCAGTCACTCATTCAAGTCCAGGGACTTTGTTTTGTGATTGGTTTGTTGTTTTTTTCTGTCGTGCTCAACGTTTTTCTTATCATAGCAATGAAAAAAAAAAAAAACGGGGGAAACAGCCTTTTCATGCCTAAATACGTTAGTGTGTCAGTAATTCACTGCAGAAAATGATTGTCTGCCCAAAAAGATACAACAGAAGCAGCAGTTCAGTGGTTCAGTGGTTCTGATGGTTATTCAACAGACGACGTTTACAATGCTGTGACTTGGTCTTCAAATAGGGCATAAAAAGTGTGAGTGCCTCAGCGTCACACTGCACCACAGGTTTATAAGAGTAAATACATCATTTATAATCTCTCTCAAAGACACACACACACCCCCCGTGTGTGGTGTTTCGTAACACCTCCTGTCATACGTTCACTGCCTCTCTCCTTCCACACTGACACGTCCCACTAACCTGCTGCCCCGACACCAAACTCCTGACGACGACTTTGACAAGCTTTCACATAACATTCTTGCTTTACTTGCACACACACTGGCACATTGACAACTCCGCCTCTTTCTGCAAGTTAGGTTGCCTTAAATTGACAAGAGAATGAAACATTTGACATTTTATATTGGCCACTGACTGCTGTACCACGACATGACACAATTACTGAGTCAAAGACCAAACTTCATTTCAATCTTCTTGTTGATTTTCCTTCTTATGTAGCTGTGTTTCGGGGGTGTATATATACAAAGTGTTTTTTTTTTACAAAGTCAAACTCATGTGTTTTGTTTCCTGCTAATCAGCAGCAAACAGGTGCAGGCCGTCTCCTAGATTACCAGTTATATCCAGTTATATCTGTTTTACTCTTTGTAGGATTTTCATTCATCACCAAAGAAAATGAGAGAAAATGAATCCAGGGACAAAACAAGTCCAGCCATGGATACAACGATGGAGGTGATTTGTATTTGACCAGGCCGTCTCTCCTGGGGTGATGAAAGTGAGAGTCTGGAGGGAACTGGTACTGCAGCACAGTGGTGTGGTTGGTTGGTTGGTTGGTTGGTGAAAATTGGGTGTATGAAAACATATATCTATCTATATCTACAGTATTCCAGGCCTCAAGACTCTCACTGTTGTCTGTCTGTACATACAGGATGTGATGTGACAGCTGAGCTGGGCTGTAATGGCATAGATGAATTCACAAACGGGCGCCACAGGGACCAGTGGGCACTGGGAGAAGAAGAAGAAGAAGAAGAAGATGGTTATTGACAGCCGTAGGGTGAAACTATCTTGGTACAACTAGAACACTGTCAGTGACTAATGTTTTTATGCCTGAATCACCATCATCATCACCATCACCATCATCATCATCATCATCATCATCATCATCTTCATCATCATCATCATCATCATCATCATCATCACCATCATCATATGTATAGACATTGTCATTAAGTAATTCATCAAGTATGGAGATAGTCGTTAAGGAAACAAGGGACTAAACAGACAAAATACACAACCTAACATGACAAAGTAATTCATCATGTATGGAGATAGTTGTTAAGGAAACAAGGGACTAAACAGACAAAATACACAACCCAACATGACAACCTGACAAAGATGTATTTGTTATTAAGCCGTTCGTGTGACAACATAATGTAATTACATTTTAATCATCTATAAACAGCCATGTTTGAGGCAACAGCACCTGCTAACAACACTGCCTGTAGTGAAAAGTAAATCCATAGTGTTGTGATACTTAAACTGGAAGATGGAATCCTTACTTTTTAATTAGTCATCTCCGTTACTGGGAGAAGATCTGCTGAAGCAGAACTAATACCACTTGTGTTTTTTCCTTAGCTTCAACAGTTCATTCAGTTGTGTCCAGATCCTGTGTGAGACACTAAGAGACCCCAGAAGCTGCTGCAGGGTCTTCTACATGATGGACATGGTTTGGAGCGCTTGTGGAAAGTCGAGGGCTCGTCCTCTGTCTCCCCTCGGGGCATTTCCCTTTTTTTTTTTTTTTTAAACCTCACCAAAGACGCCGGTGTTTAATTTCCACTTCACTGCAGGCTCAGTGTTTGGAGATTCATCACGTAACAGAGACCAGTAACTAAGCCTGTATCAATAGGTGTTTGTCTCAGCGACCTACCAGTCTGGTACCGGTGCAGAGGCAGTGGTCGACGACCTCTGCTCTCCGTTTAGGGGAAATAGCCTCATTTGAAGTATTTTTTGTTGATAAAAAAAATAAAGAAATCAGTTAAATTATTCAAACTGAAACTTCAAAGGGCACAAACAACGTATGTACGACAACAACAGCCTCATTAACATCCTGTGAATTCTACTGTGGACTTGTTTTGGTAAAAGTGGTAAACATGTGCATTCATGTTTTTTTCATGTGATACCAGTGCACGCTCTGTCCTCCACGGCCGCCTGCTGTGAGTTCATTCATTCAACTGTTGGCAGCCCTGACCTGTCCTACTAACAAAGTAAAGTAAGCACTTTTACTTTGTAGAACATGGACGACACGTTGGACGGCGAAAAATGAAGAAGAAAAAACAAAACAACAACAACAGAGGGTTCAGAGTGGCTTTAACTAATTCAGCACTGCTTCACAGCCAAGAAGGTTTGATTTTACACACATTAATGTCTGAGTGATGTGGCTCTCGAGAAAACATCTCTAATTCATGATGTTTCATGGAACACAGTGCAATCAAACCCACGGTAAAACACAACGTATGTGCAGCAGGTATTACAGTACTGTACATACTGGGTACTCTGATCCTTTATGACATAATTACAGACTAGACTTCAGACTAGATTTAATAATCCTAAATTGAGGAATTAGGGACTATGAGACTACCTGAAAAATATTACTGAATATTCCAACAAAAAGTTCTCTGATCCTGTTCTTCTCTACACACCAACAATCCCAGAGAGTAAAACTTCTACGTCCACTCTTCTGCTGCCGGCCAACTATTTATACACCTTCAGTCTCACAAGTGGAATTTGTCGGCTCATTTATTTCAGCACATTTAGTAAATATCGGAGCACAAGGCAATTACTGACCTAAAAAAAATCCTATCACAAGAAATATTTGTGTGGGTGTTTCTGAATGGATGGTATGATGATACAGTGGAGCTTTGAATGTCTCTGAAGAGTGACATAACCGGGGTTAGACCAAGGACAGACAACAAAAAAATCATTTATAAAACACTAAAGGGATTCACTATGTACAGCACTTGTGTGTGTGTGTGTGTGTGTCAGTCAGGTCAATCACAATTACTGTTACCGTCACAGACAACAGACGGCTCATTAGGTGAAGAAACATGATTTAACAACAAACGATTCTACATTGGAACTCTGTGCTGTAAATGAAATCTCGGTGCCCGCGGTGAGCCTGAACGCTAAATTTGGCAAAAATCTTTTAAATGAGACATTAACGCAGCACAAATGATATGAAAGAAAGAAAAAAAAACCCAAAAAAACGCTCAATTAACATTTAACCGAGTGATAAAACACATGAACACAAACAAGTTCTCCTCCGGGCACGTTGAAAAGAAGCCCTAATTAGACAGACGTAAAATATTAAACAAAGATTGTAAGAGGACAGCTAACAGTGTCAGGCTGCACCGGGTGGAGAAGTTAAAGATGTGGATTTTATTTACTGGAGGAGAGGATTAATAAAACTGTACTTGGGAGGAAGACTTGGGAGAGTTTCTTAGGTCAAAGATAAATTAAGCTCAAATAGGTGAATTAAGCTTGAGTATGATTAATCTGGGTGTAAGGCAGATGTGATAACCGCTACTCAACTGGACGACAACAACTGTGTAAGGCCGTTAATGAACGACGGATGTGACTGGGACTAGTTCTTCATCATTAAAATCTCCCTCTGGTCCACTGGTTTTACATAAGGTGATGATGATGATGATGATGATGAGGAGGATGATGATGATAACTCTGACAGAGGTCATATGTTCTCCTTATTGGACTGAAGTACTGTATGTTTACGCTGCTGTTTACTCGACAACTGTGGAAATAACAAATCTCCCGTTCAGATGTTCTCCTTCACTCGTGACACTATTGTTTTCTGGTCGTGAGACCAGAGTCGTGGAGTCATGTGGTGCCGTTGGTGTGCAGATGTACAATACTGCACATACATCCATGATTCATGGCACATCGCCACCACCCCTGTGTTTCCTCATCTACACTGGCTGCCATAATTACACTCTGCAGCGTTTCCTCCGTACTCTCGGCTCAGATTGATGTGTATAATTTATTTACTTTTTGACAGATTTTAAATAGGCAGCGTCAAAACCGCCAAAGTAACCTTGGTGACTCTTCCGACTGCAGCTCCGCTGCTGTCACCGTACATAACATGGAGTGTAAGTATGCAAATGCACTTCATTTCTTTCCCAGCCTGTAGTTATTATATGTTGCTTTTCAACAACAGAATGAACCAACGTCCAGTGAAGAAAATGGCCTTAAAATGTTACTTTTCCTTATGAGAATTTACAGAATATACAGAGACTACGCCATGTTAGAATATTTTTAGTGAAACCCACATATTGTTGTGAGAATTCAATGTGAAGCTATTAAAAATAATAACCGACCTCTTTTCCTGTAGAAAAGCAGTTCCCAAACTTCTGGCCGAGTTGACGCACCTCACACCTGCAAAGGACAAAAACAAACAAACAAAACAACAAGTTTTAATATAAAGGCAGCATTTAACACACATATAAGTAAATACATTTATTTATTAGCAGTTATTAAATATAATGTAGCACACACAGGAGCTGTACGTTCTACAGAATACTAAAACAAACAAATCCATGTCAGCTGTGTGTCACTCTCCTTTCATTTTTTTTGACCCCACTCTTCAGCAAACACACAGTGTCATTCTCCTTTCATTTTTTGACCCCACTCTTCAGCAAACACTCATAGACAACGGCACACAAGCTTTTTGTCATCAATACACGCCCGGCTCTTCCACTTTCACTCAACATTATCTATTAGTTAATGTACTAGTTAATGTTTGAAGCGTTGCCATTTTGTCGCCAGAGGGACAGACCTTCCCCTACATCTGAGGACACCAGAGAGAGAGAGAGAGAGAGAGAGAGAATATGAAATTAACATTTCATCCTGTTCCAACGCCTGTCAGACAAATTTATGTGGACATCCCGTCAATAAATGGGTGAAAGATTGATGGGCTAGGATGCCTGCGTGGAACACTAAGCAGCTGGTGGGAGTCTATTCATGTGCTATTTCTGGAAGACCCCCTGTTCTTCTCTCTAATGTAGTGGGCCAGGCCACTGATGCACTTCTGCATGCACCACTGTGCTCTTGGGAACGTGGAACGAGGGAACGAGAAAGGGCGTAATGTCAGAGAAATGTCCTGTCACCGCTACAATGTGTGCAATAAAGAAGTCACAGCTCATTTGGAGCTGACATTGGTTGTCACTAAACAGTGTTGAATTACCATAACCAGAGTTCCCCATTTGCCAAATAGTTCTGTGTTGTTGTTTCACTATGAGTTATGATTCCTTGCCATTTGCCACCTGCAGGTGCTCGGGCTTCAACCCCAACGGGAACTTGAAAGTAATCATCATTTACAAGATCTGAATGGCTGCTCCAAACATAGCACAAAAAAAACAAAAAAACCCTCAAACAGATATACAGTTGGTGCCATCCTGCCAAACACTCAACTGTGTATTTTATTATTAAATTGTAAGTATCCCACCAAACACTCAGCTGTGTATTTTATTATTAAATTGTAAGTTCGACTGAAGTCAGTTTATTTATTTATTTTTTACAGAGACTGAGCTGGAAAAAACCATAAACATATGTGAGCGCTTTAAAAAGCTCAGAGGAAATTTAAAGTGAAGCTTTTTCTTCAAATATCAAGTGGTATTTGCTACAAGTCGACTTAATTCAATCACATTTCAACTTGAGGAATAAAAATAAATAAATAAAAAAAAACTATCCCAGAAATGGTTTCATCCCTACAGCGTTTTTTTTTTACAGCGTCTCGGTCTGAGTTGGACTAACAAATTATGACTGTTTGACACTGTGTGTGTTGAGTGTATAAATGTACTTTTCAGGTAAATATATTACAGTTGAATACAATCAGGTCATTATTCTGGAACAAGGGGATAAAACATTAAAGAATTCCCTGCTGTATCTGGTGAAGAAATATTAATTTAAACAGATTTAACTGCCTGTGATTTTTTTTTATTATCTATATTGACATTACAGAGAGGAGTCTGCATGACTGCAGGGCTGTTTAATCAATGAGTTTCATTTCTTCACTGTAATTACATTACGGGTGGTCAGAGCGCGAGCTGTACTGTAGTCACGTAAAAAAAAAAAAAAGTTCTGCTCTCCAGGCATTTCATATAAAACATATTTTACAGCAGAGAATTTTAAAGCTGCGTGACAGGTTGATGGGACACTCTCCCCTGACTGTGGGTTTGAATGTGTGTGTGAATGGTTGTCTCTGTGTGGACTGGGAAATGGTCAACCGTCTACAGCGCCCCCTACCCCCATGACTGGGAAATGGTCATCCGTCTCCAGCGCCCCCTACCCCCATGATCCTGCAAAGGAAGAGGTGGTAGATGATGGCTAGATGAATGGACAGGTGGGTTTGTCCCAGTGACGAACTTCAGAGATTCATCTCACAGTTGTAGGGTTTTTTTTCTGGAGTATCGATCGTCTGTGACGACACAGTCACTCATCAGTCGTCATTGCTGTCGATTCGACTGAAGTAAACTGCAGCGAGCTTCTGAGAGAGGATGAAAGGAATGAAAAGCCATTTTCATTAAGAAGGAGTTCATTAGCGTCTCTGCCGAGGGAAGGTAGTAAAGGGAAGTTGCATATGGGGCAACGAGGGAGGTCGAAGCTTCATGATGCGAGGAGCTTTACAAAGATCCGGTTGCTAAATACTCCTGCAGGACAACCATCTCCCCCGTGGAGCGCCGTTCCATATGGCACCATTGGCAAAGTGTATCATTCTGGTCCTCTACAGACTGGTGTCAGCGGTGAGGCCTGCCATGTGACATGTACCAACACCTCACTACTTGGAGCAGCTACACAGACAGCTCGTGATCGTGGTCTTTTCAGATGGTAGAGGGTTATACTGAGAGGCCCCGCCCCTTTCCTTTATTTCCATGCAGCTACTGACACTGCAACAAACATAAAGTACAGCATACTGTTGCCTTCACTGTCGTATGCAGTGCATTGTACATGCAGTATGTACATGCAGTACACATATGTCACTTATCCCCATTGTAAAAGCAGGTTTATAGACTCGGGTTCTGAATAAATAATGAGGTCCCTACAAAAGAGTGAACGCTGTCCTGGACTAAGTCTGATTGATTCTTGAAGTCTTCTGATAGAACTTCAGGAACCACCGTCCATATCAATTGGTTCTATTTGAGAGCAGCCCAGGAGGTTCCTATAAAAAATTTATATCAATGGTATTTGTTGCACTATAAGCACTGGACGGCACGTCCATAAAAGAGACACTGGTCTCTAAACTGAGCTGAAGAAACACTGCAATTGGAAAAGAGTTAGTGGAGTCAAAATGCTGATGGTAAACAAATAAATAAATATTCACAAGTGTTCATTTAATGATCCTAAACCACCTTTTCCCACATACATTATTAATAACAACGACCTGGATGAGAATGGAGGAAAGGAGGTCTGTGCGTAGGTACTGTAGCAGACACTGCTGTGGGTTAGGGCATCCTGCCATCCATTTACCGTAACAAATTTAAGCTGACGCCCGTGAGTCATAATTGCAGTAAAGAGTGTGTGTGTGAAGTCTATTTGCAGAAGCTCCACCACATCACCCAGATCTGACCAGAGCAGAGGTGGCTGCTGGTGGCCTATTTCTGGGACCTGCCCTGTCACCACTCACTTTCGTTTTCCACTGTGTTGCCCTGGAGTATTATCCCCATTTTTTTTTTTTTTTTGTCGTAATCCCTCCACAAATTTTTTTTTAAATAAACACATGGTAGTATTGTGTGTTGTTACACAGCAAGGCTGGTGTGTTTATGGTCACGGTACAAAACCTTTGTTTGACTGTTTATCTGTCAATTGGATTGTGTTTCAAGATTGAGCAGAAAATATGACAAATTAATGCCTTCACATACTTTAGACATAATTTAAACAAAAATCTTAGTTTCTACATAATTAAAAATAATAATATTGAAAATGTGATGGAATGTGATTTATCTGATGTAATTAAGTGACTAAGATGACCAAGTCTTCCTATCACTGAAGTTTTCTTCCTCGGCCAAATATGCCAGATTACAAGGAATTTGTTTTTCAAAAGAACAAGGTTTTCTTTTTCGTAGAATTCCGCTCCAGTGTAAATACTTTCCTCGGATCAATACTGCCATCTAGCGTTTATATATGGGCACTTTAGTATAACACAGTGTGCCGTATTAATAAATGACTGGTTTATTTTAACTTAAGTTTAATGAGGCTAAAATGAATGAGAATGTTTTCCGTGTCTTAAGAACGGAAGAAAATAATGTACAAAGCTGCTTATTATTTTTTTAAAACCTATATTTAAAAATGATTTCGAATATTTCAAAATTAAGAAAAATATGTAGCAAGTTTCATGTTTACATATTTGTAAGGTTGACTGCAAAGTACACCCACTTATGGCGATATTACGTTTTTTTATATAGACCCGTTTTTAACAGATTTTATACATTATTAATTTGTGAGAAAACATTTAAAACTTATATTTGAAATTGTCCTTTGGTCTTTAAAACATCTTACCTTAGAAGCTGGTAACCAAGAAGGTCAGAAGGTTTATGGAACAAATGATATGTGCACGAAAATATAAAAAAAACTAGTAGAAATCAGCAGCCGTTAAAATGTGTCGTAAAGCAGCTTCAGCACGACGGAAGCCCCACTGGGCAGTAAGATACTTTACGGCAATTTACGGCCTAACGTTTATATCATGCTAAGAGCCTTTTAAAATAAAACATTTGATTTAGTGTCACACTGCTGGTGTTGCTGCTGCTGCTGTTCCGTAAAATAAGATGGGTATAGCAGATGAGACGGACCGAACCCTCTTCATAAGAAACTTAGACTCTCGCGTGACTGAAGAGCTTTTGTTTGAATTGTTTTTACAGGTGATGGCAACGAACGCGTCGTGCTAACGCTCAGTTAGCCCTGTTAGCTCCTGTACCATTATCTTTCTGCTATTGCGGCTTTGGTAATCAAATTGTGTTTACAGGCGGGACCTCTGATCAAAACTAAAATACCGAAAGACCCGGAGGGAAAGCCCAAAACATTTGGTTTTGCTGTTTATAGGCACGAGGTGTCCGTGCCGTATGCTGTGCAGCTGCTGAACGGAATCTCGTTATTCGGGAGGAATATTCACGTACAGTTCAGATCAGGTGAGTTTACCGGTACGGCTGCTCTGCCAACACAATCACTGTTGTATCCACACGCGGTATTCTAATAGATAAAACTTAATAATAAAAAAAAACATTAAACGGAAGGTAACACCGTGCCAAATAAGTAGCCAATGTAAATTTTAATAATAAAAAATATTAAGACTTACCTGAACATGATAGTTTCGTGGTTCTGTGTTGGTGGTGACTCCAATGACAGGCCTTGTACTTTCTGCTCAACATTCTGAACTTTAATGGTGATAATGTATGCAAACATACTCAAGCACCGCTGAATTTATTCCTGCTAATCAAATAAATAAAAAGCACCTGTGCAAGTATCTTGGGTCACTTTCTCCTGCCCACCACTACATGCATATATATAGTAAAAGTTAACCTAAAGGCTAACAAGCACTAACAGCTTAAAGTCAAATATGTGGTGCTGAAGATGTATTGTATTTTTTTTGTCACTGCAAAGTAGTTAAATTGAGTATTTTTGATGCATTTGATTGTATGTTTTGAAGTTTGGGTCGTGGCTATAAGATTAGTGATTAAACCGTTGTTTTATTTTATCTTTCTCCTGTTATAGGCAGCAGTCATGGCAACAGTCCAGGGAACGCGCAGCTATCAAGTCCAGGAAATATTCCCAGTCCACACGGACATAGGTAAAATTTCAACTTGAGTTTTTCTTAATGCACTACGAACTGATTTTCATTAACCTGCCCTTTTATAACCATAATATTAAAAATTTTTTAGATTTTGATTAACCTGCCCTTTTATAACCATAATAGTTGCCCCCCCCCCATTTTTTTCTCAGCCACACGTGACATGAGCCAGACTTTTTGATGATGCACACAAACCTGGGTGAAATGTAAATTTAAACTAAACAGTCAAAGCCATTAACAGCCAAAAGGAGAGGGAAATCTCTGCTTCATTTATATAACTACAGTGATTTTTACATTTTACAGTTATTATACTGTGTGTTCTCTGTTATGATTCTCAACAAAACAACCTGTGAGCTCCAGGGAAACCAGGTTGGTCAGTAATTCTACTAACAGTTATTCACTAACATCTCAACAACAATTCTTTCTAAAACCAGAGGTTTAATATAGTACTTTAATACCAATCCTTTGCCCAATATTTTTCATAGTCAAGGCTGCCATTAGAAGCAATAACCAGTCAAAAAAAAAAAAAATCTGAACTGTTACTACTGTATGCTTGTTAGTTTCTGGCCACTTCATAAATGTCACTCAGGCATGTAGGTTTTTGGTGCTTTTGGCAAAGGTGTGTGTGTGAATTAAAAATGAAAAAAAAAAAAAAAAAGCTACGACATAAAATGTGTTATGAAATAAGACTGGACCTGGCCGTATCTGCACACACATGCTGAGAACGTTCTGCAGGCAATTCTTTCCACATTTAACGCCAAATTGCCGTACCTGTTAAGAGCTTTTACTGGAAACCCCACACACTGGCACTCACAGCGTCCAGACCAGAGCATCGTTTATTAGGAGTGTAAAAGTGGGCTTTAGTTGGTGTGTACACGTTGGTGGTAACATTAAATGAAATGCAAATGTTTAACTGGCATATTCATATATGTCAGTTAAACATTTGCACATCACTCTTGTCTGTTATTTCCTCTAGATATAATCTGTCGTAAAAACTCAGATAACGGGTAACGCTAAATTTCCTGTTGCCAAACCCGATCTCATTCTATTTCCTGTTCTTTTGCAAAACTGTCTTGACAACTTGACATCTCTTTATCACTTTCCCTGATTCTTCTTTGCGGAATGTTACGTGTCCAACAGTGGAGACGATGAAGTGTCAGGGGAAAAGTTTTGTCATAGCCGACACACAACTTTGAGCAGTTTAGAGATGAGAGTTAACCTGTATTGGTCACGGTTTCGAGAAGATTTATGGATGTTGGGAAAGAGGATATAATTATTCACACACAATTCTGGTTAAGTAGGTCTCAAAAACAGATGACTCTGTGAGATTTCAACAACATCTGTTTCCTGTCCACATTAAACTGACCAGAAACATGGAGCTGGTCTAAGAAAGTCCTCATAGTTGAGTTGTTGTAGTGTTTCATTTCGTAGCAACGTTCAGCTGGTTTACACATGCACTAATCTAATCTACTTCCTGTTCAGCGACCTGTACCTGACCTGCCCTGCTCTGCCCTATCAGAAAAGGTCTTTTGAAGTAATTTTTTTTTACTTAGTCATTTGTGGTTACAGATCGAAACTAACCATCCACTACCACAAAAGCAGATTTTGTTCATAAGCAGTTCCGCTAATTAAAACGCTACTTGCTAATCCAGTTCCTAGAGATGTGATCTGTCTGTGCTGCTGAAC
>NC_024310.1:1449220-1456721 GCF_000523025.1 Cynoglossus semilaevis | reverse complement strand
ATCTTATCATTGAAACAAACAAGAAAAGATGTAACATCACCTTGATTTCTTTGGTAATGTCACTCCTGGCACAGTGTGTTTGTACGGATGTGGCTCCGTGGATAATTACTGTGTCGCTGCTTTGAATTCTTGGCCATCGTTCACAGAATGACATCACTTGTACAATTGACTCTTTGATCATTTGTCTAAACCCTAACCCTTTACTCTTGCAGGGCACCAGACCATTTTAGTTCTCCACCTTCTCAACCATCGAGGTCTTATTCCGGCTGTGGGAGTCTGCAAAAACATGTCATGGTAACCTTTACCTCCACGACACCACTGTTACAAGATGAACTGCTGTAGTTCATGTTGGATGTAGAGTGGATGCTTCTTTCTTCATCCTCTGTTGCATGACGTGATGCTAACATTTTTTTTTTTTTCCATCATCTGCAGGTATTTTTTTTTTTTCATCATCTTCCATCTTCTGCAGGTGAACAACATGCGGCAGGCCCACATGCAGCAGCTGGAATACCAAAATGGCAGCTACTCCAAGTCCATGCAGAGCCAGCTGTCTCCTGCAGGACATTCCGGCAGCTCGAGGCAACACAGTAACGCTCACTACCAGCAACACCTGTACCACTCAAACAGCGGCAGCAGGAACCATCGCTTCTCGGAGGAGCCGGGCCCCAGCCGCCACCAGCAGTCCGGCCACGGCCGGGACAACTACAGCCACCAGGGGGACAGGAGCAGCAACCGTCAGCAACAGAGCCGAGGCAGTTACAGGCCACAAGACAACAGGGGCGGCAGCGGCCACAGCGATAATAGATGGCGGCGGTACTGACACACGTCACGGGGGAGGGGGGGTTCTGTGCAAAGACTGAAGTTCTCCACAAATATCCCAGAGAAGACGAGGGAATATGTCACTGAACTCAGCACTCACTCGCTCAGGATGTTTGTATACGATTCCACTGAGGCTCAGAACCGTATGCCTCAGAAGATGTATATTTTTGTTTGTTAATTTTTAAGGCGCTTTTAAATTTCTAGACCACCGTCGCGTGAGTTTGTCCTCACGGAAATGTGGCAGAGAACTGTTGATGAAAGCTTGAGCTCGACGAAAAAAGAACGGAAATCAGTTTTAGGGAAGTACCTGGTGGATAGAAAAAAAAAAAAGGTTTATGACTTAAATGACAGTTTTTATTTTATGCATATTGTTTTAAATTATTCCTGCCAGAATTTTAAAAACGTATCAGGTATTTCTGAAAAAAAAAAAGAAAAATCAATAATGGATCAATAACTCACCAGCACATCTTTTACTGCAGTAACTGGACTTTTTTTTATTGTTCAATTCTTTGTAAAAAAAAAAAAAAGATTTTTTTTAATTTTTTTATTTTCCCAAAGTCAACCTGTAAGATGAGTTGTTTTACAATGAAACATTTTTATCACTATAAATCACAGTGTGTGTGTGTTTATATGACAGCCATTTCTAATTCCTAAAGTCCAGGCTCCACATCATTGAATGCTATTTACAGGCCTCGTTGTGCATGTGACGGGGTTAACAGAGTCAGCTATTGTATGTTGATGACACACACACACACACATGGCCTTATCTGTACCTATAAATGGCTCTTGTGTAACTAATACACTTGTGCAGCGGTTATGAGGTAATCTATAGGTGGCGCCACACACATCCACTTCCATTGAATTAATTAAGATGTTAAATATAACAGAGCCACATGGTCAGCTCCTCTACCTGACCTTTCTATTCGGGATGCTCTCGAGTGTTTAGGGGGATTTGACACCCACTCTGTTCGTTTTACGGCAGGCAGTTAGACCTGGGTTTTATTTCATTATCACTGCAGTCGAACACGACAATAATAATAATAATAATAATGACAATATCCAGTCCAGATTTATTAGTGAACTCTTTGCACCACGATTTTTTTTCCCCCCACTGGTTTGATTTTGGGAACATGCTTATTGTGTCATCTTGATCCTTTCACACACGATGACGTCACTACGGGTTCGTTAAAGCAGCGACATCCATTAAGGTCACAGTCTACAGGTCTTCTAGTCTCTCACAACAGCGACCCCTGCTGTGGGTGACTACTTATCCTTGTGAATAGAACTCAGGTTCACATGCATTTGCACCAGGCCGGGCTCTGAACCTAATCTGTGCGGGGACTCAGATTACACCCTGATGCTACCAAACACATCGTCTTTATCCTCCGCTCGGTGTCGCTACTCGGAAGCCCCTTTATTATACTTGTGTCCGTGGCATAGCTTCTCTAATTGGTTGATCTTTCTGGCGTCTCCAGCCTCCCCCCCCCCCCCCCCCCCCCCCCCCCCCCCCCCCCCCCCCCCCCCCCCCCCCCCCCCGGGTGTCGGGCGGATTAGAGACAGGGGAGAGAGAAGAGAGAGGCTGCTGCCGTGTGGACTTATATAGAAGCGGTGTCCCCATCTCCGTGAGCCCTGCAGACCCGCTACCCAAACCCAGGCTCCTCTGCTCTTCCTGGGCCTTGGCTCCTCCTCAGGTTGTTGAGTTCGTCGGTGCCACAGCCGTTGAAGATATATTATATATTAAAAAAAAAAAAAAAAAAAAAAACCTGCTCTAGGCTCCTTCACCTGCTCAAGGCCCTAATTTTCCAGAAACGAACGGGGTCGATCAGGTTGAGATGACGTCATCTAAACATTTATTTCTAATCCATTTGTTGAATTTTCGACTTTGCTTTTTATTTTTCCATAATGATGAAAAAATAAAAATTAAAAAAAAAAATCTTCCCGCCCTATGGAGCTCACACAGCCGTTAATCTGTGAACGTGACATTTATTTCTAACATTATTATAAATAAAATCCTCCTAGAATTTATGAATTTCTAATTCAGTTACTAATTATATTACAAATATTTAGGTCCAATTTCCACAAAGAAAACAACACGTTCGTTCCCTTAACGCACCGTTTAAACCAAGTTAAACATCTGAGAGATTAAAAAATAAAATCAGATCAGTTAATACTGAAATAAAGGGAAATCTTTAATTAAAAGAAAATATTCACAACTATTTATTTATTTAGTGTTTTAACAGGCAAATATTGTCAGACTTTATTTATGTGTCTATACGTCAGTCTAACTGAACTTCTCTGATGTTACTATATTATTGTCACATTTACTGCAGTAACCGTGGCTGCAGGTATGTGGAGAATCTTTGTTTTAGAGGCAGAAACCTTTGTTTTATTGGCGGTTCGTTGTTGCTCGACTGACGTCATTTCTGTGACTGTCAACGACGGGAACCGTGTTAATAAAGAAAACAGAATAAAGACAAAAACCAGGGACAGGTCAATTATCTGAAAATGAAACGTAAAGTTTGTTAAAGTAAAATGAACTTTGTATCAAGTTTTGAGCGAAAAAAACACTTATTTATAAACAGTAAAGCAGAGAAAATAAAAAGACACCACGGACTTTAACAGAATGTTTATCTGTTTATCTTAACAACGGACACCGAATACTATGATTATTATTTTTTATTACTGATGTTGCTTCTTTTTTTAAATTGTTATTTATACGGATGATATTATTATTTTTTAAATTGTTATTTATACGGATGAAAAACAATTACCCAATATTATGAAAGAGAAAAATAAAGTTATGTACCATTTTGTTAGCCTCACGAAGAATATAAAAAAATGAGAGAAACTGTTTATTATTTTAATACTAAACGCAAAATTCTACAAAACAATCAATCAATTCATAGTCTATAAGAGACCATTTAAATTAAGTTTTAATTAAACGTACTCTTCCTGAAACCTCTATGAAATATTCCATTATTAATAATATTAGGATTTTATAGTAATATTATTGATCAGATCTGTCCGGGACCACGTGACGTTTGTAGACAAGAACATCAAAAGGGAGTTGGGCAATATTTGGTCGTGTTTCTGGTTGTTCAGAAGGTGGAAACTTGAATGTTAGCACAAGAATATTTATGAGTGTGTGTCAGAGAGAGAGAGAGAGAGAGAGAGAGAGAGAGAGAGAGAGCTTGGACAGATGCGGCAGCAGTGATGTGTTCACAGATGGTTTATAAACCAGTGGGTGTGCGCACTCAGACACACACTCACACACTCACACACTTCATCCCCGCAGCGCAGTTCAAGTTCAAGGTTCCTGCTGCGGACGCGACACTTTGAGCCGAAGCTGCGGGTTCGACACATCGACCATGAGTCACTTGGACGCGTGAACTTTCTTCTTCTTCTCCTCCAGTCCGCAGGAGACCCACGCGCGCTCCCCGAACACAGACTCACTGTGCCGCAGGTGAAGAGAGAAGCGCGCGGCGCACGGCGCACCCGCAGCGGCAGATCATGCACTGTCAAGCCGAGCTACGGCTGTCGTCCCCGGCGCAGCTGAAAGCTGCCAGGCGGCGCTACAAGACCTTCATGATCGACGAGATTCTCTCCAAGGAGACGTGTGATTATTTCGAGAAACTTTCTCTCTACTCCATGTGTCCGTCGCTCATTGTGCGGCCGAAGCCTCTGCATTCGTGTTCGGGTAAGAAGACACTTTTATTTCCACATGTAGAAAATGAAAATATCATCAATAGTAAATGTCAATGGTTTATTTCTCTTTTTTTAAATTTTTTTTTCATTTGACTTTCGGAGATACGTTCACTCTTGATGCGCAAGTGTTTCGACTAATGGGTTAAAAAATGTTTTTTTTAATTAAAATAATTTTCGGTTTCCATTATAAAAAAACCATAACTCACTGTGATGTTCTTGTCTGAAAACCACACTTTATTTTGCCAACCTTTCCAATCCGCACATGCGGGTTTTTTTTTGCGTCATCTAATTTGACGGGACTATTATTAGTGGACAATTAAACAAATGACACCAAATGGCTGCTCGCTTCCAGTCGCACTTTTCCTCAATCACAGTAGACTATTGTTCAGTGTTGACAGTCAGGGCTGTCGGTGATGCTTCAGGGCAGGATGGTGAACTCCTTAACTAAAAGTGTCTGTTGTTAATCAAGCAGACACTGAGGACACACGGCAGCCTATAATTTACTAAAAAAATAATTATATATATATATATATATTTGCATGTGCGTGATATTCACATATACACGCAAATGTATTTGTCTATGATTTAGGTTTGTAATGACGTAAACTCCAGCATCACATATGCAGATTGGTATATTGTTAAATTAATATTACAAAATATTTCAATTATATAATTATGTACAGTTTAAAAATAAACAAAAAGTTCAAGATAGAAAGACAGATAAATAGACAGATAGATAGATAATAGACAGATAAATAGATAATATTCTGTCAAAGTTCAACTGCCCCTCCACAGGTGCCATGGTCAAAACAATAGCCCCTGATTGATGCTTCATTCTTCAATTCCACGCGAATCCAAACAACTCGGGGGCTGTGCTTCAAGCTACCACTAACCATTAGGATAATTGCTCCAAAGTCTAAAATAATAGCCCCTGCAATCTGATGATGACAGCGATGGGTGAATAAAAATAGGGCCCGTGATTCCCCCACATGTCTCTGGCAGGAGCCGCGCAGCAGTGCGTGCTAGAGGGCACTGTGGCCGCACTTTTGGCAGCCAGCAGTTCGGATGCATGGATAGAGTGACCCACCCGCCCTGCATTTCAGAACACCGTGCCCAACACTTATTTGTAGCCGCGGGGGTGTGAGACACACTATAGTCCCCTCACATCAATGGCTTGTAGTGCTTGATATAGAAGCCGGGGTGGTTGGGGGGGGGCAGGTTTGGAGAACACCGTGCCAAACTTTCTCTACTTCACTAGTTATATATAAAAAACAAAAAACTGTTTGACTAATGCAAAGGTTTTTTTTAACCTTCAGCCTCAATGAAAGTTGGCTGCACAGGAGTGGGTGCTATGACCATCTGCTGCCAGAGGAGGCCGCTGAAGGACAGTGGTGCCATGTGTGTAATTCTGTCTGGAGCAGCTGTAACAGATGACATTTCATGTTTATCACTTCAAAATCTCAGGGATGATAGTTAAACATTTCAAGTAAGATTTTTTATTTTATTTTATTATGTTTCTGTTTTGATCCAGGCGTGGGATAAAAACACGTCGCCTTGACGTCGGTGGCTCAATCTGACTGGAGTTAATTCCGTGTCAGTTTGAGCAGGATCATTAACGATGAGTCCTGAACTTGTGGCTAAACACAGACTGACGTAATGGCAGGTTATAATATTTCATCTGGAGTCCCGTCTCTCAGCAGGACCCAGGGCAGGGCTTTTAGTGCTGTTTTGGAGGGAAGGCAGAGAGAGAGAGAGAGAGAGAGAGAGAGAGAGATTAGGATCACCTGAGGTATAATCTCACCTGACAGGCTGCTGAAAAAGAAAAAGAAAACACCAAAGTAGGAGTGTGTGCAGCCTGTGGGCCGTGGCTGAGTCAACAGGTCCCGGCCGAGGGTTTATATAAATCCAAATGAGCAAAAAGAGTTTTCATCAAATCTTAACCTCTAATCTGCTGCACACAATGCACTCTCCCATTAAGGCTAAGGCAGCCCTAAAAAGGTCGATTACACCCATGTCAACACACACACACACACACACAGACTGACTGACTGACTCACACACATGCTGCTGCCATGCACACATCAGCCATTCAGCAGCTAAAGATACTGCATATCAACCTGTCATCTCCCCGTCATTTCCACACAATCGCTGCCATCGGATTTCTCTGCAGGAACAAAGGACCGGCAATAAATTAAACTCTCAGAGCAGTTTGTGCTACAGGCTGATTTCAGCTGCACAGGAAGACGTTTGTGGATCAGGTTTCACATTAAACAGTTAAGGCTTATGTTGAACATCGTTCTCTCTCAGAGGAACACAGCCCGTCTGCCTGGGAAAACTGCTGCTGCTGCTGCTGCTGCTGCTGCTGCTGCTGCTGCTGCTGGTGGTGGTAAAGTCAAAACCTCTGAGTGAGTCGCTCCGCTGTGTCGTGACCTGGAGGTGGAGCCCTCTGTCGGAGCAGTTACGGGGTGACCTTCGTGTCCAGACCGACTTACGTTTTTACATCTAAAGACACAAAAAAAGCAGTTTTATCGGAGGTGAAGCCGAGCTGCCACCGGTGTTGACCAATCACAGCACACTCACAGTCACCGCTCAGATATGACTGGTTCGTTGTTGCTTTCTGTACAAAAGACAAATGACACATGAAACACAATGACCTTTTCATGCAGGTGAGAATGTGAACATGCCACTGTCACTGGATCATGAAAATCACCTCGGCAAACTGATTGGCTGACTGGTTGATTGATTGATTGATTGGTTGATTGATTGAGCCACAGTGGGTGCAGGTGATCAGTAGATCAAAGATCCACTGGGGTAAATTGGGGGGGGGTTTAATGAAGGGTCCCGCGTGTCTTGGTTGGTTATTCTTAGCAGGTATGTCTTCTGTAATTTTTCCAAGGTGCACTTGCTAACCCCCCCCCCCCCCTCCCCATCCCCATTCCGGCTGTCCGTATCAACAGTATCGGTGTTTGCTTGCTCC
>NC_024310.1:1448029-1448957 GCF_000523025.1 Cynoglossus semilaevis | reverse complement strand
TCCCCCCGCGTGCCTCCCCCACCTTTTCTCTCACTTCTCGGAGGCGACTGGCCGCGGACAACTTCAAGCCTGTTGTTGACAAGAGACTTCCTGAACAGCTCTGTCCATCTTAGCCTGGCTCTCAGAGTCTCTCCCTCTCTCAGATACTGCAGTATCGTACCAGAGTACTGCAGTATCGTAACAGAGTACTGCAGTATCGTACCAGAGTACTGCAGTATCCTACCAGAGTACTGCATCAACCCTCCACAACAACAACAACAACAGCAACAGCTCAGGTCAACCTATACCTGAGCAGACGACAGAGACACCGAGGTGTTCCTGTCCAGACCTGCTGCAGCAGCAGGGATTTAACGCTCCGTGACCTCAGTGCTTCAGGATGATGTCATCATCAGCCCAAGGCGGTGTCTGCCGCGTCTGCGACGGAGTGGAGCGGCGGCCGTGCCCTCTTCTTCTTCTTCGTGAAGCGTACGTGCACGTACGCTTCACGCTCCACTTGCCTGCAATTGTGTGTGTAACTGTAACGTCAGAGTCAGAGTCAGAGTCAGATGCAGGTGTGTTGAATTATTTCAACTTTATCTCCAGAACAGCTGGACCTGATGTGAGTCTGAGTCTATTTTTACGTCCTCTGCAGACAGAAGTACACACAGCGGTCCAGTCCGTGAGACAACTGCTCGGGGACACACATGCTCTCTGGGGCTCAGCTCCGCCCCCCCCCGTCTCACGTCTTCCTCCTCTAAAGCCCCATAATCCCTCGGTGTCTCCTCCCTCCGTCGCTGCTCTTCTCTCAACGTTTCTCTCTCGGTTTTGCTTGTAAATTTCACTTCACTGTTTTAGTTTTTTTTTTTATGTACTGGAGCCGTGAGGATTTTTTCTGGCAGATACTAAACCACTCTGATTGACCCAGCACATCCTCCTGGTCCCCCCCCCC
>NC_024310.1:1445235-1447989 GCF_000523025.1 Cynoglossus semilaevis | reverse complement strand
TCCCCCCCCCTCCAGCCTTGGCTCCAGACAAGTGTTACTTTTTTATTGATTCTGGCGTCTTGCTGCTCCTGTCTGTTCTGATAAAGAGCACAAATGTGTCTGTGTGTGTGTAACGTTTGACTCGGACCAGCAGAGAGAGAGAGAGAGAGAGAGAGAGAGGATGAGGAGGAGTGTATCATTTCAGTTTTTCTGTGTTTTATTACAGCTCTTTCAGTGTGTGTGTGTGTGTGTGTGTGTGTGTGTGTGTGTATATCATGCTGTCAGGCTCAGTGTGTACTTGTGGTTTTGTGTTGGGAAACCGGTAAGTATTTAACAACCTCTGAAAAATAATCATTCATGTGCAGAGTTGAAGGGAGCGCGGTGAAACACGGCTGCGTCATCCAGGTCGCCGACCTCTACACGAGGTCACGCCTTAAAACCCCCTGTTCAACTGCAAACACATTACGATTTAGAATAAACCTGTCCAAGACATTAAACCCGGTCGATATCAGTGCGAACCAAGAGAAAACCGTGGATAAATAATCGCTCTGAGTTCGTCACGTGACACTTTGTCTCAGTCTCTCTTTTTTTTTTTTTTCCCAGGATCCTCGTCTCTCCGTGCCTACCCCCTCCTGTCGGTGATCACACGGCAGCCCCCGAACCTGTCCCCCCACCTCCACCAGCCCTCGTCCCCCGGCGGCATGCCCCCGCACCTGTCCCTGCTGTCCCCGCAGCATCCACGGGGGTCGGAGCCCTCGCCCAGCCAGACGCCGCTCAGCATCAGCAGCGAGTCGGACACGGAGCACAGCACGCCGCGCCTGAAGAAGCCGCGCCGCAGCCGCACCATCTTCACCGAGCTGCAGCTGATGGGCCTGGAGAAGAAGTTCCAGAAGCAGAAGTACCTTTCCACCCCCGACAGGTCAGTACAGTACACACCCAAGTACTGCGTACGAGTACGCAGCCAGTACACACTGATGATCCCTGACCTCTGCGACCTCTGAAATGGTTTTTCTGACTTAGTTACAGGAAAGACAACAAACCTCTGGGTGTGTTTGGATGTAACCAACGTCAGGTCATTACGCTGCAGCGTGAACGTTACCAGAGTCGTATAAATGTCACTTCTGACATTTTGATAACCTGCATACCTGGCGCTGCTCGCATTTTAAAAAGTGCACTTCAAGCATGCGCACACACTCACAAAGCCACAAGTGCAATTATCAAGCAGTGGTTAAGCTAACATCATAATTTTTGATTCATCCTGTGGGGAATGTCTCATGTAATGTGAATTAGCGGGAGCCAGAGCATTACCTCAGCATTCCAGTTGAGACAGGCCTAATGTTTTTAACCCTGAGAGTTCCAGCAGTCGAAACGCTCGACAATAAAACACCGCCTTATTCAAGGAAAAACCGGGGGACGGCGGCCAACGCAAGCAAACACAAACGTGTCGGGTTGAGTCAACGCCAGTTGTCTCACACACGTGCAGGTGCATGTGGCGTCCACTGAGCTGCGTACGATGAGATGAGGTCAGCGGCGTGTTAATCTTCCTGTCTCAGGTCCCAGTCTGTGGGTCATTTTTGGGGCCTGACATGCGGTCAGACCAGTTTTATTGTACAGAAAGTTTCGCATTAACTTTTTTTTTTTTTTGGCCCGTCGAACACTTTTCCAGCGTAAACCTGAATGGAATTAAACCATAAATGCTTTAAAAAGCTTTTCCCTTTTTGCACTTGAAGATCTGCAAAAGAAATCAAACTGCTCTGAACCCAAGCATCGGTTTTGGAGCCTGGCGTCCTGCAGGCTCCGCCCACATCAGTCCAACCAGCTGTAGATCACAGCGACCAATGAAGTGTGTGGAAACATTTATGAGGTTAATTTGTTTCAGATAAAATAAGCAATAAAATCTGATTTTTGTTCCTCCTCTCAGTAAAAAAAAAAAAAAAAAATGAGGACAATACGTTTAAGCTAACGACGTGTAACCAACAATTATGTCTTCAGTCGTCGCCGTCCACGCCCACTGAGACAGTGGTGAGAGTGAGAACACATCCGTATGTAGTAACTGGTCAGACTTCTTTAAGCTGCAAGGTGTGTTTACTTTTCTTTTTGTTTTGACTTTTTAGGTCATTTACTGACTTCAGACTCAGCCACGTGTTGCTGCACTGCAAAAAAAAAAAAAAATCAAGAAAGTGAAAATGACTCAAAATGAAATAAGTCTCATTTTTGTTTCCAAAAAATCCTCCCAAATAATCTTGCGAGGCGTCCAACTTAATAAACTTAGAATAAACAGTAACGACTTTCTTTGATTATATTTATACTAATATAATATGAAGTTGTTTTTGTTGCAGTGTGACGTCTCCTCACTTCACCTTCTCACTCCCCCCTCGCTCTCCTTTCACCGGAACGCTCCGATGATTTTCTTTCTTTGAATGTGTGTCGACATGATGGTTAAACCAGCAACGATTAAAAACTGGCTCCGCGCTCGACACGTCCATGCATTTCTGCCTGTGCACACAGCTGTCTCCAACGACGTGTGTTATCTCCTCACAGCATCCAGTCTGAGAAACATTTGCATATTTGGATTGAATCACAAGTGTTTGTATTCCCTTGTACATCCTGTCCACGGGGAAAACTCCCACGATGCATTCATAAATATACGACATGTCGGCTTCCATGGAAGGGCTGGAGCCGCGCCAGGCCTTGTCTTTAATGAGGAGCCCCGGGACGGGGGCGGGGGGGGGGGGGGGTAAACACCAACCCAAGTGGGGTGGCCGGGGCGAAAAC
>NC_024310.1:1436448-1444339 GCF_000523025.1 Cynoglossus semilaevis | reverse complement strand
GAGAGAGTGAGAGTGAGAGAGATAGACAGTCAGTGAGAGAGGTGAGGTAGAGGGTGAGAGTGAGAGGTCACTGACCAACTGACCACAAAAAAAAAAAATTCCACATAAAAAAAAAAAACACAAAAAAAATAAAAAAAAAAAAAAAAAATGAGGACAATACGTTTAAGCTAACGACGTGTAACCAACAATTATGTCTTCAGTCGTCGCCGTCCACGCCCACTGAGACAGTGGTGAGAGTGAGAACACATCCGTATGTAGTAACTGGTCAGACTTCTTTAAGCTGCAAGGTGTGTTGACTTTTTAGGTCATTTACTGACTTCAGACTCAGCCACGTGTTGCTGCACTGCAAAAAAAAAAAAAAAAAAAAAAAAATCAAGAAAGTGAAAATGACTCAAAATGAAATAAGTCTCATTTTTGTTTCCAAAAAATCCTCCCAAATAATCTTGCGAGGCGTCCAACTTAATAAACTTAGAATAAACAGTAACGACTTTCTTTGATTATATTTATACTAATATAATATGAAGTTGTTTTTGTTGCAGTGTGACGTCTCCTCACTTCACCTTCTCACTCCCCCCTCGCTCTCCTTTCACCGGAACGCTCCGATGATTTTCTTTCTTTGAATGTGTGTCGACATGATGGTTAAACCAGCAACGATTAAAAACTGGCTCCGCGCTCGACACGTCCATGCATTTCTGCCTGTGCACACAGCTGTCTCCAACGACGTGTGTTATCTCCTCACAGCATCCAGTCTGGAGACATTTGCATATTTGGATTGAATCACAAGTGTTTGTATTCCCTTGTACATCCTGTCCACGGGGAAAACTCCCACGATGCATTCATAAATATACGACATGTCGGCTTCCATGGAAGGGCTGGAGCCGCGCCAGGCCTTGTCTTTAATGAGGAGCCCCGGGACGGGGGGGTAGAGTTGAACTCCACGATCAACACCAACCACAGTTGGTCTGACCGTGCCAAAATACCGTGTCCTGTCAAAACATCTGATTCTGATGCTGTTTTAAAAATTAATTAAATACCCCGCCCGTGGAAAAACAACTCAGGAGAAAAAATCCCCTTCTCCAGCTGCACATCAAAGCCGTGACGTGCTCCCACTTTGGCGTGTTTTTCATCCAAAGATAACTTTTCTCTCTCTTCACTTTTCCTTTCTTCCTTTTCTTCGTCTTGGATCCTTGAATGGAGTGTGGACAGAAAACTGCAAAACCCTAAAAACATTAAGTGAATAATGTTACACAATAACAACAATTTAGAGTTCAATTATAATAATTAGCACTTTGGTAATTCCAAACTGTCATCGCGATCATCACGATTCTGAAAGGTCCTTAAACACGCCCAGGATTGTCTTTATTAAAGTGAGATTAAAGTATTAGTGGAATTGGATGAAAATGTCAGTCTGGCCTCAAGGCACAAAGACAAAGTTTCTTTTATCGTCTGCGGTTCTTCATCAAAACCAACAATGACCGCAATTAAGTGGAAACGTTTTCAAACCTCTGCAGATTTTTTCTTCCTCCTGCCTCTAGTTGTTGCTGTGTACACATCTGTGGAATACTTCCCTCTCATGTGCCGTTGGTTTTCTCTGTGGATCTACAGGTTAGACCTTGCCCAGTCCCTCGGCCTCACGCAGCTCCAGGTGAAGACGTGGTACCAGAACAGGCGCATGAAGTGGAAAAAAATGGTAAGTCAAGACCTGACATATCTGTCTACAAATATTTGCACAAGATCACGTCTATCAAAGTTCACCAGCTGCAGAGTTTAGTCGGGTTGGCTCCACGGAAACACTGAAAAATAAAATAAAATAAAATAAAATAAAATAAAATAAAATAAAATAAAATAAAATAAAATAAAATAAAATAAAATAAAATAAAATAAAATAAAATAAAATAAAATAAAATAAAATAAAATAAAATAAAATAAAATAAAATAAAATAAAATAAAATAAAATAAAATAAAATAAAATAAAATAAAATAAAATAAAGCTGTTTTAAAATAAAGGGACTTCACTGACACTCGTATTTTGAAAAGTGAGAATTAAGAAAAGGCGGGAAAGACTAGGTGTTGTGTTGGGGTTTGAGTGACAGTGATGATGATGATGATGATGATGATGATGATGATGATGTTGGTGGCAGTGAAAGCAAACACTTCTGTTGAAGGGTCCGTGAACAAAGGTGGGGTTGAAGTCTTTATGGATGAGTGAGGGTGGGGTCAGCAGCAGCAGCAGCAGCAGCAGCAGCAGCAGCAGCAGCGTTTTCTGTTAATTACTGTTGTAGCCGCCGCTGCCTTTGACCTTTGACCCGTGTCACATTTATTGCCGCAGGTCTAAAACATTTCCTGCGTCTCACTCTAGGTGCTCAAAGGAGGTCACGAGGCCCCCACCAAACCCAAGGGGAGACCCAAGAAGAACTCCATCCCCACCACGGAGGAGATCGAGGCTGAGGAGCGGAGGATGCAGCTGGAGGAGGAGGAGAGGGCGAGGAGGGAGGCAGAGGGAGCAGCGCCGGATGACGACGAGGAGCTGGAAGGTCACGAGCTCGGCTCAGAAACTCATACTCCTGCAGAGGAGATGGAGGAACCGGAGCGAGAGCTGCCACTGCTAATGCAATCAGAGACTCACGCCGTCAGCTCAGAGAGAACGACGCACGCCAAAGACTAATCACCTGAAAACAAACAGTGCCTCAGGATCACTGTAAAAAAAAACAAAACAAAAAGAGATCAACCTGTGTGGTGTTTAGAGCCATAGGCTTTAGGGATTTGACTGGAAACATATCAGTGGTGTCCAATCTTTGCCTAATCTAGTCTTTTATTTTGGTGTGTGAACTGGAACAAAGAGCTCATGTGCAGACACTGGTTTCACTGGTCGACGCGGTGTAAGGAGTGTAAATGTGTCAAATCCAAACAGGTCAGTCCAGCCTCAGCGCGGTCGCACATGTCGCAGCATCAGCGGACTGTCCGACGGTCCGACGGTCCGACGGTCCGGACCGTGGTCCTCCTCTGCACCACAGCACCTAGCCTTGGTGCTGCGTGTGTTTGAGCTGCCTCTCACAGCCCACGTGCCAAAATATCCAAGTTTGCCTTCGTGACTTTGTACCAAAAAATCTCTGCACTGTCAAAAAAAAAAAAAAAAAAAAAGAAGAGACAAATGAATGGTTTCAGTGCCTTGAGTGACGCAGAAGAAAGTGTTGATGAAATCACAGGTGTATTTTCAGGAGATTCTCTTCGACACGAGCACCGTTTTTCGACGTCTACGGTACAGTTTATGCAAAAACAAATCTTTTCTGTACGTTGTTCGTTATTCACTCTGCCATTGTTGCATTTTAAGTTTTTGTGCAAAAAATCGATAATTTCCGGTAAGCCATACACTGTATCATAATGTAGACATTTGTATAAAAAATATATATTTCAGACACGTGGATCCATGTAAGGCAGTGTTTTTACTGCTGTCTTTGAAGTGGATTAAAACAGTGCCTGTGTATTTGTTTATGTTTTAGGCGTCGTTAAACTTTGTTTTTCCGTTTCTCCCGTGGGCAGCAGGGTGACTGCCGCGAGGCCGCCGTGACTCTCAGGCTCTCAGATTTTCAGAGGGAAGAAAAAAAACAACGTTTTCTTATACACTGTCAGAGCTGCGAAGCAAAAGCTGGACCTCAAAATATATAAATGACTATAAATATAAAACACTTTCAGCTTTCAGGCTTTTACTGTCAACACCTGCGTGTCTCCGTGTTTATATCAACCGTTTTAACGCCGTTCAAGATGTGTTTCTTTGCAGATGACGTCTAAATCCAATCATCGACGTTAGCAGGTCTTTTTAAAATCTCTTTCTTTGCAGATGATGTCTAAAATTTTAAAATATAAAAATTTATTTTTATTTGTTGTTTTTTGTTTTTTTCCAAATAAAAAGTTTTATATTTTTTAGATGTAAATATTGCTTGTTTGGTACGCTTGTTTTCTGATTTTTTTTTTTTTTTTTAAGCTTTGTGTAAAATTGTTTTTACCATGTACTGCAGTATCTGTGTGTGTTTATGTATTTAAATGCACTTAATAAAACCATCAAAACTACTTTAAAGTATTTGGCGTTATTAACGTTCGTTTCGATCTGTAAATTAATTCTTTTTTTTTATGCTCCACGTCTGATTATAAAACAGAACAAGCTAGTTTCGATCTGTAAATTAATTTTTTTTTATGCTACACGTCTGATTATAAAACAGAACAAGCTGATCCTGAATGATACGTTCAGCCATAAATCAAGATTCGCCTACAGAAACCGACGACGTGACTCCCCGAAAAAATAATTCCCATGTGCGCTGTCATGTCATGCTAGGTGTGCGTAAATCAAACAGTTACAGTAGCTGTGGCAGGTTGAAGCCGGGGCAGGGGCATTACTGAGGAAGCCTGGAAGATGAAGTAGTCCAAGTCAAAGTTTTACCATAAATCACGGTGCCGGGAACAAAGCGTTTAGCATTCCATGTTGTGACATTTATCATCTTTATCTGCTGGGCAAACAGAGAGCGACCGGTGGCGTACCTGAGGACTGAGGACCTCGGCGGGACCGTGACCGGGTGTTGAGCAGCGCTAAGTGTATTTTTAGGGCCTGATACTGGACATGGATGATTTCTAAAGCAAACAGCAGGGGTTAGCGCTGAGTGATGTTAGACCCTGCTCTGACGCCCTGCGCAAACACTCGCAGTGTGTCACATATGAACCTGCTCTCCAGAGCTGAGGCCTCGGGTTTTAAACCGTTTCCAGTCACGGAGATCTGTGACATTTTTACATAATTTAAAATAATGACTAATGTTTATCTTGAGTAAATATACAGTAATAAATGAAAAGAATATTCCTCCAACAGCTTCCATAAGTTTTTACCATGTGTTGAACTCCTTAAAAATTGATCAGTTTTGGAATCAGAGTTGACACAGATAACTCTACTGTTTTTAACCTTAAACACTGAACAGTTTTGGAATCAGAGTTGACACAGATTTTTTTTTTTCCTTCACCAAACTCACATAGAAACTTTAACTCTGGTTCTAATTTGACTTCATGTGATATTGTTTTTCCAAAACTGAAAGATCATTTAATTTTTCTGACATTTGACATAAAGATGAGGTAAATAAACAGACAGTCACTCAATCTCCTGCTCTGCCAAGGGTCAAAAACTGGATCTAGTCGACTGCAGTCTGCCAAGTCATCAAATAAAACCAGATTAACAAAACCATCCGTGGAACAGAGACAGATTTTACATTAATTGCTGGGATTTTCCAATCACTTCTCCCTGTGAAAACAGAAGTTGTGGCTGACAGGCAGAGAGAGAGAGGGAGGGAGAGAGAGGCCAAGTCTGACTGCAAGTCTCCACAGGCCGCTCAGCTCCTCCGGGCTAATTGTTGTGTGGCGAGGTAAGGACGGTTTCCAGAAGGAGCCCTGCGGTGTGACACTGGCGGTCTAACTGGAGAAGCAGTTATTTTCTCACAGGTCCAAGTTCAACTCCGGGTCACGTCCAACCAGGCCTGTCCTCCCCCCCGCCCCCTCCACCCTCCCAGACCTCTATCGCACACCTCCACCTGTCAGCTTAGTCCAGGTAATGCTCAGGTAATTAGCAGGGCCTGGTGTGAGGGGCAGGTGGGCGTGGCCCCGGGGCTTTTCAACCTTTCAACGATGACAGCGGAAGTTATCTGGAAACTCCGAGTGTTAAGAGCAGCAGCAGCAGCGGCAAACCAAAGTCAACAGAGATGCAGAGGCTTTCAGAGCACAATGCTTCCCTTTGTCTTCGATGACGGACGCAGAGAGGCACGAGGCACGAGGATCAGAGTCGAGGGTTAAAGAAGGATCGTCACCGCTCTCTCTCTCTCACTTCCTTTTTATTTGAACTGCTGTTCCTCCATAAAATTAATTAATCTCCAGTCATTGCTGTCAAACTAATGATGATTAATCATGATCATTATTAATTGAGATAAATCAATATTTATGAATATATAAGATATTTAATATTTGTGACTATTTTAATCTCGAGCAACGTCTGTGAAACTAAAACCTTTTCTGTTTTCGGTGTAGATGACGACATGTGTGTGTGTGTTAGAGCGGTGATAACATAATGTTAAATGTAACCTCATTCCACCCAAGTACGAAATGAGAGGGAAAAAAGAAATCTGGTAAATGTCACAAATTAATGAATTTTGACAGTTTTAATAATTTCACTGGAGGTTAAATTTATTAGTTTTTTACTCACTTCTGGTGATTCAACAATAGATTTATTGCATAAATGAGGTTTTGATCATAAACACACAGGCAGCCTGACCGTGACTGTCGAGAACGCTCCTCTGAGAACAGGCTGATCTGACATCAGCGCTGAAAAAAAAAAAAAAAAAAAAAAAAGAAGACGACACGGTGGGAAAAACCTCAGCCACGGCCGCCGCCGTTAATCCCTAATGGTTTGATAGGAGCCTGAAGTGGTGCTGATATTAAAAGTGTCAGCTCAGGTTCATAAAACTTTGGAGTGTGTTTTGACTGCGACGCTGACACGATCAAATGCTATTCATTTCAGCCTCTTGTTTGCAGGTTTCAAATACCCGTGAGACAATGAAATACGATTCTAGGGACAGAAACGGATCCACCAGAACAGAGACCGGAGGGAAACAGGTTTGGGTTTGAACGACTTTGGGAAGGTGTCTCTGCAGCCCCGATCGTTCTGCATCTTTAACCACCTCGTCAGGTTAGTGGTGAAAACACAGCGGCGACGACGAAGTGACATAGTCTTCTATGTAAAATCACCGCAGAGGTCACGACCCCGGAAGGATGTTTTACGGCTCATCACACTCTTTAACTGTGGAAAATGTTTTTGCAAAGTTCATATTTGACTGCGTGTACAGTTATGGACAGTATTCTACAATATTTTGATATTTTGAGTTTTTATGTTTGGCATTAAAAAAATGTAAAAAAATGGTATATTATATTGTGTTTATTATTTTAATTCTCCGATCGATGAATGAAGTCTTGGTTTTTTTTTTATCCTGATCGTGGTTTGTGTCAAACATCTCTGTATTTTCTCCAGTCAAATGTAATGACGGTGATAATTACGCTGCTGTCGACTGGGTCTTCAGTCGACAGCTCTTTCTCCGGGTCAACATGTCTGGGAGACGACTCTGTCTCACCCCAACCCCCCGCCCTCAGGCCCTGTAGGCCCATACATCAAGTCTTGAGTGTGTGTGTGTGTCTGTGTGTGAGCGTGTGTGTGTGATTTGGTCGTTGGGAGGTTGAAGTCACCGGCTGGGGGCTGAGGAGGTGTGTGTGTGTGTGTGTGTGTGTGTGTTGTTGTGTTGTGTTGTCTTTCACCCTTCAGCTACAGTCGCTGCACATTTTAATAAAGACTTCTGTTGGTTTGGAAAAATTAGAAAAAAAGTTTCAAGTTTCGAAACCATGAACCACAGGTTTGAAACCAAAAAAATATTAATAAAAAAATTAAAAAACAAATATTAATTGTCGTTTATCAATGACTCTAAAAAACATTGAAATAAAAAACAAAAAACAAAAATAAAATCTAAATATGATCTTTTTTTGTTTGTCACTGACTTTCCTCTAATTTTATCTTAAAGTGCAAATAAATTCACTTTAACTGTAATAAAATGAGTTCATATTTATTAAAAAAAAAAAGCACAGCTATATCTCCAACCCAGTGGGTGAGACAGTGGCTCAGTGGGTGGTTGGTTCAATTCCACCGTGGCTGCTGTCACTCTCATCATAACTCATTCTCAGGCACAGCTGAGTGAACGGGAGTCATTTCAGCCCAAATCCAGCAGATCTCTCTCTCTCTCTCTCTCTCTCTCTCTCTCTAATAACAGTATAGTGTGTGTGTGTGTTTGTTGTGTCTGTGTGTGTGTTTTATATAATATAG
>NC_024310.1:1433210-1436065 GCF_000523025.1 Cynoglossus semilaevis | reverse complement strand
GCTAACATTTAGACACAGGCTAACATTTAGACACAGGCTAACGTTTAAACACAGGCTAATGTTGAGACACAGGACATTGTTTTTTGTTTTTTTTCGAGTCGTTCAGGAGGTTCGTTTCCCACCGTTTAGACTGGACTCAAACAGATCTTTGGTCAAATCCCTGGACGTCCGTCTCAGCCCAGTGGACCAACCGCCTGCTTCAGTAAAAACACCAGTTTCTGCAGGTGAATCCAAACACAATTTTCTGCCCCTCTGTTGTTGTTCCTGCCTCCACCTGTGGGGGGCCTCACTGTGAAGTCTGTCTGTCTGGTCTCTGTGGTTCATCAGTGTCATCGCTCTCACCTGTGTCCTCGTTGGTCTCCCTGCTGTCACCTGCTGTCCTGTGTGTATATATACACCTGTCTTCCTCTGCTGCAGGTCAGTGTTGATCTTGGTCAGTGCTGCAGGTCAGTCTGTCTGTGACCAGTCTCCTTCATCCAGGTCATGTGATCTAAAGAGTTCAGCTGTAACAGAGTGGACTTGTTCTTGGAGCTTGAACCAGTCTCAGTGATCACAGGTCAGTCAGTCAGGTCAAGTCTTTCTATATTCATTTATATATATATGTTTTTTAACATGTAGAAGTGTTGATTCATCTCAATTAATCATGAATAGTTGATTAACTGTGATTAATCTCCAGCTTCTCTGAAATTAATCCTATTTTTTCATCCAATTCCTAAATAAATCTGTTTCCTCGACACGGGTTTGTTCAACACGTTTAATTGAGTTAGTCAGGGAAAAATACTGCAAACCTTGTTGTTGCCCTTGGCTCGGTGGAGCGTGGCCTGATAATTGTACCAAACCAGGGATTTTAATTTTATTACATTTCTGAACAGTGTTTAAAAAAAAAAAAAAAGAAAAAAAAAAAAACCTTACGGGAGAATTTACTCAGGGTTTTCCCTGATGCTGAGGAGCAGCTCCTGATGCACTTATTATAGGCCAGATGAAGAAAAAAAAGAAAAAAAAAAAAGTCAGCTCAACAGGCTTGAAATCCAGATTTTACACAGAGCCGCGTCGGACGCCAAGAAAACGTCAACGACGGACGGAGAGAGTGCAGCGGAGCGGCGGCCGAGGAACGTGGGATCAGAGGGTGGCAGGATGACTGAGCAATTACGTATTTGTTGAAAGTCCATTTCATAGGTCTGAGCCTAAGTGGAATAAAATGAACTGACTCACCCCCACCTCACCTCCCCCCTCTCTCATTCCCTCACCCTCTGGTTCCATTTTTTTTCTATGTCTTCATTCGTTTACTTGTATGTGTTTATCGTTCACGTCGTTTTTCTAGTTTCTGTCAGAACGATGTTTTCTCTTCCTCCCAGCAGAGAAAACTTCCTCCCTGTCAAAATATCTCTGCAGAAGAGAAAGGAAAAAAGTCTTTGACACAAAGTCTTTCCTGTGTTGACAGAACGGACTTTACTGTCCTCACCCTCACACTCCTCTGTGTGTGTGTGTGTTTTATAAAGACCAAGGGTCTCGTCAATAATAAGGTGTTGTTGTTGGGCTGGAAGGAATCTCCACTGGGGGGCGGCAGAGGAGGAGGAGGAGGAGGGGGAGGGTCTGTGTGATTGGCACACTTTGAGGACCTTCTATTTTCTCAACATGTTAAGCTTCTCCTCTGTCAACTCCTCTGACAGCAGCCATGACAGTGGAGCAGTGGGTGAGGGTGGGGGCAGGGTGCAGCCTGGGGTCAGACGTCGTCAAACCCGGACCTGGAGGTTAGCCCAGCGAGCTAACCGCGGGGCTAGCGGTAAAAACACCGATCGCAGGTGTAAGGCTACACGTCTGTAACAGGACGGTGATAATAAAATGTCTTCCTTTTTTCAGGTGATGGTGGCGTTTGAATCCCAGTTTGAATCCCGGTTTGGATCCCAGTTTGGATCCCAGTTTGAATCGGCGTTCTGTTTTTGGAGCCAGATGTGCTGAAACAGCTGTGTCTCTCACCGGTGTTCTTAACAAGCTACTACAGGAGCAGATGCACGGGTGAGTCATGTGCGAGTTATTCCGAGGATAATGTAGCACCTATTACCGAAGACGGTGATAAATAACCGCGGTGAATTACACGTCGCAGGTTCAAATGAGTGGTTTTGGTCGGAGAGTTCGTTAAATTGTTCCTAGACAAAAGGAGAGTCGTTTAGAGGCCCGTATAGTTCAGGAAGCTACGTCTGACATGCAGGTGAAAGTGAACACAATGTTCTCCAAGACAGAGGCCTCAAACAGGGATTCAGCGGCCCCTAGAGGGTAGTAGAGGTACTGCAGGGGAGTCGAGATTTTTTTTTTTTTTTTTTCCATTTCATTGGACCAGCGGTTCGCAGCATTTTTTGACTCATGATCCTGTTTTGACTTTACAAATTTATGGTGACCCCTGCTGTTAGTAGCTGTTACTGGAAATATGAATAATTTGTTTCAATTTCTGTGTGGTTTGAATCATAATTTAAAAAAATAATAATATTAAATTAAAAATTTGTTGAAAAAATATTTTTCCCCTAATTTGTTTTTATCAATTACTGAACATTGCAGGTGACCCCATTTTGAATTCCAGGAGTCCCCACATGGGGTCATGACCCCAAGGTTGAAAAACACTGCATTATTATTATTATTATTATTTTAAAATTTTTTTTATATATATTCCGAACTCACACACACACATTTGTTTGTGTCAACTATTATTTTACGGTTAAACATTCGCACAAAATGCAACGCGGCAGATTTCTCCACCTGCTGCACCTGTTATTATTGATCGTCATTATGTCACAGCTGTGGCTGAACAGTGATTGGTCGGTTGGTCGCTCCAGTAATAACGTTAATAATGCTACGTCAGT
>NC_024310.1:1432340-1432876 GCF_000523025.1 Cynoglossus semilaevis | reverse complement strand
CCCCCCCCACCTGTTGTGACACTGGTTGCTATAAACATTTGAGTAATTTGAATTGAGTGTGCAATACTGTAATGTTTCCTTCAAGATGTTATCTGCTGCTGCTGGCAGTCGGCCAGGTGTTCAGGCCGGGACACATACGCACTGAGTCATCTGCACACACACACACACACACACACACACACAGAGAGAGAGAGAGAGGGGGGCGTTCAAGAGTTTGAAAAATTATAAGCATGACTGAAAGAAAAGAGAGATGAGCTGATGAAGAGGTGAGGTCTTCATCCTCCTCCCCCCCCCTCTCTCTCTCTCCCTCCCTCTCTCTCGCTCTCGCTCGCTCTCTCTCTCTGCCCTCAGGACTGCACAAACAACATTGTTGGCTCGTGAAGCACGAGGAAACGGCCTCAGGCCGTCACTTAATATAGATAATTTTTTAAGCACTTAAAGGTGATGAAACACACGGGTATGGCAGATATGTTTTACTTTACGCAGCAGCAGCAGCAGCAGCAGCAGCAGCAGCAGCCTCACCCCCAGGCCCCGCC
>NC_024310.1:1430095-1430638 GCF_000523025.1 Cynoglossus semilaevis | reverse complement strand
GGGGGAGGGGGAGAGAGAGGGGGGAGAGAGAGGGGGGAGAGAGGGGAAAAACAGAAGAAGAATTGATGGAGGAGGGAGGGGGAGAGAGAGGAGAAATAAGGTGGTGACGTCACGGCGCTCGGGGTCTCGGGGTCTCGGGGGGGTTTTCATGGCATTGAGGGGCTTATTTGAATTGGATCTGCTGTTGACGGAGACGCGGCGGTCCAGAATCCTGGGACAGATGGACGGGACATCTGAGAGGACACTCTCGCTAATCCTCAGGCCTCTCATGTGCTGCGGCATTCTGGGACGTCAGACACGGGGGAGAAAGGAGAATGGCAGGGACCGCTGACCCCTGACACACACACACACACACACACTACACACACACACAGACTGGTTTTTGTGCTTTGTGAGACCTAATGAATTTTTTTTAAAAACTTTTTCAAACACTGAGTTTTTAATCCTGACTCTAACGATATCATCTGACCCTGGATCTGATCCTGGATCAGAACTAAATCTAGAATCTGGTAACAGGCATCACACACACACACACACACACAC
>NC_024310.1:1428187-1429593 GCF_000523025.1 Cynoglossus semilaevis | reverse complement strand
CCCCCCCCCTGTCCCCCCCCCCCCACACACACACACAGTGATCTTTAACACCTGGGTCTGATTTCACGGTGACAGAAAAGTCAGATCAAAAACAACACAGCGCTGCAGAGAAAACTGTTTACTCAGATTAGTTTTTTTGTTTTTTTTGTTTTTTATCCAGCGGTTGGAGCGGCAGGGTGCAGAGGTCAAAGGTCAGCCTGTTTCTAAAGACGGTTTTAACCTTTGTTGTTGACCTCTGACGGCGTCAAATTCCAAAACTCAGCAGAAAAAGTGTTTTATTTCTTGAATTAAAGGATGAGACAAAAATGGAAGTTTGAAAAATATTTTAATCTTTTTAAAAACGGTCGTTTGTTTTTATTTCAGTAAATGATGAGATAGAAGAAAAAAATTAGTTTGGGTCAAATTCTAATAATCTCTCAGATTAACTCAGGGTTCCAGTCAGGTGTAGACTTTTTCAGTGAGAGTTTCTGGGGCTCGAGGTCGGACCGCAGACCGACGCTCGCCCGACCGTCTTCATCGACACGGGCTCAAACACATCTGGAGAATTTCTTCGAGCTCCAGTGGCTGCGGACAAAGAGACTCAGTGTTGGACGTTGACTGACAACATCTGTGAGACGTAAATGATTTACTCTGCCGCTAACACCGCCGCGCGTCCCGACGACCACGACCACGACCCTGACTCACTGACCTACCCCTGCGAACACACTCTGCAGGTGTGTACCAGTGTGTACCAGTGTGTACCGGTGTGTACTGGTGTGTACTGACATGCACGAGACTTCAGTGCACGCTGACGGATTACTACGAACACGGAGCATGTGCAGATCACGCCGTGGCGTTATCCAAACACGGCGGCGGCCAAGACTCACAGTAAATACCGTTTGATACTTGGGTGTTTTTCCACTGACTGTCATCGTTGTCAGTTAATCCTAAAAAAAAAAAAAATCATCAGGCGGCGCGCGCAACCGCTCTCTCTCTCTCTCTCTCTGTGTTTCCGCCCGTGTTTGGGTTTGGACTAATTTAACTTTGTGTCTTTTTCTGTTTCTCTCTGTGAAGATCTGATGTCTGCAGATCAGATAAAGCTCCGTGTTCCAGTTCTCTTAAGTGTTTTTTTTTTTTTTTGAGAGCCAAAGGCTAACGCAGCGTTCGTTTGAACCAATGACATTAGCAGTGACTCAGTTACAGAGAACAATCTCTGCGGCTCTGCAGCACATGGCTCCCATAAATCATTGTTTTTCTTTTAATTGGATCTGGACCTCAGAGTTTGGAGACCTCCCACGTCCAGACGCTGGAGTGGAGCAGCTCCACGTCCACGTCTGCAGGGTCCTTCACTTACTCCGTATCAGACACGGAGGCTTGTTACGAATTCTTTGTTTTATTGAGACGATGAATCTGTCATCTCAACAATT
>NC_024310.1:1392668-1428090 GCF_000523025.1 Cynoglossus semilaevis | reverse complement strand
CCCCCCGCTCCGACCTCCCAGCAGCCCCCGCCCCCCACCTTCCTGCTCTTTTGTCCTCAGGTGAAATGAATTGTTGGCACATGTACGCAGCGATGAACAACGTACAAACCTCTCTGACAGTAATCCTGGCTGATCTGTGTGTCTGTGTGTGTGTGTGTGTGTGTGTTGTTGGGTTTGAGCGCTCTCATGTGTTGACAGTAACCTGCTGGGCGAGCTCAGGCCTCGGAGCGGGCCGGACCAGTGACACGGTGACATATGTCAGCCCAGCGCATCCTGTTCCGTCAGCAGTCGTTTGTAACTATTTTCTGACACACACACACAGGAAGTCAGACGGTGTGTGTGTGTGTGTGTGTATGCGTTGACTTGTTTCATTCAGCTGCAAAATGACAACCTTGTCAAAGTCGACGAGTGAGAAAAAAAAAACAAAAAAAATCCAAACCTCCTGGTGTCTTCTGAATAACGACCTGCTCTGTTTGGTGACGCCGTCAGAACTTTAAATTATATTTAAAAAAATGATTGAATTATATCTGGAACTTTTACAAGGCACAGAGGGTGGTTGGCTCTCCTGCCTTACAGCAGCGGTTTGATTCCTGTGAGCAGTTTTCTTTTTCTCTTCAGCGTCAGTTTCCTGCAAATCCTTTTTTTTTCTGAATAATTCTGAAATTAGTTTAATAATTGTTTTGTCTCTCCAAATTAAAAAACTCTATCATACCACTAGAGGGAGTCCAAGTACCCCTGAATAATTCTGAAATTAATTTAATAATTGTTTTGTCTCTCCAAGTTAAAAAAAAACTCTCTCATACCACTAGAGGGAGTCCAAGTACCACTACTGGTATGCGTACCATAGTTTGAGAACCATGTCTCTATCACATTGAAGGTAAAAAAAAATTATTAAAATTAAACAGTTGATTAAAACATTTAAACATTAAATTCTAACCAATTAATTTTATAAATTAAAAACAAATTTAAATGTGTTTAAAACTACTTATGTAACATTTATACTAGCAAGGAGTTTAACCTCCAGGGGGAGCTCTGCTCCTCTGTCATTATACCTTATTTTAACACATTAGTATAAAACTATTTATTGGCTCCAATTGTTTTAAAATTAAATTCAGTTTCTCAGCCTATTTTATGATTATAAAAACTGTAGAGAAAAAAGAGAAAATACCTACAGAGGGCAGTGTTGAGGCGATTGGTGTTGAATGACGTTTTTATGAAAATGACCTTTAAAGTATTTTTAAATCTAAATCTGGCGTCTGTTTTGGTCCGTGATGTTCTTTTTATTATAACTTTGGTTCGTTCGACTCCAGAGACGAAGGAAACGAACGGCGGTCGCTGCCAGAGTGAAACATTTCTCTAATAAAATAAAACATTTCTAACCAAGCAGAAAACTTAGCTTCACGCGGCTGCGGCCACGTGGATAAAAGAAAGATTTATAAAAGAAAAAAAAAATCTTTAAAGTCTGAATACTTTGGTTTTATATTACAACACGTCCAAAATGAAGTCCATGTATTTATGTATTAAAAAATAGTTTAGAGAATAGAGTTTATTCAAACTGTGGCTTATGTTTTGTGTGAATAAATCACCGTGTATAAATCACGGCAGCGACACAATAGCCGTTGTTTTTTTAGCCAAATCTCCGACTCGGCTCTTTGACTGCGGACCTAAAAGGATTTTTTTTTTTTTTTATAAAAACAAGGCACGGCCGACATGGCTGGAAAAACACGAGTCCTGCTTTTGTGCGCGGCCGTTCAGATGCGTTCACCAGCAACGGTTTCCACTGGCTCATCTGAAGAACCCAATCCTCTCTGAATTTCAGGGAGATTAGGGCTGGATTACAGCGCCTCTGAGAATCCCAGTCAGAGAGCGGCGATTCCATCCATCACAGCAGACACCGGGCCACACCTGTTGCCACGCAGTTGCCTACCAGGGGGCAGTTCGGGCCTAATTTAGCCCGCGCTGCGGATATTTGAAAAGAATTTATATAATTAAAGGCCGTGTTGGTTTAAGGAGCGTTTGACGTTGGAGCAGCGTTTTTTAAAGAAGTGAAATGTGTTTTGAGTTTTACAGCATGACTTCATACCCTCTGGCAAAAGATGTCTCCAACTGTACGTAAACGTGTCCAGGGCACAGAGAGCCGCTTCATTGTCGCTGCCTGCACTTTACAGCCAGCTGTACGTGCAGTCATTCACTTGAATGCAATTATCTAGAAAAAAAAAAGAAAAAAAAGGTGGACCGCGGACCGGAGGGCCAATTATGTCGAGAGAAGTTCATAAAAGTACCAGTTATTGACACGTGTGAGTGTGAAAACGGCTGGAAGGCTAGCCGAGGAGTCGGCGTCCACTGTGGATCTTCAGTTTGAAGCAGTGGTCCCCAACCCCTGGGGTGCGGACCGGCACTGGTCCGTGGGTCAATTAGTACCGGGTCGCACTGAAAGAATGCATATTTTTAATTTATTATCCAATTTCGGAAACAACGTTTTATTTCTCCGCCGCATCCGTCTTTGACTCTCACTTGGTCACATGACTTACCTACATCCGCTACCTTCTTAAAAGGTCTTCTCAGACCGCTAACACATATGACATTACCGCTAGATCGGAACCCCCCCCGGCGCGCTAGCTAAATGAACACGAAACAAACATCTTTGGAAAGTTTTCTTGGTTGAAGATCAGTCGACGACAATTTCACGCTCCGAGTCCGCGCTGCACAATACGTGGCGAGCGGCCTCTAATGGGACGTCAAAACTGCTCCACCACCTGGAGACCAAGCGTTCTGCATTAAAAGACGCTGCTGATAACGTCGACTACACAGCGGTTTAATGTTTATTATCAGATTTAGAAAATACCAGTTTAACGCCGATCGTATCGTTGGATTCATCCGCTCCACGTTAAAGGCCGGTCCGTGGAACAGAAACATTCGGCGACCACTGGTTTAATCGATTTGTTCTTCACGTTGAGACCATTGAAAAAAAAAAAAGCAGACGTGACGACGCCATTGAGAAACTGAGATTACTGGCCAACAATGGAGGCATGAATCTAACAAACGATAGCCACGCCTCTCCATCAGTCAGTCAACCTCAGACTGACCGCACCTCAGTCTTATAAAAACTCCGCTCTCCACAGGACAATGGCGGCCCTGAGGTCGTGCCAGAATGGATTGAGCAAGTGTGTAATGGCTTTGCATGAATGCGTTAGAGTTGAATGAACAACTACTGTGGTTTTTTGTTTTTTTAACTGTGTTTTGATAAGAAGGAAATGGGACGAGGCTTTTATTCAAATACCAAATTACAAGGAGCATGTTAGCTGAAATGCTGCAATTACCCCGAGTCAAAGCACTCCACTGATTCAACAGCCTGTGTAATGTGTGTACAGCACTCAAACTGTCAGCCTGTGGTCTGACTGAAGACAGATGAACGATTGTTCTGAACCAGGATGTCACAAGTTGTCCTGTCCCCAAATACAACAATGCTATTAGGTAATAAATACGATGAGACAATTACACTCTGCCTGTCAGGAGACAAACAGGACAGGTAACAGCACTTTAGGAAAACAAGCCGCGGTTGCTAGGAGACGGGCAAACAAACCAACGGGGAAAAGAAATAGCTGGGTGTAAATCAGCCTGGAGGGACAAGGGCCCAGTCACTGAGGCACAGAGAGCCAGTTTCACAAGGAGGGCCCGGCCAAGTATCATCCAGCACCAAATACCACAACTAATCCTTTCAACTTTTTTTCTTTTCTCGTACTTTCTTTTCCTCTGTCTTCATTAAAAGATCCGTCCGTCGCCGTGTCTTTGGTCTCGTCTTTGCTGAAGCTCCAGCATCAACTGTGGTGTGTAGAAGAAAAACAAACAAAAACAAAAAAAAGATTTTCTCCTGCAAACTTTGATGCACAAGTTCTTTTATTATTTTGATAGCGCCACCTGCTGTTTGTCAACTGTTGGTCTCATCTTGCGTACGTTGACGTTTTAATCACTGACGCTGGGACAGAATCTCACTGAGGCTCATGTAAAGTTAATTGTTTTTTCTTTGACCCCCTGGAAGCTAAATGTTAGCTAAATGTTAACTCTGTGAGAAGAGAGAGAGAGAGAGAGAGAGAGAGAGAGAGAGAGCTGCAGTCACCGGCGGATGATCTGAAACATGATAAGTTTTTTTTTTTTTTTTTTTTCTGCTGAGGTTGCGGTGGCAGATTACAGCAGAGGTAAAAGGGTAAAAGTGATGAAGGTTTGGTGTCTGTTCTCCAGCGCGGCCTCTCAGTATCGTCGCTCATCACGGGTGATACTCGCGCTCTGGTTTCTGTGCAGTTCCACTTGACTGGGTAGACTGGGGACATTCCTCAGAAGAACAGGGCACACTTAAGAACACTTGAACAAACTAGCGTGCAGCTCTGTCACATGCCTAATGCATACCCACGGGGGGGCAGCGTGATGCTGCTGCTGCTGCAAAGTGTCTCTCTACTTGACATGTTAAAGATGAGGGGTGCGCCCCTCGGTGGGCCGGGGGGGGCGTCACTTCACTGTAGCAGGAAACGTAGGTGAACGTTAATGGCATCGTCTCCGTTGACCTCGTCGTTAAAGTTTATTCACGTTCACATTAGAATGACCTCAGTGACTGTTTTACTAATCCTAATCCTAATCCAGGCCTAATTATAATCCTAACCTCCAAAAAAAATCTCAAACCTCAAATACTTTTTTTCTCCTGAAAACAAAAGAAACTAAACACACATGTTGTTGTACAATATCTGTACTTCACATTCTTACCACACAATGCACTTAATCCTAATCCTAATCCTGATCATAACTCTAATTTGACCTTTTCTTTAATCCTGACTAAAACTAAATCTTGTCCCTCAAAATACCCTCTCTCTCAGTGGGGGCTTCGTGAAATGTCCCCCTCAAGAACACAGTGTCCCAGAACCAAATTATTTGTCCACATAAGTGTAGTATCACAGGTACACACACACACACACAGTTACATGTGCGTATATACAGAATATAATATCTGAAGCTTGTTTTTTTTTTTTTTTTTACAGGCCAGATGTTTGACTTTTCCTTGGGTTACTGCACACACACACACACTCTCACACACTCTCACACACACTCTCACAGTGGTCCTGACGGTTGCTTTCAGCTCCCCCCTCAGGCTGGATGTTGTCGGCCCAGCTGCTGGTAATATCACTCGGCACCAGCAGCATGGTGCCGTGCTGCGCGGTGAGCTAATGGGCCGCGGCGTGACTTCATCACACTTCTGAGCGCTGCTCTATTTAAGAGCTGGAATGACTGCAGGGGCATTAATAAAGCCGGGAGGGGGGGTGAGTCCCGCGAGGTTCCGCGGCCGTTCTTGTGAATCGTGGACGAGCCGTTCCAAAAAGCCCAGGTGTGTCCCGTGAATGGAACTTTCACAGTGACTGTAATTGATGCTGTGGCTCAGTGGAACACAGAAATGTCAGCTTTACATCATTTAGACCTGACGGTGTATTTAAAAAATAAAATAAAATAAAATAAACTGCACAGTAATCATTAGAGAAATAATTGGACTGTACGATACACTGACTTTAAACACAGGTGGTTGTTTTAGCTGAGGAGGAAAATCAAGGATGACAAACCACAGCCACCCACGCAGACACACACACACACACACACACACACACACAGTTATGGCCAACTCAAATAATAATAATAATAATAAAAAACACTCATGTTAAACTTACCGTATATGGAAAAACCAAAAAATTCATTTTTTTTTACAGAGAACTGACGCTCTGTCCTTGGATACTCCACCAGCAGTAGTATTTGTACAGTCATGTACTGTACAAGTTGTTGTTATTCCAGACCTGCTAGCTAAAACGTAGCATCGTAAAAAAAATAGACACGTGATGTCAGATGTCAAACATTGACGTACGGAGCAGTGACGCGTCACGATTGTGTTTTTAGGAAAATTATCGTACGTGTGAAATTTGGCTGAGGATAAAGTGACGCATAATCATTCATTTTTATCATCACATCATCTGCGTACGTGTTTTAGCTCCAGATGTTTCAAGTTAGCCGTGATGAACATGTAAATGATACTACACCGCAGTAATCTTTTTTTTTTGCTATTAATTGTTTGTCGTACGGATGGTCAAATTGTCTTATGAAGTAAAGCAGAATTTTCTGGACAAACGACATTAAGGAATGTTGATCAACACATGTCGTACAAATGTTGTTGTTTTCATGTGCGGAACGGCTTTAACGACTCGGAGATGGAAAACCAGATTAACTAATACGGGAGTTGGTTCTGGATTGAGACTCAGACAACTGTCTGGGTGAAATCTGATATTTATTTTTTTTTCTTGCCAGGACAGGATCACGGATCAGCCTCGGCTGAGGAGACAGGTGATGTATGAGAAATGTCATGTGACCAACGCATAAAACCCCCGCTCTCTTCGCTGCAGCCCTGATACTCCACACACGTTTTTGCCCGTTGGACATTTTTGTGTCTATAAATTAGGCAGCGATTACGCAACGGGTTGACAAAGCGTAGCGTTTGTGCATCTGTAGAAGAGTTGACACTTCAGGACCGACTGTCAACACATCAGGCTGGGTGTGAACAGCGGGCCGTAAATCATTCTTTGTGTAGAAAAGAGCGACGTACGCCTGGCACCGACCGTTGATCTCGGCCGAACCAAGACAAATAAAATCCCTAAAGGAGCTAAAACAGTAGCTAATCACAAGACAACAACCCTGATGAAAGAGCTACATGGAAACTGTTTTTGTTTTGACGTCGGACACGGAACGTTAACGCGATTCATCACCGAGTTAAACAGTGTTTTCCGAGATGGTGAGATCACTGCGTTAGCATCGAACCTCAGGACCGGACACGCTCAGATCCTTCACAGTCAGATGAACAGCTAGCTGAGCATTGTTTTCTCCCCCTTCCCCCCCGTGAGTTCAGATCCTTAGCTGAGCATTGTTTTCTCCCCCCGCCCCCCCCTTCCCCCCCGTGAGTTCAGATCCCAGATCCTTACCTACCGTGTCACTCATCCTTCGTTCAGCAGAAACTGACAAACGGGTGACAGGCTGGATGGGGATTTATGAAGTGTTGTGAGGGAACGATCTCACGGAATCATCTCATGAAAAGACCCTGGAGTTAAATTTAACCTTGACTTCAGCAGAGGTCTGAGCTGACAGGTTTGAGTCCCATCAACGTGTGACGGATACTTACACGGATGGATGGAGTTCATCAGAACTTTTATTTCACAAGAACAAACTGCTCGGCCTTGTTTTTTCTTACTATTTTAGTCTAATGAGGACAATATTTCTAACATGATTAATGACTTCTGACAGACGCAGTTACGAAACCAATAGATCTGTAATGAGCTGTAATCATGTGTTGCCGTTAATTAAAGCACATCAAACACGCCTTTATTTGAAATGTATTTAAAATCACGGGTCATTATAAAATCTTGTGGGGACTGATGATGTCACCACTGCGTTCACGTAGGTGAGTGACAGGTAGTTGTCCAGTATGAGTTCTGAAAAAAAAAAAAAAGTTCTGTAGCACCTTAGATACAGAACTCCAATGTAAATCAGGGACAAGGATTTTCAGATTTTCAAGATTTTAATTTCAGGTTTCAGGAAGACGACGTCAATAAGTTGGAGACTCAAAGAACTCCCAGTTAGAAGCTATAACAATACACGAATCGTTAGCCTTTAAAAAAACAAACAATTGCAATTTTTTATCTGTTGATCTGGGTTTAACAAGTCAGTTGTCATAAAAATGTTACTGTTGTCAAAGCTCAGGTGATCCAGAGGTTGAGCATCTGCTCCAGGGCACAGGGTTCAGGGGAAAGGAGGCATGAAAAGTACCCATTCATGAGTGTTGAAACAGCGCCCTCTCCACGGGCCTCACCTGCTGATAGACTTACGTCCATTTACTGATAAGCTGAAGGGCGTCTTTCAGGGTGCCTTCCCCCCTCGGGGGGGGGGGGTGAGCGGTGGTATCCAGCCGTCAGGAGATAATCTGCCATCGGACACGTGGCGACTGCTGCCTCAAATAGAAAAATAATAAGTCGTTCCAACAAAACAGTCTGACGGAACGTCAGGATTAAAGTGGGAACGTGGCAGCGATTGGGCAACAAAGGGTGTAAAGAAAATCTGTGAAAACATTCACATCAGTCAGTGAGGATGACGAGTGAAGGGAAGTGAGGGAGACAGATGGGAAAAGTCTGTTTACATTTCAGCAGAACAACAAAACTGATTCACTGGACGTCCCCCCCCCCCAAAAAAAAATCAGGAGAAACAATGTTCTGTTCTCCACCATCGAGGGTTGGATCAACTCAACCAAAGATCGACCAACAAATTAAAAAGTTGATCATCATTTTACACTACAACGATATTTTCCCAAAGTTTTGGTCAGTCCAGTCACTGGCCAGATCTGACGGTTTTGTGGGCTGTTTTTGGGCCGCGGGCCGCCGCCAGTTACCTGTAGTGTTAAATTCAACTAAGCATGTTGACAGTTGCAGCTACAAGTCTGCTACATGATTCCTAAAAGTTGAGTAAGACTGAAAGATCAACAAGTCAAATCCGAGATGTTACGTGGCGAGCAGTTTAACCTGGAACCAGTTTTTGTTGTTGCCACGACGATCACGAGGCTCGTGAATCACCAGGTTGTAGTAAAGTGCTTTAGTTATTTTAACGTTGTTAATCGATTAATAGTTTTAGTTAGCGTAACTAGGTCAGTTCAGTAGATCAGAGTTCATCACGCAAAACCTTGAAAACAAACAGACGAAACAGTTTAATTATTTACTCAATGAATCCGTCAACAGTGAATTCGGTGACAAAAATTCTGCCGTTCAATCTGTCATTAACAGTCAATCATTCCACGGGTTCTAATGAACGCCAGGTCTGACACACGCCGCCGCTGATCGTCCAGGACACTTCGATGACAGGCACAAATATTCGATTGAGAAAATAAAGATTAAATGTGGGAATTACAAGCGGGAAAACTTTCACCTCGTATTTTTTCCTGCCTTATCAGTTTTTATTCTGGCAAAGGCCTGTGTCGCCGATGCATCAGTCACTCTCTTCAAACAAGACACGTTTGATGCCAAACCTGGATGACATCGTAGAGAGCGACTGAGTCACGATCAAGGAGGGCAATCACGATCTCCCAGAAGAAATCCTAATCCTAACGTTCTGAAATCCTGTTCTCCTGCAAAACGACAATAGTCTCCAGGTTAGCTCTTACCGCGAGAGAGAGAGAAAGGAAAACATTAGCACGTGCAGGAATGTAGCGAGGCTCCTTCTTCATTGTTGACTAGTGGTTAACAGCTGCACTAACTAGGTAATTAGCAAATAGCCTATTTAGTTACCTTAGTTCTTCATTTTAAATAATTAAATCCCATCTTTACGTATTCAAATTAAAGCTAAAATAAGTGCAGGATGTCGTCGGTTTATGACGTCACCAACCTGTGGCATTTCGTGGATACGTCGCCATCTCGCATAAATTCATGGAAAAAAAAAGTCTCGTATGATATTTCCAACACTCGGCATTAAAACCGATTTCTTTTAGGAAGTAGTTGGCGAGCAGAGCGGACGAAAATCATAAATAAATAATATTTATTTATTTATCTGTACAAACCACTGTATCAGTATGGGATTAATTAAATAAGCTAAAATGCTGCCATCTAGTGATTAATCTAATGAGCTGCAATGCTGCCACCTAGTGACTTTCACTACACTATACAGCCGTTTTTCCCCCAAACTATTTTTTGAGCGCACACTATATGAAACCCAGACGTTGTTATCGGGTTGTCAAAAAAAAACGATTCTTACAGATATGACATGCTAACATGCTAACATGCTAATATCGACTGATAATATCGGACATCCCTGGTTACAGTGCGAGACAAACGCTGTTTAACAATAACCTTTTTTTATTTTTTTTTTCTCTCTCTATGGTGAATGTGGTTGTGAGTTCCAAACCCTGTTTCTACAAACAGAACCTTCTGGTGACTTTGGGTTTCCCGGTGAAAACCGCAGTCGCTGTGTTTGAAAACATTGTGTTTCCAGAGAAACAATTGAGACGACAGCAGGCAAAGATGGAACGTCGATAAAAAATGATTTACTGTTTACACACACACACACACACACACACACACAGGTGTCAGATAGCGCAGTGTTTCCTGGCTACCTGCGCTGTGTTTCAAACCTGCACCGACTTCAACGTTGGCGCGGAGCGAAACTCTGGTCTGAGGGCCCGAGGTTGGTTCCAGCACAGAAACAACAGGTCTGCCAACACACACACACACACACACACACACACACACAGACTATTATTAGTCAGCAGAGAGGACAGAGACACTTTTACTGCATGAAACAGGTCGTAAAACCTTGGATCTGGACTGTTCTGTAGCTGCGCGCTCTGAAAATGTGAACAAGGAGACGAGTCTTTGTGAAGCAGTTTAATCCCTCACTGAAGTATGTTTACTTTTTATTTATGTCGCAGTTATTGGTCGCAGATGGGGTTTTAAAAAAAAAAACGAGCTCTGAAGAGGAAGAGGAGGAAGAGGAGGAAGGAGGGTTAGGAAAGGGAACGAGAGAAGGAGGAAATCAAGGAGGAAGAGAAGGAGGAATGAGGGCAGTGAATGAGTGTAGAAGGAAGGAAAGTAACTGAGTAAATGATTAAGTATGGAGGCGGGAGAGGAAGGAAGAAAAGAGAGTAAAAAGTAAATTAAATCTAAATGAGTATCTGAAAGGAAGGAAGAAAAGAAAAGATGGAAAATGCAAAACTCATCCATTTTTTTTCTCTTTTTTTTCAGTCACATTAGACAAATGTCAAAGCAATTATTTTATCCCTCCATCTCTCTCTCTCTCTCTCTCTCTCTCTCTCTCTCTCTCTCTCTCACACACACTGAAAAGTCCTCCTCATGTAGTTTATTTTATTTGGACGTGAACCTATGGAAATCAGAATATTTACGGTCTGAGAGTTTTCAGCCGCAGTCATTACTGTTGGTTCAAATGTAATTTTCAGTTTGAGTTTCACCGTTTCTTTTACAGCTTCCTGTTCCTTCCTCCATTAAAACACACTTATCATCTGTCAAGTTCTGCTAATCGGGGCCTGAACGTCGGCGGTGGCACAGGAGCCTTTTCACAGGCCTCTAACAAAAAGCACCTTCATGAACACGTCTGTGACATCACACCTCTGCACCGGCGTTACCAACGTGAAAAACTGAAGTGAAGTTTAATGAGATCAAAACATCCCCGGCCGCCGCCGCTGCCGCGAAGGGCAGTGGGAGAGAACGCAGCTTTTTCCCATCACGGTGGTGGGAAATAAAAAAAAAGAAAAAGGATTTGAAGTGAATTAAGTCGTTTTGCTCCACATTCACTCCACAATCCTGCATCTGTGGAGGGACGAGTAAAACAGAGACGTCCTGGTGGAGGAGATGAAAGGCTCACCACGGTGGTCCGCCCTCTCCCCCGGCCCCACGTTCTCTCACCCCTCTTTTTCACCCTATCACTTTCTCTCCGCTCAGCGTTTGCCAGGAACTTTACCCCCCACTTTTACCCTCCTGCCCCCCCACCCTCACCCCCGGCCCTGTGGACTATCAGCAACAAGTGGCAGCGAGCTGCTGTGACCGAAGAGCCATGAAATGTCAAATAAAAATGATGTTCAAACATCGCGGCAGAGCAGAAGCTGACATGAAAAAAAAGAAGGAAGAACGAGAGGAAGAAAGAATGAAAGATAGAAAGAAATGAAGAAAGAAATGAATAAAGAAAAAAGGAAGAAAGAAAGAAATGAAGAAAGAAAAAAGGAAGAAAGAAAGAAAGAAAGAAGGAAGGAAAGAAAGAAAGAAATGAAGAAAGAAAAAAGAAAGAAAGAAAGAAAGAAAAAAATGAAGAAAGAAAAAAGGAAGAAAGAAAGAAAGAAAGAAGGAAGGAAAGAAAGAAAGAAATGAAGAAAGAAAAAAGAAAGAAAGAAAAAGAAAGAAAGAAATGAAGAAAGAAAAAAGGAAGAAAGGCGACGCTCTACTTTTTTTTGCTCCTCTTCATTCATTTATAAAACAAATTGATGACGTCATGTGTTCATGTTCATTAATGCTTGACTTTAAATAGTGACTGTAAAAAAAAAATATTAACAGGATGAAAATGAAAACCATATATTTGAGGCAGGGAGAAGTTATTACCAGGTATGAATATAATTTATAGAATCCACCCAGAGACGCAAACAAGTTAATTACTGCTCATAAAAATTTAAAAGACGTCAAGAATCTTTAACCGTTTTAATGGTTGACTTAAAAGAGCCAAACAAAACAAATTCAAGGAGGTGTGTATAATTATATATGTATATAATCATATATATATAATTATATACCTGTGTGTGTGTGTGTGTGTGTACTGTACGTTTTTTTCTGATAAAAGACCTAAGAATAACTCACTCCAACGTCAGTGGTTACACTTGATTAAATCAGAATTTTAGATTTGATTAAATGAGATTTTATTGATTCCACACTGAAACTGACGCAAAGACGAACCGACAATAAAAACCAGATCTGCTAAAAGTAAAAATAGTCAGAATAAAAAAATAAATAAAAATAAAAATATAAAAAGCTGTTTAATTTTAGGATCAGAGTGACGTGAAATTTTGGCCCAAACGTGAACGCGGGCCTGTTGGAACCTGACTTCAACCTGTTCAAATGACGGCAGCTCTGGATCCAGATCCATCTGATTTTCTGTTCTCATCCGGAAACAAACAGAACAATTAAAATGAAGTCATCAAAAAAAAAAAAAAAAAAAGATCTTTATTTATGTTCGTCTTTATTCAAGTAAATACTGCTCCAGAACCGGGTCGCAGCCTCGTCCAATGACGGAGGTCAGGTCTTATTTATGTTGTTTGTTTACGTTTTTTCAGTTTTAGCACAAAAATTTTTAAAAATCCGATGAAGCTAAATGTACATTTGTAACTTATTCACAGCTGAACAACCTAAAAAAAAAAAAACAGCGATACAACGCTGCTGCCGTGTTAACGCAGTTAAAAATGCTTAAAATTACAGCATTGAAACTTTTTGACCGTGACCCCGGTGTGTAGGGGTCAAAGTCCCGACTCCCTGCAGGTTTATATAAGGAACGGTTGGATAATCACACATCTCCCCTGCTGGCATCATCACCGCAGCAAATCACGGCAGTTTTCTTGTCATTGCTCGTTTCGCGAGCTAAGTAATAATTTGATACGTTGCCCTGATGTGGCTAGAAAATATGTGCGCACAATAATTCAGCAGTAGCATCATCGGGCAGGTAGTAATTAGGTAGATCAGCCATAAATCCTTTTCATGAAGGTGATGACAGAAGTACGGTACTGGAGGTTACTGAGGGTTTTGTCTTTTTTTTTTTTTTCTCTTCCTTTCCTGCCGAACGCTATAAATTAAGATTTTGACGGACACACGTGACGTCCCATCTTTCAGTACGTAGTTAAAAAACGACAAACATGAATTATTTTGCTCAGGTGTCATGAGAACAAAAGGCCTTTTAGCATCGCTATCAACAAACAGAGTCAAGTGTGAGGTTGATGTTGTTGTAAGCACTTTGTACCACAGTAAACTGTGTCATTTAAGCAGGTTGAAAAAAAAAACAAAAAACTCTTCTATAAATCAAGGATCGGGGATTTTCACAGAGGAGGCCTTTTGTTAAAGTCGAGTTATTTCTGACAAGACCTTTTGCCCCGTGAAACCGCAGAGTTTTCTATTAATAAATAATAAAATTAACCTCGGGTTATTTCCAACTCGAAAGAACGATGGAAATTATATTCGGAGAACGACTCTGGAACCGGTGATGCGTCTTAAACCGATTTAGACAAAACTAAAGGACATCAACGGCGCAGCCAGAGTGTCTGTCACTCTCGGGGTCTTTGAGCTTTTTTGGCAGCAACTTGCGGACCACCCCCCCACTCTGTGAGTACGTGTGAGTGTGAGTGAAACCAAAGAACGCACACTTTGGCCACAGCCGCACATGCACATTCGCCCCGGTTCCGTCCTCCCTGGTCTCACTGCGCCATCCCCAGCAGACCCCGGCCACAAGCCCCGCCAGCAGGACCAGCCGCGGCGGTCCACCCTCCAGCCGCCCTGCGCTCCGTCACCCTGGCGTCGCACGACATTCTTTCCCACAGGCAGTCACATAGTTCCAGTGTCTCCTCATTCGAGGGGGCCTGGGACCCTACAACAGGCGGGGGGCACTTCAAAGGCCGCCCGGCCCACAGCTGCGGCCTGTCGCTCCAGCAGCCAGCTCCAGTTTGTAATCATTATTAAAGGCTTGACCTCAGAGGCATCTCTGCCGCTGTTCACACTCCGCTCCAAACTCTGATAAGGCATCACGGGGCTCCTCTCAAGGCGACTCCAGTTACCCCTCACTCAAAGGGATGTGGCACGGGCATTGTTTCACGCGGCTGTGATGGTTCGGTTGAAACATCAGCGACACTTTTTTTTTTTTTTTTTCCGTGGAAGTCGCCGCGAAGCTCAGTGTGAAGGCCTGTGTCAGCCCGTAGAAGTTGTTGTGAAGCTCAGTGTGTCGGCCTGTGTCAGCGCCCCACGACTTTGACCTCCTGGAGCCTTGGCCTTCAAGATGTTGGTCAAACACCAGTGAAATCAGACATTTCTCCATTTGAATGGTTTTAAACTTGTGCCTAGCCTTGGCCTTACGGTCAGAAGGTCGCGGGTTCAATTCCCGATCAGACACAGGAGCAACTTCAGCAACTTTTTTCCACTGAGATAAAACACAGAACAATGCAGGTGGTCGTTCCTACCTGGGCCCATCTGGCTCTTTAGCTCCCCCCTATGAGTGTTATCAGTATTACAGTTAGCACAGTAAAGCTGCTTAAACTGTAAATTAACGCTGCATATAAATATTATTATCCTTATATCAACTAATTAGACTGGATTTGTAAAAAAAAAAATTTCTTTTATTTCTGGTGCCATATTTCAACTTCCCTCTGGGGGTAAAAATATTTCAGTTGCCATATTTCAACCTCCCTCTGGGGGTCAGTATAGAGTTGATGTTCTTGGTGTGTGTTTTCTCCCACACGTGCAGATGAAAACGTTCACTCTGCATTAACCATGAGCACCAGTGTCGGTGTAAACGATCGTGTCTCCCAGGGTGTCCAGGACGTGGGCCAAGCTGAATGTCCTCTGATGCCAGAGCCTTTCATCTCCTCCACCAGGACGTCTCTGTTTTACTCGTCCCTCCACAGATGCAGGATTGTGGAGTGAATGTGGAGCAAAACGACTTAATTCACTTCAAATCCTTTTTTTTATTTTTTTTATTTCTATTTCCCACCACCGTGATGGGAAAAAAGCTGCGTTCTCTCCCTCTGCCCTTCACGGCGGTCATTAAACTTCACTTTAGTTTCTCACTTTGGTGAATGTTGGTGCAGAGGTGCGAAAAAATAGCTAGTTTTTTTTTTTTTTTTACCTAGTATTGATTCATGGAGCTGATACGAGTTCACCTGCCGAAAAAGAAATCTATTCGTGGAGAAGTGACAACGTCAGTTCATCATTTGACCACCAGGGGCATCCAGACTAAAGTGATTTACCAACATTGACAACTTTAAATATATATATTTTCTCTTTTAAACTTTAATTACATTCATTATATATTTGGTTATTTTGATTAAATGGCTGCTTTAGACAGTTTTACTTGAATTTTTTTTCTTTTAACCTTAAAAAAAAGTTCAGTTCATTTTCTTTTGTGTCGCACCAGTTTCACCAGACTCCAACGTCAATCTTTTGGAACTGAATGTTAATGTGTCAAAACGATTAGAGCCAGGGTGGTAGAGAAAATGACGGCTCATTATACATATTTTAGAAACGTTTCTCTCTCACACACACACACACACACACACACACACACACACACACACTCACTGACTTATTTGCATGAGCGTTTTTCAGGGCAGGTTGATCCGTCAGCAGCCGCAGCCTGACAGGAAGTCGAGAGTCGTTCTGGATATGGATGTGGATGTAACGCCTGATGTAACGCCACACAGCGACACCTAGTGACACGCTGGGCGGAGCTGAACCCCCTCATTTTCGTACGACATAATTGTGCTGTCAAACGATTAAAATTTACAATCTTGTTAATCACAGAGTAGCCGTAGATTAATGACGATTGACGATTGATCCAACCACATTCCTGAAAAATGACTAAATGAAATTTTTTTTTTCTCTGCGTGAAGAATCTCTGTGTGGAGTCGGAACAGATGACCTCGCGCTGCCGGCTCCTCGCCCTCTCGCCACGGTTGACAGCTGAAGCATCTGTTATTAGCTCATTAGCGCTGGTGTGATAACCTCGGAATTTGTAGATCGGCAAAACAAGACTTGTTTCCAGCCCTCAGTGACTTCATGGACATTTTTCTGATTTAAAAGAATTCCTTGATTAGTAGTCGGGCAGTTTGCCCCCGATAGGGCGGAGTCAAAACAAGCAGGCAAATAAGAGGGTCACGGCCCAAATCCCTGTCATCCAGCAGTTCAATAATCCAACACCGTGACTCCTTGTTTATACTGCCACTGAGTTACGCCGTAAAAAACACTTTGCTCCAGCTCTTTATTACTGAAGTTATCGAGGCTAATAACGATCATCGAAATCGTGACGCTCTCCTCAAATTTCAGGCCAGGTGTGAACGCGCCCACGGCCAGGATGCCGTCTTTTCCTTTTCTCATTAATTTCTTGTCTGCTTTATTGATGTGACGCTGTGGAGTCAGCGCACGGCGAAAACAAGAACAACAGCAGATGTCCAATAATGGCAGGTCTGCAGAAGGAGTGGGAGGGGTCTGCACCAGGTGTGCCGTGTTGGTAAACACGCCACAGAACCGCTTATTAAAGAGAAGAGTTTCATTCTCTGCAGAGGAGGAGGAGGAGGAGCAGAAGTGGTGACCTCAAACTATCAGCCTCTACGGTATAATCAGCGCCCTCTATAACTCATTGGTTTTGAAGGGGCGTTTATATATTGTCCTGTTTTCACAACACGCTAACGTGAAGGAGATGACGGCACAGGTACAGCCACTAAATCTTCCTGGACAGGTCGCTGTCAGATGAAATACTGTAGGAAACACAGCTTTAATGACAAGCTGTGAACGACGGGAAGTTTGATGAGAGAGAGAGAGAGAGAGAGAGAGAGAGAGAGAGCATGAAAAGACGTCGTGAGCGTAGCTGCTCTGAGCGTAGCCCACACTGTGGCTAACAGCTGCAGATCCTCCGTCGAGTTCATCCGTCGCTAAAGACGTGCAGTCGGTCCTGAGCTGTGATGTGTCGATGAATATGGAAAATATTTTTTTATGTCCAAAATTCTACAACCTGGTCACCTTTGACCTGCTGAGAAAACATGGCTTCACCCCCAGAAATATTTTTACATTCATTGTTTCCCAAAGACTGGGTCGCGGCCCTCAGGTGGGTCGCAAGGGATTTTTTCTTTGGGTCCTGTTTCCCAGGAGTTTATGAATAATGTCTATTGACCTGGGTCGCGTAGGTTTGTGACTTTTAAAATATGGGACACACTGTTCTAAAAACCAGGAGAAAAAAAAAATCTAAAATCCATGTTTTTGGAAAACTGATTTGTTACACTGAAAAAAAAATCTAAACTCCATGTTTTTGGAAAACTGATTTGTCAAAAAAAAAAAACGAAACACAGATTTGACCTGGATGCATCATTTTTGGTGCACTGTCTATTGATGGAGGACTTTTTTCAAGCGACCCCATCTTAATTCCTGGTGACCCCACATGGGTCCCTGACCCCCAGGTTGACAAACACTGCCTTAAATCTCTGAGTTCAGGCAACTTTTTGAACACAAAATTGATGACTTTTTTATGTTTTGTTCAAAAAGTAAGATTATCAGCATGCAGTACTCTTACCAACACAATGTAATCCAGTAGAATCAAAGTACTTTTTACTTCCTTCTCGATCTGTCAGCAGTATTTTTCATGACAACATTAAAAGCCTCGTGGCAGTGAACTATTTTTATAAAACCTGAGGGACGGGGACGGGTGATCCAGCTGTGTTTACATTAAATCCTGTCACGTCAATCATCGTGTTGATGATGAGATCATATCTGCTGGATGATGCAGCCTCCATTCATTTTTGTGTGTAAACAGGAACCTGGACCGGTGTGATATCGATGACTGATAATTACTGCCCTGCCTCACCGTGTCTGAACAAGGCCAACTGACAAAAGCCCGTTGACTCACTGCGGCAAAAATGTGAAAACAGCTCTGAATCAAGAAACAAAGTGTCGTCTCATAAAACATTAGGGAGAAAAGGTCGTAGCTCGTCTCCAACCGTGGACGTGCGCTGTTTGTATTTCCACAGCTGGTTCTAGAAAAAAAAACAAACAAAAAAAAGACACGATGTGCATCGCCGCGGTGCAATCCTTCAGTTATCACAACAGACACGGTGAAATGATGAGCTGCTGATTGACGGCATCCTCAGGTATTTCTGTTATTTAACGTCATCACAGCGAAAGTCAGTGAGAGTTTGGTAAACAGTGTCAGCGGTGGGATTGGAACCTGCAACCCGACGGCCAGGAACAGATGGAAACGCCATCTCTTTGTTTCGTCGTCTGGTTCAGTTCTGGTCTCCACACAATCAGACGTCTCCTGAGTTCAGTCTGGTCCATCGGGCCTAGACATAATATGAAAGCGGCGAAGGACGAGGGGGACAGCGCGAGGGGGGGAGGGGTGGGGTGGGGGGGGTCAGGACCCCCCAGGCTCGAGCAGAGATTGCCAAGAATGGCTCCGAGGTCCCAGCGGCACGAGTCTGTGACACTTAACAAACGCCTGGCAGTTGTCCCTGGACTTGAACCTGTGACACAGACCGTGTGGATCACAGACAGGAGATCCGTTACACACCGTCACATGACCGCAATCCCTCCAATCAGGACATTTTTTTTTCCATCACGCGTGTTTCCAGGACGTAGAGACACAGTGGACGTTGTCCCTTCGTCAAAGTGAGCGACAGGTCAGAGAGTTTGGAGACAGAAGTGAAACACGCTGAGACACTGAGCTCCGTTTGGTTTCATTCCACTGGGGTTTTCATCAACAATTCTTAAATTAGAGAAAGTAATTTTTTTTTTTTTACTTTTTCAACCAATCCTGAATAGAAGTCTGGAGAAAGTTTTTTTTTTTTAACTTTTCAACCAATCCTGAATAGAAGTCTGTTTAAGAATGGATTTTATTTCAGCTCCATCTGAGCCGAAGGAAACTTTAGGCCCTCGTGTGAAAAACGTCGTCCAGAAAAACTCCAACGCTGAAGAGTTTTAAATGAAGAATACACAGAGATTTTCAAAAAAATATTTCTTCTTATCTTCTTAGAAGCTTTGACTTGTATAAGTACATGATTAACAGTTTCTTTAAAAAATACTACTCAAACAATGATTCATACTTATTTAAAACTGTAGAGAAGACTGTATTGATTCTTCATTCAGTTTCAACTGTTTCAATCTTCATTCTCAAATCTCCAGCCCTGACTGTTTCTGTTTCATTCATACATTTTATTGTAACACAGAGAAACTGAGATGCAGTTCATTAATATATAACTGAAAAAAAAAAAAAAACCTTTTCAAGCTCTTAAATTCTAAACGTTGCTACGGGGCTGAGTTCAGGAACGAGTCCAAGTTTTTAAGTGGAAGATGACGGAGACGTGCCGCGTTAATCGTCCCATTAATCAACCCGATAACCCCACGTACCATCTCTAAGTGTACGTTCGGAGCAGAGTGAATGGTTTTCCTTGAAACAAAGCATTGAAACCTGAGGGTTAATGAAACGTGACAATTATCTGCAGAGAATCAGGTTCAAATGAGTACGAGGACTGAAAGAATGCTAAAATAAACAGCCACGATGACAAAGGAGGAACATTAATCTTCAGGTCTGTGATCTGTGTTGTTGTCATGGCTGTGATTACATCTACAGACACACAACACTGCTGTTCCTAAAAGCTGAGCCATTAAGAAGCAGCAGTTCACATACCAGGCCGTTCAAACTGTGGACCTTTGCCAAGTGTGGATTCCGTTCAAACTCCACTGCCCCGTCCTCTGTTTTCTCTCCCCCCCCGGGGGGAATACACAAAATGCCCCCTCTCGCATTATATGACACTGAGTTGTTCTTTGGAAAACGTGGCTTTTAATGTTTCCCTAATTGCGGGGCATTAATCAATTCTGCTCCATCAGCAGGGGCTAAGAAAGGCCTGTAAGCATCTGCCCGCCGTCCAGATCCCTGACCCGAGACCAGCTGGCTCCCGACCCACACACGGCTGCAAGAAATCACTTTTGACTCAATCAATCAAAGCTACATTAATATTCCGTCTTAAGCAGCCCACGTCCTGGACCACATTCAGGCTCCTAATTACCCCGGGCCCGGCCAGAGCGAGGTAACCACGGAGGGAGAGCCGCTCCGCCTTCGCTGTCACTTACCAAACATTGGTCACTCCGTCAGAGAGCGGGGACTCTTTCAAGCCTGGCTGGAAAACATACGGCGTACAAAAGGACACAGGGGGGAGGCAGGGAGGGAGGGGGGGAGGGAGGGGAGGGTCAGGGTATCAGAAATCAGGGACAATGGCAACAACTGCACATCCAATTTAGCTCCTTGTTTATCACAAGTTTGTAATCAGATCCGTGACACAATGCGGAGGAGCACAATGGAATGGTGATCAGGGAGCTATTGTTTTTCAAGCTAATTAGTCTCTGTTCATTCCTCCAAATCCTCCGAGGTGTACCGTCCCGCGGTCCGGAGTTAAATGTGGCTAAAAGTGGCCCCCGGCCCCCGTGCCATTATAAAGAGCCTTACAAGTCCATGGTATTTGGGGATGTGTTACATGATGGCCTAGTTATCTGCTCATTACAATGCTCCGTTGTTCGTGGCCCAGAACTGTGACCGCAGCAGTTGTTTTGCACTAATGTGTTCCATTTATCTGTTTGGCTGCCAAACTCCATAACTGTCACTGCGGCCCGACTCCACGGACGACGCGGTGGCCGACGCGGTGGCCGCGTCAGCTGCGAGGACATTTAACTGTTTTCCAAAGCAGCTTCACACGGAATAACTGTATGATTTGTCATGAACAGAACCGCAGTCATGTGACCAGAGTCCACAGTGGAACAACAGGCTGCTGCTGGATCACGACTCAGATTAGGATTTTTTTTTTTTTTTTCTTGCTCTTTGTCTCTGAACACCCAGAGGTGCTAACTGTTGACGTTAAACATCCAAGATACGGGTGGGAACTGTTACAGCTCCATAAAGCCAGAGGTTGTGGAAACAACCTTTGACCTCACAGCATTAACCCCCGACCCCCAACAGGTGGAGACAGTGTCTTTCCAGTCAGTACGACCGAGCGCCGGGGGCTTTTTAGCATCTCCTCTCAGCTCTTTGGACAAATATTATCGTTCTGCCGAGGAGCAGTCAGACAAACACGGCGTGGACGACATGTGAGGTCTCGCAGCATATGCTGCGGAGAGCGGAGCTGCTGTGTCTGGGAGCCGAGGGAGAGGTGACTGAATGTTGAAAACAAACCAAACACCTGTTTCACACCTTCCACTGACAACAACACGGGGCAGAGATGCTGCGGAGCGGAGGAGCAGCGGACTTGATTCTGACCTCCTAGGTACAGTCACGGCCGTGTTCACTGTATGAGGTCATGGGAACACGTTTGAGTCAAACGTTTGAGTCAGGACCGTCCAGAGCACAGTCGCTGCTTTTGGAAGTTTCTGCTTCTTCGAGGCAGTTACATAATATACAATATATATATTATATTATATTATATTATTATATTCCAGTGTTAATTACTGTGTAATTGTAATTTATATTCTCTTTGTTGTTACACACCCCCCCATGCTGCAGTACTACTTTACAGTACTACTACACAGTACTACATTTCTCACAATTATTTTGTGGTAATTTTTACCACTCAACAACAATAACTTGGTGCTCAGTAATTATTTAAGTGTCATCATAATAAAATCACTCAAAACAAAGTAGTATTTAAAAAAAACAATTATTTTGTCTTTCAGTTGCTCCAAGAGTCAGCAGTCATTACAACATCAGCTGATTAAACAAAAACAAAAACAAATGAAAACCTGAGGTCGAAGAAAACACTACCATAAAAACTCACAAAAGTTTTATTTTATAGGTAATAAAACTGTCTAAATAAATAATAAGCAGCACATCACTCTCGATACAAATAACAATTAAAATACTGTTAATACTTTAATACACATGTGTCAAACTCAGGCCCGAGGACCAAAACTGGCCCGCAGTGTAATTATTATTTTGTTGTTGGTCTGTGAAAAAAAGATTAGATTAATTTAATTTAATTTAAAAAAGAAATTGGAAAGACTACAGATAAAGAGACAGAATCAGAAACGGATGTGTTTGATTTCTGATTTAATTTCTCATGTGTTTATAATATTAACCTCTGGTTGTTACAGAGTCAATGTTTCCACAAAACTAACATTTGTTTCATATGAAAAGAAATCGACTTTAAATATCTGAAGAGAAGAGAAAACATGAACAATTACAGTCAAGAGTTCAATGAATATTAAGTTTGGGCCGAGACTTTGTCACAGATTTTAAGTTTGGCCCCAAAGGTCATGTAAAATACAGTAAATCAGAGAAGAAGAAGAAGAAGAAGAAGTAACAAATAAAAAAAATCATATTCACATTCAACTCATTCTTGAACAACACACAGGTGTTTTGTTCTTTTTTTATAGGGCAAGACAGTCACCTGCTCCACGGAGACCCTCCGTCCCTGACCCGGCTCTGACCGTCAGAAAGGTTTTTGAAGCAGAGGTCAGTGAGAGTTTCTGACCAATGGAGCCAAAGGCCAGGTGCCACCTCACAGTCCCACTGAGTGCAGCTATCTCCAGAATGCGACACCGTGGCGTCGGCACGTTCGCCTCTGATCAGTGAGGGGAGTGTTAGGCGTGAAAGTGACGACAAATGCAGAGGAGACGGTGGCCCGGGCTGTGGGTCTTTGAGGGGAGGGAAAAAATAGACGGTGGGGTATTTTTCTAGGATTTTGTAAATTCATAAAGGCTAAAAAAAAAAAACAACAACAAAAAACCTCCCAAAACCAAAGTCTGATTAAAAAAGAAAAAGTGTTTTTTTATATTCCACCATTAGGTATTTTGGTAAATTTGTGCTAATCAAAACAAATAAAAAAATCATATTCACATTCAACTCATTCTTGAACAACACACAGGTGTTTTGTTCTTTTTTTATAGGGCAAAACAAGACTGTATTTAACTATTCATTAGCTCTTCTTCCAAACTTTATATTACGGTAATAACATATGTCAGGATTTTTCTTCTTTTTTTTTTGGCAGCTACAGTATGTCAGTAATTTATATACATTTAAATGTCTGTCATTTTAAATTTGAAATGAAAATAAAACAGACACATGTTGTGCCCGTGTCTGCCTTTTCCCACTTGTGACTGATTCATTGACGCCATCTACTGGCTGGATATGGTTCTGCTCCGTACAGTGCTCCACTAAACCCATTAATGGAAAAAAAAATCCTTTTTTTTTTGTGTGTCTCTGTGACTCATTAGAATTTACTGAAGGACGGCGTCATGTTCCACAGGAGACGGTCAGTGTCCCTGCGTCAGTCATTCATCTTCACTGTAATAGACCTCAGTCCACCCTGTGGAGGATGACAAGGACTAATTAGGGCTGCATATGGCCCACAAAGTGGCTCTGTCATCTGGCGGCCAATAGTGTCTCTCTGCTCTCAGCTGCTCAGAGATATTAGAAGAAGAAGAAGAAAAAAAAAACATTCTGAAATAACAGCTGCCTGGTGGTTTTACAGCGAACAATCTTTTAAAAGCACAACCACTACAGAACGGCAACACGCACGGATCTGTTGCCAGTCGCTGGGTTATGTATCCAGAGATACTCTGGGTCCAATAAGCCCATTTAACGAAGTGTTTTAAAACCAATTCCAGATTTATGAAGTTTAACGTCGTCGTCACCCTTTAAAACTCCATCTGCAGCCGGGAATAAAAGACAAATGTTAAAGTCACACATTCACACACGTGCAGCGAGTAATGTTTAAAGTAAACAGTTCGTTTCATAACTTATAGATTTTTTTTTTCCAGCTGGAAATATGAAAGTTTTTCATCATCCTGTTTGTTTTGTGTAAACAACATCCTTGAGGTCAAATATTGACATCTGTACTTCACGACTCAGATCATAATCTTTTTAATTAGCAAAATATTTTCTGACTTTTCCATTCATTAATATTTACCTAATTATAACTGTTTTAATGTTATTGATACATATTTTTAGACTTAAGGATACGTTTTGAAGAATTCAGTTTTTTGTTTTGATGCCCTTGAATTAAATAAAAACATCCAGAAAATCTAAACATCAACATGGCAGAGAGAGTGTGCATCTGACCATCATGGAGGACTCTGATTGGCTGGTTTTTATCATCTTTCCCCCCCTCTATCCTGAAACATTATTGATATTAGTATTATCTGTAGTGGAATAAACAAATGTTAAATAAATTTAAATTTAGCATTTACAAAATAAAGCCATCAGAAATCACGATATTTAAGTGTCACAATTTTGTTGTCACATTTTCGTCACATTTTTCAACAACTGAACAGTAGAATAATATATAAACGCAGAGAAGCTGCGTGCATGTTCCAGAACTATTTTTTTCCTCTTCTCTGATAGGTCACACACACGACCAGTCAATTCAAAATGGAGGCCAATGAAGACACTGACGTGACGCAGCTTCTCGGTCAGTTGATGGGACCGGAAGTTCACTGACCGTGAAGCAGCAGAACCTGTGGCCACCTGAACGCACCTGCTGCAGGTACAAGGATGTGGACAATGCCCCCCCCCCCTGCTGGTCAATCACCAGTCTGCACTGAATGGTCAAAACATTTAACGTGAAGTTTGTTTATTGTTACTTCGGCAAATGTTTATAAACAAAAACACGAAGAGCAGCAGCAGCAGCAGCCGACGGAATCGAACACTCTGGGAGAACCACCTTCCCACAGGCCTGACAGTCTCCACGGAAACTCTGTGAGAACCACCTGCCCACAGCCCACAGGCCTGACAGTCTCCACGGAAAGTTGGATGTTCCTCAGAAAAGAATCAACTTTTAAACCTGAAGACCATTTCCCCCAGGCCACAGGAACGCGGTGCCACAGCAGAAGAGAAGACCAAGTCCTGCAGGGAGACGAACCAAGGACCCACGGCAGACCAGGCCTCCAGGGACCGGTACCAAGGTAGGACATGGTTCTGATTCTTAACCACGTCGGCCTCGACGTTGCTGGTTGAATTAACGCAGTGTTTGGAATGTTTCTGGCCGTTCTTCAGTGGGAGAAATTATTTGTTTGTTTTTATTTAAAAAATCTGTGTTTGTTTTGCATCTGTTACATTTGTTTTTTTAGATGATTTCCGCTGGGAGTTAATTTGATTTGAAAAGAGCGTTCATTTGTTTGTAAAACTGTTGTTCTGATTTCTCTAAATTGCTCCGTGCTGTGTCTATCACAAATTGTTTATCGGCATTATTTTTAATTTTTATTTTTTAATCAGAACAGAGTCAGTGGTTGAGCGGATTTACAATAAACTCCGTGAGTGTTTTTGTTGTTCAAACAAATGAACTGTTGTCGGTAAATCTGTGTTTGTTGGCCATTATTGACTATATCAGAGTTTCCGGCTGTTGTCCATTAAACTAGCAGGTTCCCATCACAGTGGAAACGCTGACGTAGCCTCTGTGTATAGTGTTCTACTTGTTGTTTACATCTGTTGTTTACATCTGTTGTTTACATCTGTAAACACTGTTGGACAAACTTGAAGAAACCTGAGTTTTCTACTATTAGTTTATATCAGTCTTATCTCCATGACCCCCAGCTCTGTTACCTTTAACTGCCCCCCCCCTCAGTTTCCTGTGCCTTGTTGCCCCCTGCAACAGCGTTGACCAACCGTAGCTTCATCACCAACATCACCTGGTTGGTCAACACCATCAGAGGCCACCTCTGGTCAAGTTTAAAGATCACTTCAGTGATGAACATATTTGTATATGAACACGGTTCATACTTGACGTCCTTCCTGTAGTGAAACCCGTCAGCTGGTTATCTGCCCCTCCTGGGGCAAATGTGACCATTTTCTGGAACGAGCGGCAGATCAGAACCAACAACAGGCTCCAGTTTTACTGCAGTTTTAAGTGTAATTGTACTGTTTTCTAGGGCAAGTGTACATGAGATAAGTCCCAGGACACGGCAGTCTGGTGGGGGGGGGGGTCGGTGCTTAGTATGAAATCATCAGCTATATAAAGCATAAGAACACACCTGCTCCTTCTACGTTACTGCTCCTTTGGAAACAGTGATATAATGAGGCGTCCGACCTTGATAATCGTCCCCAGAAGTGCTAAAAGCACAGATTAAGAGAATATTAAAGGTAAAGGAGCGAGGATTTAGTCCTCTCCTCTCCTTAACTACAGCTGACAGCTACTGAATTATACCACAGTCCAGTTCTGTGGGAAAATGAAATGAGGTCATTTGATAACTCCCCGCTGCCTTCACGACACCAGCAACACATTACTTATAATAATTCAATTCATGCTATCTAACTGAACGTCTCCGGTTTGTTTAATCAATTTAGTAGAAAAAAAATATACAGCAGGCACCAAGCATGACATCAGAGAGCACTGAAGGAATATAATGGAAAGACAGACTCAGAATGTACGGCCCTGCAGCTATTCTTTTTCTTTTTTTCCCTCTCCCTCTCTGGCAGCCTCCATAATAGACCACAATGTTTTTTTCACTATCATTCATCACAATAATTGTCTCTGGTTCCAGAGAGTTTTCCTTCCTGTGCTGCTCCAGTAGATGGAGCTATAGCTGCACTGCAGCGAGCGGCTGAGATTTCTTTTTTTTTCTTTTTTCTTTTTCCACCCAGATGGGGAGAAGTGATGGTGAGAGCAGCAGCTTTTTACTCCACACAACAGCAACATTAGCAACGTTCCACTGCTTTGTTGTCTTCCTTCCTACGACATTTCGGTTCTCATACAAATGCATCTGTGTTTTTTTTTTTGTTTTTGTTTTTTCGTCTTTTGACCGTGCAGCTCCGTTCCCTGCAGCTCTGTTTGTCTCAGCAGAAACATCACTGAACTCAAACAGAAGTCCAAACGTTGTTGTTTAATTCAGAGCTGCTGGTTGTGTTTATTATGGTTGACGTTGTCGTAGAAGAAGCTGTTCTCATGCCTCACACACACACACACACAACATGCTAACAATAGTGACCATTTTCTTCATGACTGGTGGATGGAGCTCATTGTTCCAGTTTAGCTTCACAGCAGCGAAGACGTTCATGGGGTAAAAATGTAAATATTAACCAGGATGACAATCAAAAAACCAAACAAACAATGGTGGATATTTATATTAGTTAGTGTGATATCTCATGGATGATGAGATGGTGGACAAACCCGTGGCTGATGGACACATTAGTCAGTGTGATATCTCTGGTGGACAAACCCGTGGCTGATGGACACGTTTTCATGTCCTCTGTTTAACCAGCGACTCATAGAATTAGTTAATAGTAGAAGTAATAAATCAGAACCCAAAGCTGTGTTAACCAAAACAAACCAGCGTTACTCTGATCCTACAGATGATTTTTCTTCAAATATAAAACCATGAAATATACTGACTATCTACTAAAGTACCACACGGCTCTTTGGTACTCAACCAAGAACCAAACAGTAAATGCTAAAAACAAGATAAGGACGTGGACAAATGGACTAATGTGTTCTGTTTGACAGAAAAACATTTTCTCTGCTCACTTAAGGACAATGCCTCAGAAAAGTGGTTTTATTTATTTATTTTCCTTCTCTTTTCATTTACCCCTCGCTTGACGCAGAAGCCTGTCTCCCACGCAGTGTGTCAGGCGAATGTTGTCTGAAAAGTCCAGTGGTGGAGATTAAGAGGGGGAAAAAATAGAAATAAGAAAAGAAAAAAAATCCTATATAAGTTCATGACATTTCTGGCTTTTTTTAAAGTAAATTTGAGACCTTTCAATGCAATATAGCAGAGTTAAAGGAAGTCAATACACCCACATCTGTGCACAATTATCCAGTTATGAAGTCGACCTGATCTACTGTATATTCAGATGAAGAGAAAAACAAGAAGAAAACTCTTTAAACTGGTGGTTTGGGCTGAAGTTAACCCAGTTAAACTAGTTAACAACCAGCAAACAGGAACATCTGAGAATGAAGTTTTACAGATATGTTGTGTGTGTTTTTTTTTTTTTTTTTTAAATTGCATGTAGAAATACCTGCTGTACCAGAGGTGTGTACGAAGCTGTGGCTGGTTTTACAGCACATATAGAACAGGCTGTAATTATGTCTCTTCACCTACTGATTATTCCAGCGTAGAAGTGAACGTGGAGAGTTTGGCTTCGTGTCATCCATTACACACAGTACTGTAGTATTGTTGACCTTAAAACTGCAGTGGAAAAAAAATCATTTTAATCAAACTGTTATATATATATAAACTTGGCGAGCAGAGAGTTTTCAAGAGCTATTTTTCTCAAAGTGCAATAAGTTCTGAAGTTGGCGTAACTGTGAGGAGACCACAAATGACAGTCATGGATGTAGGATGTGGACGTGGAAAATGGTGTGGAGTAACTGTGCAGTGATGGTACGGGTTAGGCTGAGAAGAAGAAGAAGACGAAGAAGAAGAAGAAGACGACTGATGATGCTGCTGCGCAACCCTGGGAAGGAGTGATGATAAAAAGAAGAAGCTCCGTAGATTAATAGGGTATTTGTGATGAGACTGCAGATAAGGTCAGAATTCCATCCAACTAACCTCAAGTCAGCAGTCCAGGCTGCTGCTGCTGCTGCTGCTGCTGCTGCTGCTGCTGGTGATTTAATGATGGCTGGCATATTTTCTTGGCAAACTTTGCTCTTGAGTAACTGCAGCACCGACCATCGTCATAGAGTTTCTGGTCATGTTTGTGCCTCTTCAAACCCTCTAATGGCTCATTCAGCTGCAGCCAGCCTTTTTAAAACTGGATTTTACAAAACAACAGTTAGTTCGAAGGATGCCAGCAGAACTTCTCCGTCATAAAGTCGTCCGTTTAATAGGAAAGAGCTAACGTGTCCGACGCATGTTGATGTTGGAGAGGAAGAGAACGGCGAGACAGGTGTGGCCTCGTCGAGTTTGAGGAGGTCGCAACTGATAACGGCTTGCTGATCTGCCTGTCCTTGAGGCTTACTGTATATATACAGTATATATATATATATATATATATGTAACCCATTTTCTGGAGCTAGTTCAAGATGAAACTCCCTGTTGTTGTTCTCCTACTTTCTTGTCCTGTATATTCAGCCCTTAAAGAAGCCACAACTTTCAGTGTTGTTCAGTGCTGTTCAATGTTGTTCTTCCACCTTCAATGAGAAGTCGATATTACAAGGTCCTGCGTTGCCTTCCAAATAGAGACTTTTGTACGTTTGTTTTTATTAAGATCAACATTAGAAGTACTTTTTTCCTCCCCTTCAAAATAACGAATCATCTGTCGATTAGTTACAGTTAAACATGGTTCATCGACAACCGTTTTCAAAGGAACCCTGATCAAATAAGGCAACTTTGACTAATATTGTGCGTACAGTCTGAATACACCGATCTGCTGCATTCACACACTGATGCCCTTGACTCGTTTGTCAAAGCTTCATCTTCATCTTCATCTTCATCTTGGTCAGACGCCTTGAAATGTCAGGAGACGACATGGAAAACATAGCAGAGCTTTGTTTTCCCTGATTGCAGCAGTCATTATTAAAATCACGTTTATATTTTCAGTGGTCTTTGCAAAAACATTTGAAAGAACACACAATCCCATCAAAAGTTTTCAAGCGCTCCTCGGTCGAAGGACTCACCACAAATAATTACACTCAATTAACACTGTTGGAGTGTTTTTCTCTTGGCTCAGTGTGACATTTAAATCTGGGGATGAAGTCAATTCTTTTTAATTTATTTATTTTTGGCCTAGAGTTAATCATCTCAGGTAAACAATACGTGAAATACTGTGTGTTTACTACATTTTGGTGTTGCATTACTGCGCTCGTTACTCCAAACAACCTTCACCTACAGTGGGGACTGGAGTGAAACTACACGTAATTAAACCCTCTGTTCACCTGCAGGGCCCCCGACCCCTACTTTTATTCTGTCGGTTTACAAAAAACAAAACAAAAAATCAAGCGTTTTATTTACTGTAGCTTGAAGAGACAAATACTTTGCAGTGTTTCAGGGACGCAGTGTCATTACTAAAGAGGAAGCAGTAGTTTGGTTAGCTTAGCTTAGCTTAGCCACTGAAGAAAATTAGTATATGCACAGAATTATGAAAAAAAATAAAAAGAAAAGATGAGTGATGGTGAGTGTTCGGTTTGTAAACCGGTGGTTTATGGATGAAAACGGTTCATGTTCAGGGTTTTGTCACACACGTACCACAGTGGGTACTCGGTACTTCAGTACTTCAGCCAGCGTGAGTCAGTACTTCAGAAGTTCCTGTCGTGAGGTGATTTTCTTATAATCAGTGGGTGATGGTGTGTCAGGAAATTCAACTGGAAACTGAAAAAGGTTTGGACCGAGGCAGAAAATTAAAGTTGCTCCATGGACGGGGTTTTTTTTATTATTTCTATCACTGTATATTTGTATTTATTTCTTGGGTTAGGGAGTGGTTTTTTTAAAATTTTTTTATTAATGATTGACTGTATGAAGACTTGGAAACACAATACAATTGTAATAACCAAAGTTTTCCAAATAGTTTTTCCCATTCAGATCAGAAAACGCTAACTACAAAAAAAAAAAAAAAAGTAATTTCAGAGCAGTGGTGAAACTGCTGCTCTTCTCTTCTGTAAAACCCTGAGTCTTGTGCCTGATATTTGCAAGAGAAAGACATCGAGAGAATTGGTTACCAATCAGTCTATGAAGTACTTCTCAGCTTCAGTTTTTTTTTTTTTTTTTTTTTCTTTTTTCTTGCCAGCTCCCGCTCCATTCTGCCCCCTGTCAGACTGAATTGCTCTTTTCTCTTAATAACCTCATTGACGAGTTCTTTTCTCCTCTGGCTCTCAGTTCTCTCTGGATCTCTGTATTCCACTGTCACTAATACTTACCCTTTCAGAGAGTTTCCTTTGCATCATCTGACAACCCTCTCAGTGTTCGAGAGTGAGCGAGGTAAAGCGAGAATCACAGAGAATCACTTGCCCTGACAGGCTTTCCAATGAAATATTAAACCGCTCAAATGCTCTAATTTCTAAATGTTTTTTTTTTTTTTTTTTTTGCTCAGCCTTAGGGGAAGTAGACGGTAAACCTAGGATTGGAATCAGCTATTTTTTGGAAAAAAAACAAAAAAAAGCTACTTTCATGTAGATACATACACACGCATCATGAAACTAAGGTTCGTTTTATTAACATATTGTGTTTTTGATGCTACTTAAAAGAAACAAACTTGAGGTTCTCGGGCTAAATCTGGCCCATGACATCATTTTACGTGGCCCTTGTTGTCAACAGTCTATAGTACAGAGTCTGTACTAATGGGTTAAATACAGTGGTCTGATTCTGTGTGTGTTTAACACAGATGGTAATTCAGAATCAAGTTCATGTCCACCTTAAAATAAAAATCTCCTGTAACAACGGTGGATTTCGTGATCTGCCCCCTGGGATCCTGGTGCGGTATTACACTGTTCACTAAATGTTAATCCTGTTTGGCCCACAGCTACGACTGCAAGTGATGGAGTTTGAAACCACTGCCTTAGAGCAAACAGATTGTTCTGTCAGGTGGTCTTTCTGAGCAGACAGAGTTGATTTCTTTTTACAGTTCAGACACATTTGTGTTATTGGTTATTTGGACACGCTTAAACCATAGGTGTAAGTATGAGACCGTCCACCAGGGTGGGTCACGACCTCGTCTGGTTAGTGGTAGGACTGGATCACAGAGACACTGGTGGTTTCTTGACTTTTTAATGCGTCTTCTTGGGGTCTTTAATGCAGACATTTGTCAGTTTCCTCTGTTGGTGGGACTCTAAGGTGGTGTATGTGTTTGTTGACGGCAGTATTTATGACATCCTTCTCTCTCTGACTTCAGCCAGGCAGAGATGAAGTGTTGATGGAGAACACGAGTGTTTGGATTCCTTTATTGTTCTAGTAAACAACATAAAGCCAGAGTATACACAAAGTAAATGCCTGGATTATGCAGAAGAAAAAAGTCCTGACTTAAACATCTCCGTAATATAAAGTTTCCTGCCGACTGCCTGTAGGTCACACCGCTGCCGTGGGTTGGCTTCACTCCAGCTGCAGCGTGGGAGTTCATAACGCTGCGATGTTTCTTTCTAGTCTTTAAAAACAGTTTTATCGGGTCATAAACTTTGCAACTTTTAATCAGTTACCTTGAGTCACCTACACAAATGTCCTCACTGCGTAGTTATTTTTCTGACCGTTGGCCGAGGAGATACAGTATCTGAAAGAGTTTACACACAAAATCTCATCTCTCTCTCTCTCTCTCTCTCTATATATATATATATATTACATAATAAAACAAGTTTAAACTAACAAATGTAAAACTCTAAAATTCAAAAAAACAAACTCAACTTTTTAGTTTTTCGCTGCCGTAGCCATGCTGTTGCCATGACACCTTAAAGAACACACCTGAGACGGACATTTAACTGTAGTGTTTGTTTTAACCGTGCAATTAAAAAAAAAAAAATCAATTTTTATTTTTACTTCCTGGTATTCCAGTGATTAGTAACTGAAGTCCAATCAATTTAATTGTGTGGGATTTGATTGCAGGCTTTTTTAAAAAAAAAAAAAAATGAACAAAGTAAATAAAAAAAATAGGACGAGTTGAGTTGTGTTAAACAGAAGGAAAACAAAAGGAAATGATTTGAATAATTAGCATTAAAACACTTTGTTGTTTAACTAGACTGGAGAAAAACAATGGATATAAGTGGCTGACAGAGCTGTGGTGGAAACTGACTTCACTGTTTAATCATGGTGTCATCTACGAACTAGAACATTCATTCCTACACGGTGACCGTTGTGTCCAGTCATCGTCGGTGAGGAAGCAGAAACCTTGGATATTTGAGTGTCCGTGTAGTCGAAGACTGTCATCTGGGACGGTCACGAGAAAAGAAGGAAAGGAGTGAGCAAGGAAAGGTGGGAGGAGAGGAAGGATCGAAGGAAAGGACAAAAAGGAAGACATTTAAAAAAAAAAAAATTGTTTTGCGGTCAAAAATATTAGAATGAACTCTGCTGTTGAAATGGACAAATGAAAGGCATTTCAAACGCTTGGAAATCATATTATTGTTCTTTGTGGTGAAGCCTCTGTCTTTAGCGCAAGGATGAGGAGGACGGGCTGAATCCTAATTCATACTCACCGTCAACCCAAAGGGCATCCTGGCAGTAGAGTTAGCCAGAAAACCTCCCGCTCAACCAGGCCCACGGCATTAATCTGCCTTTAGGGAGCCACAAGGTGGAAATATAGCGTTTGGCTATGACACCATATAAGTTTAATGTCACGCCTTGGCAATAAAAATCTATGGGATTTAGTATAGCCTACAGCTTAATGGTCGGGGGGGAGGGGGTGGGGGGTCACAGAGGCAAGCTTTTAGCTCAGGAGGTGACAGGCAGGATGAGTCAAATGGACTGGAGTTCCTCTTTTAGCAAAGTGTGTGTAGAGTGGGAGGGCGGGCTGGGGCTGGGGCCGAGTGGCCGTGACCCCTGGAATCACACGGTGTCAAGGCAGTCGTTGTGTCTCACTCTGGAGTCAACGGAGAGTAGGAGTTGGACGGTGTTCCTCTGCTGTTTTTCCAACAAGAGCAGCTCGAGAGGCTGGTATTTAATGAGGCATACGGGCTAATTAGCATAATCAGATGCCCTAGCGTAGCACGCTGTTCTTGGACGTCTTTCAACACATTCTGCCTTCGTTTCCACTCCTTGTTTTTCCAGTTTCACTACAGTATTTAAATGTTTCTCTCTTTCTTTACCTTCCAGAGAGAATGTTTTTTTTTACCATGCTGTAACTTTAAGAACGCACGCAGCAGAGAAACAAACAGATAATCCATAAATAAATGCTGATCTGCTGTGATCTACGACCGTTTCTCCTAGAGAATAAGAGACTGAGTCGAGGAGAAAACAATGAAGACATGATGAAACTTGAAGTAATGCACCCCCCCCTCCAGCAGGTGTGAGGATGAGAGCTGTCTTTCAGCTCATGACTGATGTTAACGCACTCTTTGTCATTTGTGCAAAACTAACTCGTTGTTCCTAGTGTTCGACTTTGAGAAAGCGTTTCGTGTACGTTGTAGAATCAGCGGGCCGTAAAACCAACAGAAAAACTGAACTGAGGACAAATCTTTTCACCATAATATCCTACACATTTGTCTGTTCCGAACCTCAACCCACCTGAGACAGGCTGTGTTAACTGCAGCAAAGAAATCCCATTAGTCTCCAGCATACATTTTTATTCAGCAGTGGCCTCCAGTGGTGGCAGAATCCTCAGCAGACTGTAACGAAAGGTGATTGTTGGAGAACCGTGGTTCTAAACTTGTAAAAACTGAAACCAGAAACCGTTGATGTTCATGACTAATAATGTTAGTCACCCAAAAATTGATTTGTTGTGGTAGAAGATGACCCCTAACCCCCCCGCCCCCGTAAGATATTATGTCAGGTTTCAATATTAGTCTTGTGATAACTTTATATGTTGTCACATGTGATAAATCCTGGCCCCTATTGGTAGGGTTGGGTATGAGGAACCAGTTCTTACACCGTCTCAAATGTCCCAGGAAGATTGAACTCATCCAGATCTACTTGATAAGTCATATTGATAATGGAAATGGAATTGTTTTATTCCTCTGTCAGATCAGCTGATGAAGTTGTTCTATTCCTCTGTCAGATCAGCTGATGAAGGCGCTCCATCTCCAATCCCAACTAAACCTCTCATTTAGCGCGTTGTTAAATAATAAATTCTGTAAATAAAAGCCAATGAGTACACGAGAAATAAACCTAAACCTCTCATTAAATAATGAATTCTGTAAATAAAAAGCCAATGAGTACACGAGAAATAAACGCAAGAACAAACGGAAACTTGTAATATAAATGAAAACCTTGAGAAGGAAGCCGGCCTTGGTCCGTCAAGCGTTTCATTTGTTTGTTTTTTGTCTTCTGACAGAAACAATTTATTTTGTACTCCGCAGCTCACAACACCCCAACTTGTACCTTGTGTTTTTATTTCAAAGGTGTTCTGGGCTTTTATTAGCGGAGTCTCAAGGCAGCGGGAATTGGCAGGGGTGCATGTGGATTAAAACGGCCTCCGCACTTGGATGCTTTTCTCTGCGGCGCTCAGATCCTGTAACAAGAGACACAGTTCAAACCCCGGCGCTGCTTAGTCACGCGGATGGATAGGCAGCGGCCGGGGG
>NC_024310.1:1385648-1389900 GCF_000523025.1 Cynoglossus semilaevis | reverse complement strand
AGTGCAACCCCCGGCGGTGCTTAGTCACGCGGATGGATAGGCGGGGGCGGGGGGAGGCGGGGGAGTGGCGGCGGCGGCGGTGGGGGGGCTGCACTGCACTGCGAGGTGTGAAGGTGGTAAAAGGTGCTGGAAGTCAGAAAAGCAGAGAGATCTCAGAGTGAGCTGGTGGTCTGGCCTTGCTGTGCTCGGTCCAGCGTCCATTTAAAAACACAGCCATTGATTTTGTGTTTCCTAATGAGTACTCCTGGGCCACAGGGGATTACTGCCTGGCCATCTTCCATTTTCCATCTCTCTTGATGAGAACGCTGCTCACTCCATTCCCTCCTTCTTTTTTTTCCACACACACACACACTCTTACTTCCCAAGTAAAATTATTCGCTCATTAGCTAATATATAATAATTTATCTGTCAGCCAGGGTTTTGTCTCGGGAAGAAAATAAATTCCACATTATACCACCACCCCCCCACCCCTAAATTACCATGACTATTGATTCCTCCCTCTGTGCTCCAAGATTGTACTTAACATTTTTTTTTCTTCCTGAGAATTGTTTTTTGCATATTTTCTGTAATTACACATAATTTCTTCCCCCCCTAAAAAAAAGCCCACACACCCCAGACAAAGAGCCCTCGATGAATGCCCACCCAATGAAAACAGTAATTAAAACATACTGTCAAAACACAATTCAAATTTGCACACAGATAACAAAGCCGCTGTTTTAAAATAGCTACGCACACGTAATTATAGTTGTGTGTATTTATATCAGTGATTTTATGAGTCGGCATTTGAATAAATACGATGTTAAAAAAAAAAAAACAAAAACAAAAAAACATTCATCCTTTTGACTTTGCCTCACAGATGCACCTAAAGGATAAATATTCTCTGAGGAACGCTGAGAGTTGATACATTTTTTCCTGCTACCTATTCTCGGATGTCCTTCGTTGTTGTGCGGTCTTTTGTTAGCGTCTCCTCGCGCTCTGGACGTCATCGCAGATCCATTAGCAAACAAGCTAAACACGGCTAATTGAGCCGACGTGTATCATAGAAATCAGTTGTCGTTTTGGCGTCTGCCATGAGAACCGGGTGGTTATTGGTTTATATTAACGTGTCCCCATTGTTAGATGAACGTATTTAAAATTCAACATTTACCTGACTTATAAATGTGACATTGTCTCGACCGTAGGCTGGTGCAAAATCATATCCTGTGCGATTTATCGTCAGAAAAACTCTCCCCGGGGAATATTTTCCACCTTGCGATTACCACGATCAGTGCTGCTCCCGTTGAGCCGTTAAGGGATGCACTTTGTACCAGAAAAATTCCATAAATAATCAGGATTAATTCTTCTGCCAATATGGCTGATCCCCTCTCGACACGTCCTCGTGTCCAACAGCGCACCGGCTCCACGTGTGACTCCACATCAATGGTCGGGGGAGCTGCCTAATGACACAGGTAGACGGCCAACATGTGTCTGTGTTTCCCTCAGAGATCGACATCAGAGTCAAAGCCTCTGCTCCAATCATTCATGCAGTGGGTGGTTCTGACTCGTCTGGCTGCACTCCTGGAAACAATCCCACTTACCTGCAACTTTTTTTTTCTTCTTCTTCTTCTCGCTCTGTCTGACTGGCTGCTTCATGACAGTTGCCATGGGTTACAGTCAAAGTGAAGGATTCCTTCTTGGCTGCCCCCATGTTTTGTACCGAGCTCAGGTCATGACATCTCCTTTTGTGAGGCCTCATTTAGTACATACATGCAATTCAGGTGCATTCTATGTATAAACTTTCATCCAGCTGTCTTCAGCTGTCATTTCCTCCCTGCTTTCACCTCAACAAGGCGGTATTTTTATGTCCAATCTGCGGACAGTCGGGATGATGTCTGCTCCCTTGACTCGCAGCGTGTGAGGAACAGCAGCGTGTGACGTCTCCTGACATCCTCTATCTGGAGTTTGTGTCAGCACAGCAGAGGACACAAGTCGGTGAACAAGACCTGACCGCTGACCCGTGAAGACCGGGGGAACGTCCGCAGGGGCAGCAGTCCAAGGACAAACGCAAGAACACAGGAGGCAGGTGAAGCCATCAGGAGGCGCTACAGCGTAGGTGACAGTTGGATGTGATCGGCATCAGCTCCACGAAAACCTCTGAGAGTTTTTAAAAATGTCACAATTATTGTAGGTCAATGATCTTAGCTTCAGGTTTGAGAGAGAGGGAATGTTGGTTCTACCACTGGATATGATTTGGATTTGATCAATAAACCTGATCTAAATTGTCTAGATCCAACAAATAAACCTGATCTAAATTGTCTAGATCCTCTGTACTGTACCACCAGTACCACTGGTGAACCATATCTTGAGAACCACCAAGATCCCACAAAACAGACATTATTTTTTAATTTTGAAGTTTGACATTGACAACTTTTTTACTATAAATAATTATAGTAAATTCTTGATAAGAAGTTGAATTGAAGGACAGCAGTATTTGATGAAATTTCCTTTGCAGTAAAAAAAAAGTGTTCTGTGCAGAGAGGAGGGTCAGTGTTCGATTCTTCCGAGTGTCTGTTAGTAGAAATGAAACCCACTCCTGAGACGCCTGTCCTCGGAGGAAACATTTATTTATCCACCTTTAACAGCGACGTCTGCTCTGTATATTGACGTGTTATCATCAGTGTTGAAGTGACGTTACGTCAGAGTTACCGTCAAACCAAATCCGATTTGTTGTTGTTACATGTTTTGTCTCCTCTCTAAACATAAACAAACGTGGGTGGACGGTTTTCCGTTCTTTCTGACGATGAGACTGAGTGGAAACAACGTTAGCTAACAACCACCAGGAGCTGGTTGTTGCTAATGATGACTTTTATTTGGGGTCAAGGCTTCGCTGCCAGTCGTGTACAGTATTTCCTTGTTTGAGCAGATTGTTTACTCACTCAAAGCTGCAGTAAATATATTTTATATTTTATATGATCATCCCGTCGCTGCTGGGAGGCACAGATCTTTTCGGCTGCTTTTCCTCACTTTTAGAGACTAAACAAACAATGATAATGATAATTCATTTTGCTGCTACACACGTTTATAGAGAGACAAGAGTGTTTTTTTTTTTTTTTTGTCGTTGTTGTTCTAAATGCATGATGAATGGCTGCTGGCGTGACTCCATTACCCTGGAAGTTTGAAATGAACCGGGTTTATGCTGCTTTGATCTTGGTGTCTGCACAGAAACGGAGGAAAAAAAAAAAAAAAACCCAAACCAAACACTCAGGGTTTATTTATGAAAACTCACACAACCACAGGGATAAACACACACACACACACACACACCAATGGCAACAACTCAATGAGCTACTTATTAGACAACAGGCTTGAGGAGAAGGCCGGCCTTAATTAATTTTGTACCATCCAGTGACAAAGAGACACGAAGACGAAGACGCGGTCGATATAGTCGCCGCTGAGTCACAGAGTCAATCCGGTCGGCGGTGATTACATTAAATTAAATTTTTTGAAAAGTCAATATGTTTTGCTAACTTTCTATTAGAAAAAACAAACAAACAAACAAACCCTAAACAACTACTGTATTATTCAGTGAAATATAGTTAGAGTTTACAGTGTGACAGTGTAATAATGTTCCACTCCTGGAGTGACATTAACGTCGACGACAAATGTCATTTAAGCTCCTCCAGTCAGACGGCTCTGCTCCTCAGCAGCAGCTGGAAGAATTAGTGTGTGGTGTTTGACTAACAAGTCTCTGTTGCCCTTGTTATGAGTGGAGCTGCTGGACACAGTGTTCTCTGTTCTCTGTGTGGAATGTTCACCAGCAGAATATGGCCCCGAAAAATAATAAACTCAGCGAAACCGACGCTTATCACTAACAGGTTCATGTCCTGGAACTGTTTATATGAAAATGTTGGATTTAAATGGGAACAAACAAACATTAGTTCATCTTCTTAATTGGTTTTTTGTTATTTTCCCCCCCCCCCATCCCCCTTTCCCCCCTCGGTGAATACTTACACTGTCATTGAAACACCTTAGCCAAGGTTTGTTTAGTCGTTTTACATCGACTCAGATTCTAAAACGCACCTTAAACCCTGATCATCGTCTCCAGGTTGGGCTCTGGTAAATTTATGTTGCTAGGCAACTAATGAACCCCATGTCCTTATGACGGCAATTCTGAGTGAAATATTCTCACCGCTCTCTGCATTATATTGAAATATATTGAGGAAAAGTGCACTTGCACTCGCACGGCTGCGGAGGATGAGAGGTTCTTCTTGAA
>NC_024310.1:1383682-1385591 GCF_000523025.1 Cynoglossus semilaevis | reverse complement strand
CAGCCCGTCCCTCGGCGCTAATGGTTTTAGTCCCAAAACGGAGCAGACGCAAAAAATCCAATCAAAAAAAAAAAAAAAAACAACCCAAAAGACCCACACGGGGCGTGCTGCTGCCTAATTATTCCTAACTTCACAATCACGAAGGACTGACGCTAACGGTCGAGGTTTGGGTTCTTAACTCATTTACTGTCACTGCTGAAGTCGGCTTCATTTTGGTCGTGCTGTGGTCGGAGACGCCCAGCGTTTTCCTGCAGCAGGACGGTGTTTTTGATCGACAGTCACGATGTCCTGCAGTCTGATGTTTACGTGATGGTCTGGGACGTGACATTTCCAATATGAAACTGACTTCAACACAGCAGAGTTTAGAGTTTGAGTACGAATTTATCTGCATATTATTTTCAAAAGTGACAGCTTGAACAGATAAGGGCTAACATCCACATTTGTATTTAAAGTTTTGAAATCGTAACAGAAAAAAAAAATCTTCCCCAAAGGATGCAGGAGGGCAGGAAACTCTTCTTTATTTCCTTTCTGGAATGTTTGCACAGAACTGTCTGTTAGAAGAGAGAGAGAGAGAGAGACTGATCAGACCTTGCATAAATGATGATATTCCTCTCTTTCTAATTGAGGTATTGGGTTGTATTACCACCTGGTGCACAAGTATGAAGCTACACGGCTGCACTTGGGTGCAGAACACCGCTAATATAAAAGCTGAGCAGTGAGGGAGCTGAGGCGGTGAGACAATCACACCAGGCCAAGAGAAGCAATCACACCTAATATGAAACCAGCTTTAGGCATTAGTTCAATCTGGCTGTGTCGCTATGATATTATTGTATTCAATATATCCACATTCTGCCTCAAGTGATAATAAAAACTAAATTTCCTCCCCCAAGATTGGGTGTGTAGTTTGTAAGAAACCAGGCTTTTGCCTTTTTGACTTTACATACCAATCTCACCCTGAGTGGCACGACTTCACCCGCTGTGAAATATTGAATGAGCTCCCCCGTCGGGGCGTCTGACAAAAACTAAATAATTCAGGGGACCTAGAGCTAGTCTGTAGGGTATGAAAATAAAATCAATATTTACCTTCTCCTGGTGTAATTTGTCGTTGTCAACAGTTCCAAGATTTGGAGAATGAAATCTGAGGCTCCCTGAAAACTGTGGCGAATAACAGTGTAAAAAAAAAAACAACCCAAAAATAATCAAGGAAGATTGAGAGCGTACGACGACTGTATGTTGTTGCAGCCATAAAAAAAAACAAAAACATCAAAACTTTGATTTAAAGATGTAGAAGAATAACATTTAGATGTTATAATATTGAAACTTGGAGTCTTACATAAAAATGTTGAAAATGGACCAGTTGATTTAGATGTTGTTATAATATTGAAACTTGGAGTCATAACATAAAAATGTTGAAAATGGACCAGTTTGATCTGTTGTGTGGACAAACTTCAACATCATGAACTGAAGTCCTTTGTGTGAGACAGAATGACGTTGCAGTGTCAAAACTGCTGACAGGGAAGTTTGACTTTTTGTTGGCCTTTTTCTTCTCCCGGAGGAGAAGCCACGCTGAAGTGATCTGTGTGTTTCACTCACACGAACATAAACAAACATCACCATAATGGAAGCTGTAAAAGTCGAGGGCACATTTGACAAATATCTTTTTCTGTTGTGCTGGTGACGCTCTGTTTAGCAACCCGCTAACCCGCTACCCCGGACCCCCGCCGTGACGGCATATGTTCATAAAAGGCACAGTAGGACGTTCTCTGCATCCTGATCTGCTCCAGTGAGACTGAACGTTGAACGTTGGGTCGGGTCTGTATGTGTGGGGTGTACTGTAGTTATACTGGGGGGGTCGGGGGGGGGGGGAACTTTGGATCTACCCTTGGGCCCCCCGCGGAGGGAAAAAACT
>NC_024310.1:1366953-1382673 GCF_000523025.1 Cynoglossus semilaevis | reverse complement strand
CAGTCTGTCTTCACATCAGTCTGTCTTCACACCAGTCTGTCTTCACACCAGTCTGTCTTCACATCAGTCTACATCAAATGTCACATCGTTGATTATTAACTTGAACCTGTTACAGTAACAGTAACAGTGACTGGACAGACTTGGTTTTTTGAAGAAGTTTCACATCACAACCCAGCACCTTCTTCAGTTCTGCTGAACTTTCTCCATCCCCTCATGCCCCCCCCACCCCTCCCCCCCCTCGATTTCTAATCAAGAAGCAACATTTTACTGGAATAATGTTCTGATCCGAATTCCAAATTCACTGCGTGACGGCCGTGGAGAGAGTCCATTTTAGACTCTGTCTCAGCGGTGGTTGGTCAGTCTGAATGATTAGAACCTCATTGTAACAGTTGGAGCCACCAGAATCAATGAACGGCCTCCATACTGCCCCCTGGCAACACAATTAATAAACCACAAGGAGGCGGATGCTTTGTTATCAGCGACGGAGCCTGGACCTCTGGGCCAAACCAGTTTTACATTTGAAGTGTCTGTTGATGTGCAGAACCAACAACAAAAATAACCAATTACACCGAGGCTGAGTGAGAAAGCATTAAAAAAAAAAAAAAAAAAAAAAAAAACTTGATACAAGAAAGTTATGGTCATAAATGAGCTTCGCAAAATACTTAGTATTGTTGACAACCTTATTTAATGGGGAACACATTTCTCTTCTAAATGTTCCAACGGCTCCACACTCTTAGATACCTGAGAGTTTGATAGAATATGTGGAAAAAAACTCCTCAATCTTAGTCTAATTATAGAAACTGCATCAAGGACTTTTGTTTTAAATTACTTTTTAATCAGTCAAAGTTGCCCAGACTCCAACGTTTAGTTGATATTTACTGATAAAACAACAAAAAAAATTAAAATTAAATTAAATCTATCACCTCAGCGTTGATTCCACATGGCTGAGGACTGAAGTTGTCACCTCACATGATGTGACCTCTCATTTGAGTCGGTGGCTTTTTGTTTTTTAATTAACCCTGGAGCTGCTGCTGTTGAAACACAGTGACAGTGTCGCACCGGGCTCCGTCACATGTAGGTGGACGTCGTCTGCCGGTCTACACCACTCCACGGCTTTTAATTACAAGCAACAAGGGAATGAGTTGGCTTCTCTCTGTCCCCGCGCCGCCTGCCTCACTCTGTCGTCTCACGATAACATCAGCCTCGCGCGTTTCACTCCGTTCGACTTCACAGCCGCCGTCAGGCCCTGATTCGGAGTGGCAGATTGTTCCTCTTATGTCATCTTTACTTGAAATGAGGTCAGACCCAGACGCAGACAGTATTTTCTCTTATCTCCACCTCGATGTCTGGCAGCTGAGAGTAAGCCCAGCACTTGGGACATTCAATTTCTGCAGCTGTGGTCTGGGTCAGGGAAAGAAATCACCTCAGTGTTGATTCCACATGGCTGAGGACTGAAGTTGTCACCTCACATGACGTGACCTCTCATTTGAGTCGGTGGCTTTTTGTTTTTTAATTAACCCTGGAGCTGCTGCTGTTGAAACACAGTGACAGTGTCGCACTGGGCTCCGTCACATGTAGGTGGACGTCGTCTGCCGGTCTACACCACTCCACGGCTTTTAATTACAAGCAACAAGGGAATGAGTTGGCTTCTCTCTGTCCCCGCGCCGCCTGCCTCACTCTGTCGTCTCACGATAACATCAGCCTCGCGCGTTTCACTCCGTTCGACTTCACAGCCGCCGTCAGGCCCTGATTCGGAGTGGCAGATTGTTCCTCTTATGTCATCTTTACTTGAAATGAGGTCAGACCCAGACGCAGACAGTATTTTCTCTTATCTCCACCTCGATGTCTGGCAGCTGAGAGTAAGCCCAGCACTTGGGACATTCAATTTCTGCAGCTGTGGTCTGGGTCAGGGAAAGAAGCGAACGCCTGGGTTTACTGTCTCCTGCCAGGAGGCTGCCCAAAAGCAGAGGAGCCACGTGTGCTGCTGCTGCTGCTGCTGCCGCTGCCGGCCGCGGTGCTCGGGGCGCGCGTTCCCCCGCTTCGGGCTATCTGAAAGGCTGCATACGTCGCCCGCACTCCAACGTCCCTGCTTTGTGGTTAACTTTTCACACCGTGGACTTGATTGACGTTTTTTTTTTTTTAAACCATTATGCTGATGATTATCTCTCTGACGACGGTTGTCGCAGCTCGAATGCCTCCAGCTTTCCTTCGACCGGGCAGAACAGCCTCTGAAAATGAAGGCTTATTTTCTGCGTGTGATCTTTTTTAATTTCATGTCATTTACAAGATGAAACGATGATCAGATTGACTGTGGTAATAGGAAGTGTCTAACAGAGAGGAAATTATCTAATGGAGTGAAGATCTACGGCACCGACGCTGGAACTCAGATGCTCTTCAGGCTACAGCGTTAGCGCTTCAGTATATTATTGTCATTATGAAGATCACACAAACTTAAACAACACTGTTGGGTTAGTCCTGGTTGTCATCAAGGTGTTGGTCGACATGCTCAAAATATCATCGCAAATGCAGCGCAACATGAAACCCCCAAAAGTAAACGATCATTGTTAGGAGTAAAACCCGCCGTTAAACCCAGGCGTCAGGTTCCTACGTCGCCTGAGTGATGTTCAGGTGTTGAAACAGAACGTGGGAAAAACTTGTTCCACCGACACCAACAGTTTTACAGTTGTTTCTGTAAAGAAAGGAACTCTTTTCAGTTCATATTTTTTAAATATTCTTTTGTAGTTGAATATGTTGACAGTTAGCCCGGTCAATAAGACCAGACCAGTTTGACCTTTGATGTCAATGATGGTGTGTGTGGTTCTGAACTGAAAGAAATGTACATTTTTTAAAAGTTAGTTAAGATAACATTTCAGTTGGTAACGGGATTTTATTTATTTTATTTTATTTGTCAGGAGACTTTGTACCCAAAAAAATTGTGATAAAATCTTATAGGGAAAAACAAAACAAACAAACTGTGAAATTATGACGTATCGTGAGTTGAGTGTATGTGACCTCCACAAACACACGCTGGACGTTAGGATGGCATTTAAAGCTTCAGCTGCTTCGGTGAAACTAAAACTCAGTCTAAAAATGTGTGCAAATAACACAAATTAGTTAAAAATCTTAGTGTGATTTATCGCACAAACTTTTTTTTTTTCTTCATTTAAGTGACTGAAGTCTTTTCGTGAAGACACATCAATCGTATTAACAGAAAAGAAACATCTCAGGGTCTTCACTTTTGGTGAGAAATGCCTTTCTTTTCCCCGTGTAACCCATGGAATCACAGTCCAGAGAGAGTGGGTTTTTAATGAGCTGGTTTTTCTTTTCTTTTTTTTTTTTCTTTTTCTGTTAAGCTTTACAGCATATCTCTTTGCTGTCGGTCTGACACAAGAGATAGCTTTTTATCAGTGACAGTGCCCACGGCTAATTGAACAGCCTCATCGCCGACCATAACTAGGACTATGATTAGTGTGACAGCGTCATTAAGAACATAACACTGGCTGAAAAAAAAAAAAAAAGGTTTTTTTAAAGGAAAAAAAGATTTTAAAAAACACAGGGCTCCGGAGAGGCGGGGACAAAGAAGGTCCAACGGGACCGTTTGGAACGTCGGGCTTTATTTAAGATTAATTATGTGTGTGATGGCGAGGTCTATTAGAAGCCTGTAATAAATCCAGTCAACGCCTGAATGTGAACCATCAATTCACCTCTGTTTGATTAACACCAGCTCACAGTGATGGAGACGTTTCAGCAGAGGAACACGGACACAAGTGACTGATGATGTCACAGGTTCGTTCTGACACACACACACTCCTGCTGTAGATGTTTGGTCAGTAAATGATTGTGAGATAAAAATCACCATAATAACGTCTTTTGTCAAAACATCCTCAGATATTTCTGCAGCTTTAGAACGTTTATAATTCAAAACTCAGAAATTGGCTTTTGTTTTCATCAGAAAAGAGATGAACAAACCCCTTTAGCACTTAGTACTTTTTCTTCTCAAAGTCTTTTTTGTTTGTTTTTCTACTTCACTGTTCTTAATCTATATTTACAAATCCCCTTCTACCGCAACGATTTCTCCCACTTTCTCATTCCCACGTCTCACCCCCTCTCCTGCAGTGAGGAGTGTTCGATGAGGCTGCGTATCATGGTCATAATCGACAGGTTTGTCTTGAATAATGAAATGGTTTGATCTACCGCATCGACAAAAGGCCGGCTCTAATTCTGTGATCATAACCGAGAGGGAGGGAGCTCCGATTGAACTCGCAGCAGTTTCTGAACTTCTGAACGTTTTGTTCTTCAAAAGTGTTGCATCACCTGAAACAGAAAGTTTTAAAACGGTGATCGGGATCGGAGTCAAACTTCCAGGATAATACCTCCGAGGAGCGACCAAGGACTTGTGTCGATCCATCCCAAAAACATTGGAGTGAAGTACCTTGAACACACGTTTTGGCAGCTACTGTACATGCAGCAACAAAGCTTCTTAAAAGCAGGTTACCTGAGGTTTCTCTGCAGAGATTACCTTCATCTGCACCTCTGTGGTTTTATTAATGAAGCACTTTTGGCACAGTAACATCTAGACTGAACATGAGGTGAAAACAAACAAGTTCTCTTTGGTAGTAAAGATGCTAAAATGTGGTGTAAATCACTAGCTAGTTGTACGCAGGTTTCTGTCATAATCTGACGGAAAAAAGTCTTAAAGTTCTAAGTCAAATTAAAAATATTTAAAAACAATGAATCTGTCTTCCATATGAGAAGATGTTCCATCAGAGAAAAAAATCTTTGTCCGTTCTGAGGGACCGTCATGTTAATGTGACTCAGAACTTTTAAACTTAATAAATCTGTCACTTTAGGAACCAATGTGACTCAGAACTTTTAAACTTAATGTTAAAAAATGGTGGAGAAACTTTCTTCACTAAATCTGTGGCAGACTTTTTTTGTGTCTGCCCACAGAGGTCCTCCTTCCCCCGTCTGCTGTTTAGCCTGGAGAGCGGTGCAGCTGATGTGTTGGGCTGATAGAGCCCAGCGCCGGCTCCTCGGCTCCTGTGTTGAGATTCAGGCCTTAAGGCTGGACAGGTATCACTCTCAGAAAGATTGCGGTCATATTGAACCGGTTGCACTCTGGTTAAAATTAGTGCACGCTCTTCACTTCTCACACTCTGCTCAGTTATATTGGATTTCTCTCCCCCTAAAACTCCACGTCTTAAATCTGAAATATAACCGTGATTTACCTTGAGGCGATGTGTGTTTGTGTGTGTGTGTGTGTCTACAGTTTGTGTGAGTGTGTATCTGTTTACATAATGGAATGCCTGCTATGATATCGCTAAAGCCAGGATGTTGGCCCACACAGAAATCGAATCAATAAAACTGTATTTGATCATCTTCCAATTTTCCTGCTCTGCTACCAAACAGTAAATACAACAGATTTTCAGGATACTTCACGCTTCACAGTCGTGTTGTGGTAAATGCAGTAGTGCTTCAGTAGAACGTCTCTTTTGCAGGGTAAGAGAATTCTGACCAAACTACCAATCATATTGATCGCTGAAGAAAAGATGATCAGATGTTGAAGTTTTAACAAACTGTCTCTGTGGGGTACTTGGTCAGGGTACTTGGTCGGGGAACTTTGTCGGGGTACTTGGTCAGGGTACTTGGTCGGGGAACTTTGTCGGGGTACTTGGTCAGGGTACTTGGTCAGGGTACTTGGTCAGGGTACTTGGTCAGGGTACTTGGTCGGGGAACTTTGTCGGGGTACTTGGTCAGGGTACTTGGTCAGGGTACTTGGTGGGATATATAGGTGGGATATATATTCTACTACATGGTCCACATCGTCTACTGTCGATTTGATACTTTTTTTTTTCTAGATGAGCAACAAACACTAACTTGTTACGTTGTATTTGATGCGACTCAACAGAAGTTTGAACTCAGACTCGTATTTTTAGTCTTGCTGGTTGAATGTGTTGCTGTTTTCAGTTGTTTGCACTTTTACAGGGTATAGAACTTCAGTTTAAGCCTTGGAGGGTGTTAGCCTGGTTAGCTTAGCTTAGCTTAGCTTAGCTTTGGAACAAACGGTCTCAAAAGAAATCAAAGACAAAAACTTTATGTTAATTAAAATAGTTTAAATGTTTTTTTGTAGTTATTGTTTTGAGAATCTGGCATAAGCAAACTGTCATTATTATATATATATATATTATATTTTTTTTTTAATGAAACCGTCTAGTACTACTGTCATCATTTTGAGATTTTGATTTCGGATTAATCACTTGATTTTGAGACATCGCAGATCCCTTCTCTCCACCTCACGATGTACTGAAATTATCATTACTAATACATAGCAACATCAACCACCGACAGTGTCCCTCGTACGTACTTTTTTGGTCTGATCTCTGCTTTAGTTTGGTAGTTTTGAAAGTCTGTACGAAGTTAAACATTTTGATACCAAACACTTAAAGTTCCGTCTTTTTCCCTGTAACTTTTCATCATCATCATCATCATCATCATCATCATTATTTCTTTTTCATATCCAGTTAATTACCAGCGTTGCCTTTGCCCTCTGGAGGACTCTGTCGTTCATGCTGTGTTTAAGAAAGAATAATTAATAAATAAATAAACTGTCATGCTCAAACAAGCAAAAACAGAAGCCGAGAACTTTTTTTTTTTTTTTTTTTTTTCTTCACTGATTTTGTTTAATTGTCAGTGTTTCAGGCTGGTAGTTCTTCCTCCGATGAGTCCGTTCACACTTAAATGTATATAACTGAAGGCATTTCCATGCTTGTTTATCTCTGGTCTCCTGATCATCCATCGATGACATTTAAATTAATTCTCATTTGAATATGCACATGGACGCGGCACATCCCAGTTCCCTCTCCGTCCTGTATCACTTCACTGCATCCAAACCTTCTCCATATGCAGTTTTTGAGATAATTAGAATTTTTTTTTTTTTTAAACATTGACTGTAAATTAATCCTGGGAGTCTTTGAAAGGAACCATCACAATAACTGACTTTGGAGACACAACGGTGCATCATCCGCCGCTTAATGTTTCCTCCACTTGATGAATTACACTGGTGTGCAGGATAAATGGCACACCAAAGGTTAATTAAATGAGAGACAATTAAATAAGTGGCTTCTCGGGTGAAAATTGCTCCTCGTGGATGAACCAGTGTGAGGCACCTGAACGCTATCTGCCGTTCGCACCGCTAACATTCTTCCCATAGACTTTAATTACTACCCCGGATGAGGGGGGGTTGGAGGGGGGGCGCTGATCTTCAATCACCTAATTTTTTTTGCTCTAATTACATCTGACATTTTACTCAAGAGTGACATTTTTTTTTCTGCAAAATAGTGTAAATGAGTTAAAACAGCATTCATTATGCAAATGATAAGATTTCAGATTCTGCTGGTTTGAAATGTTCGACCTATTCCTACACCTGGTTACCCCCCCCCCCCCAAAAAAAAAAAAAAGCTGTCAAGGTTTTTAACGTGTCTCAGAGGAGGATGATATAATATTTATAATCATCTTTATGACAGAATCATTAAGTCCCTTGTTTTTTGTTGTTTGTTTGTGGTTAGTCATGGTTTGTGAACACAGGGGGGCAGCATGGACACACAATCCCTGAGTGACATGTTGTTCAATCCAGAATATTGATGCTAATGATGTCAAACACTTTGTGAATTTAAATCTACATCTTAACTATTTTTTTGGATCACATGGTACCTGGTTTTTACCCGACGTCACCTGGTACCACTGGTTATCATGAAAAAAAAAAAAAGACAAAAACACAAACAAAGTGGACACAGGCCGAACTCCATTACAGATCTATAGGGTCTGTTTCTCTATTTCTAATCTTTGAACTCTTGGTTCTCATAGTGTCTTCAGGCTGGTTGTTCTGGAATGTTCACATCCCACTGACCAGGAGTCACATGAAGGGAATGTTCAGCTCATTAGAGAGATACATCATTGTTTCTCTCCTGTCTCCATTCCTCCCCTGACGACAGGCTGGTCGCAACCCCTGGGCACAACCCCCTCCTTCCACGCTTGTGTGAGTAACTCAATACCCCCCCCCCGCCCCCATCTGTGGCACAATTAAGGCATTATTACACCCTTCAGTGGACCCTCACACTCTGGGGTGAACAGTGGGTGCACAGAGGGCCTGGCCTGCATTTCCCACCCGGCCCAACTGTGCTGCCATGTCCAATCTTGTCCCTGACCCACTTTGCACCCCCCCCCCCCCCCCCCCCCCCCCCCCCCCCCGACCATGTGCCCATCCAAACCTGCACCTTCCCCAGTGTTATTTCAGCCAGCAGGGGTCGTTGACCTTTGGCTGTGAGTCAGCGTGCAGCTCAAGTCTTTGTTGTTCCGTTGGCCTTAGGCTTCAGGACAACAAGAGGTTAAAATGACACAAATGAGTCAGCGCTGGATGTACATGTACATGTATGTATACATGAAGTACACACACAAGTACACACACAACTCTTGAACCACAGAGGTGAATCAGTGATTCACAGTAGTTAAATCTCGGGGGGGTTTGGGGTTAACGTTGTTAGGACTTGACGAGCTGCGTGTGGGCAACCCTTCTGTCTGTTTTTTTTTAATTTTTGGTCTTGTTTTTCTTCCCTCTCTTTCTTCCGGTGTCTCGTCATGAAGGACGCCATCTGCCCGCTGCCACTCATCACCGATGACACTGTCCGTCATCTGCCCACCGCTTCTTTAACACTCGCTGAGATCCACCACTGATCGTCTCTGCCCCGGTCTCTTCCGTGTCACTGACGACACGTGGTCTTGTTATCTTCGTCCCGGACACATGACTGGACCGCGTGCTTTGGTTCAGTGTCAGAATCTCAGAAACCCACACGTGGAAGGAAGATCGCCTTGACATCGTGGTCTGATTGGGAAACGTTCAGACTTTCACTGACAGTTTCCATCGTTACAGACTTTAGATCTCGTCTAAAGTTGGTTGTTCGTGTTGTCTGGAGGTTATTATCAGCGTTGGGTCGATATCTGCGATAAAAGCTCCTTCCTTTGTCTTTAACAGTCTCTCCGTGTTGATGACACTCTGTCTCCACGTCTGTCTCCGTGTGGAGATAGAAAAAAAGAAAACTTTTATTTTAGCTTTTATTTCCCTGAAGTGAAGGTCACCACTTCTCTTTGTTCCAACTGCAGTAACTTGAAAAGATGAAAACTACTTTGTGGCTAAAACACCCTCTTCAAATGTCACGTCTACGGGAGCTTCCGTTTGTTTTGAACTCACTCTAAATGAACAGCAGTATCAGAGCAGTAACTCCTGTGATAAAAAAGAAAAAAAAACAAAACAAAAACAAATAAAGAACAGGATTGGTTTAGTTTTAATCCTTCATTGACTTTTCTAATGGGATTAAAGTAAACTACAAACCCTAACCAGTCAAGTGACCCCTGTTGGACGTTCTTTAAAGTACATCAGTCAGGAATACTCCAATACTTCATGCAGATACTTTTGTACTTGTACTTGAGACTTCGGTGTGATTGCCCTCATGAGTAGTTCACTGAAGTAGGTCAACGAGGGTTACTGTAACAAACCTACTGTAATAGTACACGCAGCAGGTGTGTACTACAGAAGTATTCACTTCACGTCCTCTTGTCTCTGAGCCGCGCTGCTGGCCACGCCTCCTCTGTCTGGAGGCCATTAAGAAACACTTAAAGCACATGCATGTTCAATAACACACACACTCTCTCTCTCTCAGTGAGACAGGATTATCTTGCACCTGTTCAACTACCAAACCATTTTCTTTTTTTGTAGAACCCTAATGTTTGATCAACCTGAGTCCAGTCTGAGGAGCAGGAACAAAAAAAACAGGGAACCTGGACACATGGAAAGGTCATGAAATCAATAATTCATTTAAGATGCTCCGTGGGATTGACTCTGCAGTCGGCTGGTAATCAGCAGAGGAGATTTATTTATCTTAACCAACTTTAAATCCACGTTTGTCCGCTAAGAAAAACACTGCGCCACCTCGGTCGATTTTCACTGCCCTGGCAAGGCCATCAGATCTTCAGTTTTATTTAGCCCTCAGGATCTGGCAGGGAGCAGCTCTTTAATAGTAATTCAACTGTGGAATAAACACCCATTTAAGGTCACTTTAAAGTGAAGGAGGAAAATTCAAGCTGGAGGGAAAAAAAAACCCCAAACAAAACAAATGGATTGTTGGTCTGGAAGTGTTCGCAGCGAAGATTTACACCGGACACCAGTGGGTTTTACTGTCGTCGTCACAGTCTGATCTTCAATATTTATTTAGAAAAGTCTATATATTTTTTACCAAGTAAACTCTTCAAAAGGTTATTAAAACCAAAACCTGTAAAATGATCATTATGTTTTGATGATTTTGATGACACCGTGACCTGGGAGTTTCAAAAATAATCTACAGAAATAATGTGACAAGAATAAAGTCAGACTGGAAAGGTCTGATGTTCTGACTCAGTTCTTGACATTGACCATTAACAGGTACCAGTATTAGGTAGAAAGAGTAGTAGTTCACCAGAGACTTGGTGGCGCTATTCCTCATCACCGTTTTGTTTTTTGACGTTATCCACGGCCCAGTGGTCGATCGTTTCATAATCTAAAATAACAGGGTTTTAAGGGAAAGAACTGAAACAGTGCCGTCAGTGGTGAGTGAAGGCAGCAGCGACCGTCTGTTTAAACAAAGCCCGTGTGAGTCACATGAGTGATTCACACTTGTCAGTCAAAGTCGTGACCAAGCGTGACACGGAATCATGAATTTCTGAAATGCTTTTTGAAAATATTACGGCAGGCGGCGTGTATTTAATATTCTCTTCCTCCTTCCTGCCGGTCCAGCACTTTGGAAGATTAGATTTTATATTTACAGACCCTCACTTTCGCTCATGTTTATTAAAAAGACAGATGTTGCTTATTTGTTTTCGGCCGTCCTCAATATACAAATTGCCGAGAAGGAGCGCATTCGCAGGTAATTTGCAATATGGTTTCTGCAGTTTCTGCTTTATCTCCAACATGCCGTTCCGTTGAGTTAGAGACTATAAACATGTCAGAATAATGTGATCAACCGGTTAGTTCTGCTGAATGGCTTCTTAGGGATTCAGTTTCAACAACTCTTTTCTTTCCCCATGCATGCAAATCCCACCCTGAAGATAATTTTGTAATGGACTGCATCAGTACAACAAATGCTTAGTTTGCTTTTCGACAGAGTAAAGGATGCAGAGTCATTTAGGAGTCCTTTCGGCATAATAACGCGCCTCTCAGACGAGGTGAGGCCCACGGGGAGTGAGGCGAGCTCTCTACTTTGTCAGGAGAGACGGCAGTGAATGATTAGTGCTTTCCAATAAGTACTTCAGAGGAAACAGTTTAATCTGAAATTGCAACAAATTGCTGGCCTAGATCTGTTTAGTAATGACTTTGAGCTGGAGGATTAATCAAACTCATTGCAAACTAATAAATGGTGCTGTTTGTCTAATGTTCGCCGTGCATGAGGAATGTTTTTAGGCTTTGAAAATTCAGCTCAGAAGACGAAGAGTCAGGGCGACGTTGACGGCACTTTGACTGAAGCTGACGTCTTCTCTCCGTCCGACTGTCAGCCTAATGTGTAGACAAATAAATAAGGTCTGAGACAGGAATTGTACTAGATACCTTTTTTTTTTTTTTTTTTTTTTAAATACCATAAGTGTCGTACGAGCTGCAAATGGATTAACCCGGCCCCGGAGTAATTGCTCTTGGATTTTATCGACTGTATGCATAAGGGAATTCAAATCTGCTTTAACTTTAAGTCATGAAGGAGCTTTGGCAGGACTGGAGACAAGCTAAGGTGTTTATGTGAGTTCATTTAATTTGGAGTGGGCCTGCAATGGTCCCATTATTGGATTAAAGGGGCAGCATGTAAATGTAATGGTGTGAATCTGCTGAGTGGACAAGAAGAAGAAAAGAAAAGAAAAGGAAATGAATGAATTTTACTGGAACAAATACTGTGGAACGGCAGGATTTTGTCAGACACGCAGTACTCACGGGCTGACTGTGTGAAATGTTTGCACTGTAGTGCATTCATCGAATTCTTTACTTTGCTTTTCTATCTAATGTACAAGCCAGAAAAAAAATGGCTGCCGCCGCCGCTGTGCAGTAACGTTTTCCTTCCGTCTCCATTCAGATACAGGATTAAGGAGATAATTTACATTATTTCAGAAGTTTAATAAAAGTGAATGTCATTAATCACAGATTCTACAGATTATATTTGATAATAATGATATTTTTTTGCGCTCCGACTCAGCGGGTGGTTAAAGTAATTAAGGGCTTTTGCCTCGAACAACAGCCGGTTAATCCCCCACGGTGCCCTGACGCTGGTGTTTGATGCCTGGCTGCGACAGATGAAGGGTGAAAAATGATGGATCTGATCAATCTGTGAAGGCTGACTGATGAAGAGTAGGAGGGCTCACATGACAGCAGGGGGCGTATTTATAAATACTGCAGTCACATGATGAGGTATAAATGAAGACGTGTAGCTGATCTTTTAGACGACCTCTGACCCCAGGACAGGAAATACCTGGATTGATCCATGTTACAGTGCGTTTCCTGTTCAAACACTTTTTTTTTACACAGAAAAAAAGTCAAAGTCAAACATCATTTTTATTCTCCAAATATACAGAGCAAAGGCGTCATAGATTCACAGACTAGAACAGTTCAAATACAGCCTTTTTTTCTTTTCTTGTTTTTTTTCTTTTTTTTTTTCTTAGATACAGAAGGTCACCACCTGAAAATAGTGGTTTTTACTGGACATAATTTACACGTTGTCTTTGCATCATCATTACTGTGTGTTAATGGTACAATATTTATACACATTTGAGTACCTTTCCAGAACTGGATCATGTAGTATTTGCAGATTAGTTTGTACTTTTCACCAACAGGGATTTCTTTTTTTTTTTTTTTTTTTTTTTGGTCACTTTGACCACAGACTACTGCAGGGTGTGTAGTACTCTCAGTTTTACTCAGAGTATGGGATCTCTTGCAAATACTACCTGGTCCAGGTATTTCATCTGTGAGTCCTTAAAGTACCGTCAGGTTGTGTGGTGTGGAAAAGAAGAGAGGAGCAGAGTTGTCGAAGGCATTTACAGACGACAAAGACAAATGTTTTTAGAATCAATCGTTTCTCGTGGCAGACGGTGAGTTTTTAACCCAAAACCCACGATGGGAGAATTTGAGGAAGCTTTTATGAATCACCTGAACCCATGGTTCTGTTCATCTTCTCTTCCTCCTTGGCTAAAGTCAAAAGCTTTCGTGCGAGCAACCTTATTGGCTGAGGGTTCAACGCCAGTCGAGTCGTCTTATTTCTGAACTCATCGTTTCTGTGTCTCACTGTGTAAATGTTCCTAAAACTGGCTTATTTTCAGACTCTGAGGGAAAAAAACCAAATCAGATTTATCAGTAAAGGGCAGTTAGCCTTGTCATTGTTACCGTTCTGTTGTGTTTGTTCATCTGCTGTGAACTGACATCTACCCGCGGCCAGGCAAATAGGGCACTGGCAGCTCCCGCCAAAGAGGCAAACACACGTGAGCGGGGGAGATTCTGTTTCCTCGTGGGCTTTGACTCCCAAAGAATGACATGGCACTCAGATCCTTGGAGCTGTCGCCACCACCGCTGCCATGGGCGACGCGGGGCAGAAGTCCTATCAAATATTTATCCGTTTGCGGCGGGTCATTCAGATTCTTTGGACCAGGGAAAGGCGTTCTGTCTGGGTCGGTGTTGGAGCAGCTACAGATGGAAACAATGGAAATGTTGGCGTACGATTTCTGTTTCTACTTTTAGGTCTGTAAAGTGTTTGTTTTTACGGGCGAACATTTTCATTTTCTAAAGATGTTGGTAATAAAAACCAGCTGTTTCATAATGCAGGAACTTTCACCTGTGGCTGTAAGAACGTGGAGCCAAATCCCACATGGTCAGGTGAACTTGAAGATTCTTGTCTCCCAGTGGTGTTAAAGCTCTGCTCACTTTCTGTTCCACTCTCATCTATACATGAAGTTTACTTTTACTCACAGTTTTCTTTTTTTTCTTGAAGATGTGTGTGATGTGTGACAGAGTCCGTTAAGACTAAAGATTGTTTAATAAGAAATATTAGCCGTGGCTCGAACAGAACATTTCACCGTCTGAACGTTGACCTTCCACAGCCTTTAATTGGATTGCATACACACATTTATTTAAATCCAGATTTAAGAAGTAATGATATGGTACCGTGTATTTGTGAGTACACAAATAAAAATCTGTGGATACGCAGGGGAAACACACAAAAAAAAAGCAAACGGAAAATGATTGTCTGCCTGTACAGATTTTAAAATCACTTTGATTTGTTTGGCTCTAATGTCTCGGAAGCAGAAAGAAAAGGGGAAAAAACAAAAATATATACAGAAAAAAATATATATATACGGCGTCAGAGATTTATATACAGACGGCTGAGTGCGGGGCTGGATTATCAGCAGTGAAAGACGGCCTTTTGTCTCAGACTGTACAGTTGGCGCCAATCCATTCGTAAAATTGGAGTCCAAACTGCAGAGCCAGTCAAGTGGAAAACTTCCGTTCAAATCCTTTGAATATAATCGTATGTAAAGTGCTGACAACAACAACAATTTGCTTTTGTTATGAAATGCTTCACTTGGTTCTGCATTAGTTAAGTGTCAGGTTCTGTACTTTCCAGCTCACTTCATTCCAATACGATTAAAAAACAAACCAATTAGATAATGTATAATTTTTTTTTACACCTAATGTTGTGTTATGGTTAGAATATTCTAAACAGAACCGCGCGGCTCTGCCTCTGGGAGTCCTAGCCTTCGTTCTACTTTCACAGCTTTTCGTAGGTGTTGGTGTAAATCAAAAAACAAAACCAAACCAAAAAAAAACACCGGGGCTGATGCCGGGATTTGACAGATGGAGCAGACAGTTCTAAAATATGAAGTGGACAAGATTGAAGATTCCAAATGTGACGTGAACAGAAGTTCGTGATATTAATGCTGTGACTAAGATCGGCTAACCGCGTGGTTACCGCGTGGTTACCGCGTGGTTACCGCGTGGACGGTTTCTGAGATGCTGCTCTCTGTAGGTTGAAAGTCAGGAGCTGTGGTGCTAACAGTGATGGTGACAACAGCGATTAAATACAGTGGTGACTTTTCTTTCCACACGTCGTGGCTGTGGTGTTTAAGCCCCGCCCCGCGAAGCTGAACTGGGACAGTGGTACAATTACATCGTACTGTTTCAGCTATCAGTAGAAGTGCTGATGTTTGAGTCTGTCTCACTTTGACAAAAAGTGTATTGACACAGTTCAAACAGACCCTCGAGGCAAAGATAAGGGAGGGAGGAGGCGCTGTTGCCTCATTTAAAGTCCTCCTCAAGGGCAATCAGACTTGGAAATTAGATGCTTAAAAAAGACTTGCAGTCAAATATGTACAATGTTGTTCTTTTATCACAGAGGCAAAGAAAAAAAAACTCAGTGGTTAAAGATGAAGATCATGGCCCTTTCTTTATCTGCTCGGCTCCGTGGCCTAGATACCGAGAAAGGAGGGAAAAAAAAAAAGCAAAAAAAAAAAAAAAAAAAACAGCATTTTTTTAAAAGCTTGAGATTTCAGTGGAGAAAGTTTCGGTCCACCTACACAGAAGAGGAGTTTCTACGAGCTAACTTTAATGGAAACCGTTTTAAAGAAAAGGTCGGTTGACACAAGAGCGATCATTTAAAGTAAAACCATGTG
>NC_024310.1:1346244-1347876 GCF_000523025.1 Cynoglossus semilaevis | reverse complement strand
GGGGGGTGGAGGGGGGGGCATCAGGACATGGGCCCACAATCATTATCCTGCAGTTTGTGCAGAGTGCTTCAACACTCATAATCATTTCACTTTTTCTCTCTCCATTCCAAGAGGCAGAAGCTCTTCTTTTCCAGTGAACTGATTGTCACACAAAAGCCTCTGTTCTCCGATTTCTGATCCCAGCGCCGCCGCCGCCGCCGCCGCCGTCGTTCCCGTGCACTCAACGTACAGATTCCCAGCTTTTTGTTTTCCCGGTGTTGGCAAAAATCCCTCTCAGTGGCACAATTTTCATTAGGAAGTGGCTGATGAGTCGAGCATGAATTATATAAGGCTTCTTGATCCTCTAAAAAGAGTCGTCCCACGAGACGCACCGTGAGACAGTTGGGTCTCCAGCTCCTGGGAGCTCATTGTTTCACAGTTTTTAACACTCCTGACTCCTCGTTCCCACCCTGTTCCAAAGCCCGTCCTCCCCTGGTGGTCAGACGTGGGTCTGCATGCGCTTCTGAAGGGGCCGCGTGAGGTCAGAGTTCTGTGAAGACGACTGGGAATAGTGGGAGGAGGAGGAGGCCGAGACTTTGCTGTCTTTGTCGAACTGCACGTAGCCGTCGGGCTTACTGTAGCTGCTGACGCTGCTGTCGCACTGCGTGTCGATGAAGGAGCTGGAGTCGCTGAGCGAGCCGCGCTGGAACTCGCGCTCGCACAGCTCGATGGAGCTGCTGCCCATGCCCAGGACGAAGCGCTGGCTGTAGTCGTACAGGCGGTTGGGGCCTGCCCCCAGAGTGGAGTAGATGTTGGTGAAGGACATGCCCGTGGGCACACGCTGCTTGCCCAGGGTACTGGTGTTGGTGGGATTCCTCCCCTCGGTCGACTGGTTTCCCGCCATGGTCGGTGTGCTGTGCTCTTTGAAGGTGTTCACGCTGTAGTAGCCGTTGGTCGGATCCTGTTTAAAACAAACAAGAAAAAAAGTCAGTGTTGTTGTCATTGGGGTTAAATTGATTGTCCTGTTTAAAACAAACAAACAAAAAAAAAGTCAATTATTGTTGTTGTCATTGGGGTTAAATTGATTAATAATCATAATTAATCACAATGGTAATTTATCTTGGTCAAAGTAAACTGTCCTTCTCAAATGATAGAAAACTTTTTATTTTATTTAACTGCAGGTAGATGAACGTGCGTCACTGTTTTTTTTTATTATTATTATTTGACTAATCCAAATGTCAGATGGAATTTTTAATATGGAAAATGTCAAGAAAATTATGCAAAAGTAAAACTTGAATCGTACTGAGTTGGTGGAATTCAAACTTCAGTGACAAATAACCAGCTACACTAGTCATTACCAACAGATGAACCAGACTGTGTGTTAATGTTGAACTCCCAGAGTGCAACACTGTTTGCAGATGACACTTTGTTGTCCATCATCTATGGTCCCTTATAAAGATTCTCTGTTTTGGACTTTGTGTTTGTCTCTAATCTTGAGTGTCATGTGATTAGTTATTGGTCACATTAACTCTCCTCAACTATTTTAAAATGAAATATTCTATAATAATAATAATATATATTATATATATACACTCACCGGCCACTTTATTAGGTACACCATGCTACTAACGGGTTGGACCCCCTTTTGCCTTC
>NC_024310.1:1344036-1346092 GCF_000523025.1 Cynoglossus semilaevis | reverse complement strand
TATATATATATATATATATATATATAATAAAAATCAATATTCTAAAATGACCTCTCAGTAACTTCTACTCTGTATTTCCTTCTGTCAACAAATGTAACGCAGACCTTGAGACCTTGGGTCTTGAGATATTTTCCAGGTTCCAATAGAGTGGGAGGATTATTAAAGGTTTAGGAGTTAGTTTGGATTAAAGGATAAAATTAGGATTAGATTAGATTAGGCCTATCTTTTTAATGGTTAAGGTTTAAAGAGTGAAATGTTGATGTGAAATACTGACAGGAAAAAAAAGAAATGTGTTTACAGAGGAGGGGGGGGCGGGTGAGGGGGGTTATTGACATTTTTTTTTTCTACAGATAGTACATGGAATACAAAAGCACAGCACATATTCATGAGTATTGACGTGTATTCACAGGCGTTCTACTCCGTGTTAGCCGTGGTCCAGGTCAACGTGGGAACTTCCATTTTATAAAAGAAGGGAATTTATTTTGAATTCAGAGGTTTTATAATTGGTAATCTGCTGTCATTTGTGTTTCTGCACAGTCCACACACACACACACACATATACACACACCAACTGTAATTAGACCTGGACCAAACACTCACACTACACTGTATGACTGCACTGATGCAGTAAAATATCACAGGTACAACTGTGTGTGTGTGTGTGTTGTTGTGGTTGTTGTCAGGGTCCGGTCGGAGCACGTACGTGTGCAGATGTGTTTTCACCTCTTTGTCTACAAATGAGTGTGAATGTCAAGCACAGAAAGCACGGCGGAAGAATTCTCGTAATGAGGAAACGCGAGGGAGAAGTTGAGAGGACCCTAGTTATGCTCATCATTACGAGACAACAGGCGGGAGATTTGTTGGCGTCTGGCCTTTATGTCTCTCCTCTCCTCCTCCTCCTCTCCTCCTCCCACCTTGTGCCTCAGTCATGATGTCATTAACTATGATCAAAAGATTCCGTCCAAGTGAGATTGGGGGGGGGGGGGGGATGATCCGTCTGGACGGGAGGACAAATGAACACAAGAGGTTTTTTGCCTCCGTGACGTTGAAAAATTTTAGTGGGAGTCGGAGCTGACACGGGGCGAGCCACCTCGCACGTTAATTCTCAAATAGTAAATTGAGCGTAGAGCGCGGTGCGACGACTGGGCTACACTCCGGCTGACAAGTTACAGGTCAAGGGTGGAACAGACATCTGCTGAGGTCGTTCCTCTACACCACTACAGAGACGGCGGCAAAAAAAACATCCAGGGATGTAAAAACCGTCTGATGAAAAACAAACAAAATTACATTTAATCAGTTTCAGAGTTTGGAGTCAAAAACAACAACGTATTTCTGTATTTTCTATACACTAAAAATAACCAAGACAAAAGGAAAGTCGACCGCAGCCAGAGAGGGTTTAACAGGAAATGCCTACAACATGGTGAACGACACACGGACCGTTTATTGCGAGAATTGTTGGCAGTAAAAAGCCGCCGTATGAGAAGCTTAAGCCGAGTGGCTCATCCGCACATCTGATCAATTCACCGCCACGTAAATGGAACGAAAGAAACCAGAAAGAAACAGCACTGAAGTCAGTTTTCAGATTTTCGGTGAACGTCGGCTCATTAGGACACATCTGATTGGCTTTGACCACGGTGACTTTTTATACAGAACCAAACTGCAGGCCAATAAGAAAGTGGGATGAAAACATGTGATATAATCACTGCTGAAGATCATGTGGCGGCCTGGAAATCTTCTAATCATATTTTTATTTTTTATAGCTGTGGGATATGCTTTTTTTGTAATGTTTTTTTAAATTGCATGAATTAGGGGATTTTGTGATTAATCACATCTAATCACATTTTATCGTATAGCAATATTTAGCAGTGTAAGCTAAATTATTCAATTCAAATTAATTAAGTTTGACTGTGACTTTTGACGGTCCAATCACAGCCGTCCCGTACCAGGACGCTCCTAGCTAGCGTTAGCTAGCGTTAGCGCTGGTGTCGGCTCCGTGGCTCGTACCTTGATGTGCTGATACTCCTTCTCCTCCTCCTGTAAGACCTCCAGTTGCTTC
>NC_024310.1:1340567-1343993 GCF_000523025.1 Cynoglossus semilaevis | reverse complement strand
CGTAGCGTCTTAACTCTTAGCAAGAAAAAGATTGGTGGTTTTATGTCATTTTTTTTTTTTTCAAGATGACAAGGTGGCGCCGGTGAACACCGCTTCGCTAACGAAGGCTGTTTATTTCAATTAGCCTCAGATGTTGAGTGATTAAGGTTCTGTTGAAGGAATTCTAATCCCAAACATCCAACTCTAAATAGCCTCGCCCTGGAGCAACAGGCGTTCAACCCTCATCACAACAGCTCTCCCAAAGAGGAGGCAGTTCCTGTGGTGCGTTCAAAGGCTTTTACTGTACATACTGAAGCTCACCCACAGCAGGATTACCTATTATACGTGGATCATTTCCATAGTTACAGTCCATTGTGGCGTGTTCTGTTCTGCTCATGGCAGCCGTCACGTTGATAAATTTAGCTCTTTGACTGCAGACTCGTACACGGCACGCTCAACACGCTTCTTTTATTACCAACGGAAAAATGTTCTACTGTCAACAAAGGACAAATGCACTCATTATGGTTCTGTCGGCTTAGTGGAAAGGCAGTGGTGTGTTTATGGATCTGTACGTTACAAATGCTGTAATCCCACTCTACACGGCCCGTCCTAATCCAACCTGATACCTGCTGCGTTTAGTCCCTGCAGTTAATTAAATCTTAGGTTTTCATTAGTAACGACCACAAAAAAAAAGAAAACTATTATCAAAACTATTTCGCCCCCATCGCGCTCTGGATGTTAACTCTTTTATTATTTTGCGTCCGGCATCCAAACTTTCCCACGCTAAACTTACGAACGTTGCATCAATTGAAGCCGGTTTTTTAATTCTTCTTTGAAATATCAAAATGTACCAAAAATTCTGATTTTTAGTCAGTCATTTGTATATAATTAATAATTAATTCAGTGGGAATGCATATTGGTATATTTAATTTATTTTTAAAAATTGATATATTTTTATTTTTTTATGCAATATATATTATATTATATATATATATTTCATTTGTTTTTTATTTTATTTTTAAAATGTTATCTGTCAGACTTTGGTAAATTGGAAGGTGCTCGATTCTGTGGCCAGGTGTGGTGACACCTTGTGGCCTGGAGGGTACTTTTTGAATGAATAGTATAGTATACTGTGACACTCACACTCACCATCAGCTGTTTCATGGAGTTGTGTTCTTCGCTCTCTCGCGCTGCGTTGTGGTCCTTGTGCACAATCTCCACCCGGATGTCGTTTTTCGCTGACACCACGCCTTTCAGATCTGGCAGAAACAGATGACGTGTATTTTTGAATAAGCCTGGATACAAAACAACCTGGATTTGTTGACATTCTCATCCCCCCAGTGCAGTGAGCAGCATTACAGAATTTAGTAAAAAAAAAAGATCTTGTGGTTGGGGCTGTGAGAGCTCCCCCACCTCCCAAACAATTCAAGGCATTATTAATCGTTTGTCTCCTGCCAAGACAGGATTAACTTTCTCTGCATTCATAAGCCACATCTACCAGCCTTTGATGGCGGCCGCATGTCTCTGGGGACAAAGCTGATGATACTATCACATAACAAAGTCTTACTTTCTGTCTTAATTTTGCTTGCTTCTCTCTGGTGAGCACAGATGGAGACGGGCAGTGAGGGCATAACCAGGTGCGCTTCCTCTGTGGTATACAGACAATAGACATGCTGAGGGGACCATTAGCACAGTTGGGTTCATGAAGTGAGACGGGGGACTAAATGGGTGGGTGGGTTGGTTGGATGGGTCGGATGACGATGTTGTATAGATCGACTGCAGCCAGACTGAGATTGCATGAAATGAATGCTTTTCAGCATCTCTACCACCAAAGATGTCCGTCACAACAGCAGGAGTCGACGGTTGTTGCTGGTCGGTTTTTTAAGTTTTCACTCAGTTTTTCTGGTGACAGAAAGCAGCAACAGCAACAACAACAGTCCAGTCCGTTGTGTTTTTTTGAACATTACCTTCGGTGGAGAGATGTTCTACAGTTGAAGTGATGGACATGTTTCAGGAGGTTGGGAACCCAACACTGAATTTTTTTTTTTTTTTCATACGAGCGTCAGTAGTAGACGACGTGTACCAGGTGACAATACGTACTTCTCTGGGAGCGGGTGCAGCAGAACGCTCCGATGGTTCCCATCAGCACGATAAAGGCCACGAACGCTCCGACGGCTATGCCGATGATCACGGCCACGGGGAGAGATTCTGCGTGGAGACAACAGACACCGTTGTTATGATAAGAAACCAAATAACCAAAATCAATGACATGAGCTTTTATGACAGACCAGACGACAAATGATTGACACCTGTGATTGGACGAGGGCGACGTTATTCTATTTATTGTTCAACTCAAGTCAGAGAGTATTAGGTCAGCGATTTGGTCGAGCATAAATCTGAACTAATTTTTAAGGCGTAGATACAAAGAGTCTGTGTCTGTGACCGAGACAAATTAGGTCCAGATCTGTAGCCACCGTTACACATTTCATAAAGAAAAATCCACTATTTTCCCACCAAATATAAATACAAAATTCCATAATTTTATGTTTTTTCATCACTCTCTAAAGTCCAACATTTTTATATATAAAAAACAGAAAAGAAATAGAGAATAATAACACTCCGGAAGTTAATTTTTTTCCGTAAGATAACGTAGTTCATGCAGGTAAAAATAAGTTTAATTAAACCAGGCTCAGGTTTATTAACTAGTGCTTTGAAAAAAAAAAGACAAATTATTATTAGAATTTATGAGCGTTAAAGGTACAGTCCGTAGTTCTTTATTATGATGTACTTCGCTCCCGGCTTCTTCGTAGACAATAAATACACCTTAGTAAAATGATACCACGTGATACATCCTTATTACATTTAGATTCCATATAGTAAATACTAATTAACGAAGCTTTTGTCGTCTTCGCCGGAGAAACCTTTTCCTGCTTCCATCATCTCATTATCCAACTGTCCAATGTTGTTTTTTTTTTTTACTACCAAACGCTCATTGAGACAAATAGGAGTGTTTCACTGAGGCCCTTTATTTACAGTGAGTGGTGTGTGTGTGTGTGTGTGTGAGAGTGTGTGTGTGTGTGTGTGAGTGTGTAGCACACACAGAGCATAATTATGTTTGTGTTTCTGCCATAAATGTTGCAGTGCATTTGCAACCAGGACGAGATTAAACCTGCAGGCACACACACACGCACACACACACTTACACACACACACACACACAGTTCCATACGCTGCTGCAACATTAAAAAGTCCTCATTAAGCGTGTTATAACGAGGGCCTGATTTACCAGCCCACATTTATGACCCGCTCACATTTTAAACCAAATGTAAACCAAGTGAGCGCTCTTTCTGCTCCTCAGCTGAAACATTGATCAACGATTGATCAGCGTCACTGCCACATCAGCTGATTATAATTCATCATTAGCAATGAGTAGATGGGCGGGGGCGG
>NC_024310.1:1324594-1340485 GCF_000523025.1 Cynoglossus semilaevis | reverse complement strand
GTCTCCTCACAGAGGGGAGGGGGGAAAATGTCAACACGTATCGAGTGTAAAGTTCGAACTGGGAGAATATGTCACGTGGTAAACTGTTGTTATGCCGACGGGGAGTTGGACCCAAACGTTTGAAAAAAAAAAAAAATCCTTTGACTTGGTTATTCATCAAAGGTTAAACGAAGCCGTTAACGGTTCTGTTGTTTGTGTTAGTTTGATGGATTACCAGTTTCGACTGGATTACTACCCACACACACATACAGATACATCCACCTGTGGTTACACAACTACAGCAACACACTGAACACACGCCAACACAGACGACAACACAGTTCTACCGTCGACCATCCACTTTCACAAAACCACCGTGACGTGACGTGACGTGACGTGAAGAAGAGGAAGGCGGAACCTNNNNGGAAGGTGGAACCTGTCGGACCTTGGCTCCCACCTTGTTCCTTAAGGCGTATGATCTCGGTGTCGGAGCCAAAGCTGTTCCACGCCGTGCAGTTGTAGATGGTCTGGAAGTCGGCCGGCACGATGTTGCTCATGGTCAGCGTGGAGATCACTCCTTCCTCCGTGGTTACCGTCTCTACGGTGTAGCGGCCGGATGTTCCAGACTCCAGAACTGTTTCCTTCCAGGACCAAGCCTGGGAGAAGACACATTTAACATGAACACATTTAATATATACACTGAACTGTGGGAATATACTCTCTCTATATATATATACATATATATGTGCATATATATGTATATATATGTGCATGTATATGTATATATATGTGTGCATATATATCTATATATGTGAATATATATGTATGTATATATATGCGCATATATATGTATATATGTGTATATATATGTGCACGTATATAGTGCATATATATGCGCATATATATGGAGTCGGACTATCATTTGACATAGTTCTTTTAAGACGTTGTTAAGTTGGTGACATAAATGAGACTATGAATAAATAAACCCTAAAGACTGCGTTGTTTGGAGAACTATTACAATTCCTTGCGTTCAGTGACAGACGAGAAAATTCGTTTAAACAGATGAAGTCTAACTTCACGCTCGTTAACCCCGGCGGTTCGTTACACAGAGGAGTACAAATACTGAGCGGTAAATGTTACCTTGATTTGAGGTTTTATTTTAATACTCAGGTAAATATTGACTTATTTAAACATGTACTGTGTGACTTTTCAGCATAAAGAGCTGAGATAACAAGACAGTTCCTGCAGGAACGCCTCTCTAATCAGGCTGATATTAATTACGGCGCTACTTTATTCTGGACATGGATATAATAACTGCACATTAGGTGAAAAAAAATATGGCAATTACTATCATGCATATGCAAACACACACACACACACACACGGTAGAGACTCTTGTTTATATTAGGTGCATAAATCCTAACGTGATCAGAGTCGCTGTGATCACTGAGCTCCACCGGAGCTTCACGCTCACCTTTTCATTGGAAAAAACAACTCATTATTTGATTCTGAAATCTCTGGCCGTGTGCGTTAAACAGATCAGACGGTCGAGTTAAGAGTCCGTCCTCAGACACAGTCATTAAACACCGCTCTACTCTTTTTTTGTTTTGTTTTTTCAAAGCCTGGTGCCATGGAGACATGAGAGACCTCGTTGTGCTATCAGACGTTTTCTCGCAAAAAAAAAAAAAAAAAGCTAAAGACGAAGCAAAGAAGAAACCGGTGCTCACAATTCTGTCTGGAGGTGGCGTACTTCGGATGAAACATTTGATTTGTCCTTTCTCTCCGTGCAGCGCCTGCTGCGTCTGAGTGCTGGAGATGGTAGGTGGCCCTGGAAGAGGAAATCATAAAACAGAAAGTTGGAGGATGAGTCAAAGAGATTGAAACATGAATAATTAAAGTCATTTTCAGTTTCAGGTCATATGAGAACCGTGTTCAATCGAGCTCTTGTGGAACATTATGTTGTAATCGCTCCCCTGTTCCAGGCAGTAACACCTGAAGTGTTTGGTAATTTGGGAATCTAGCAGAAAATTGTGTTATGGAGCAGGATGAATACGCCTCATCCCCTGGTACCATCTAGTCAAGGACACACGGGGACTGACTGAAGGGCAGGTGGGGGGGGGGCTGAGACCTTGGAGTAGATCAACAAATTGTTGATTTATGGCTGCTTTGATTTCTCCCATGGAGATAAACGTTGCTGGAGAGAGAGAGCGAGCGCTCCAGCGGTTGTTTGGAGTGTAATCAGGACGACACCGATGGAAGGGAGAGCGCCGGTCACAAACACGTTTGACCCTGAAGTAATACCGTACGACACCAAAACAACTTTGGATTTTATTCTGCGCTTCTAGAACGATCCTTACAGATTATCTGGGTCTCTTATCCGATCGTCTCTACTACACTCTTAGATAACTGTATTTATGAAAGCTCAAAGTTCTTGACTGCTTGGTCCGCCATCTGTTCTGGAGGCTGTTCACACTGGGCGACACACACACACACACACACACGTATGAAGACAAGATGTCACGCATGACCTGGTTCTGTCGGTGTGTGTCCTCGGAGTCATTTTTACTACTTCAGAAAATTCAGAAATACTCGGCACCGTTGCTTGTACGATAGGTCAGCTTGAATATAGTTGTATACCGTATTTTCCTGGACTATACGTCGCTCCGGAGTATAAGTCGCACCAGTGCCCTCTAGGGGCTGTCACTGTGAATTTAATGAACAAATTTCAGTATTGCAGAAGTGGCAGATACTGGTACACAAGCCTAGAGTGCCCTCTAGTGGCCTTCAGTGTGAATAAAACAAACCAGTGAAATTATATATTTTAATATACAAGTCGCACCTGAGTATAAGTCGCAAACCCAGCCAAAAAAAGTGCGACTTATAGTCTGGAAAATACAGTAAATTCAGAGGTGGTCGTAGCCTGTTTGGTGTCTTCGGCTGAAAACTAGAAACTCGTGAGTCCGTGTACTAGTGAGATACCGTATATTACCTTTGGTTTTTACAGTCGACGCCGTGTTTCCTTCTTCCTTTGATCACTAACTGAGCCACATCACATAAATAACAAAGACTTTCATCTAATATTTTTATGTGTCTTGGAGAAAGGCCGCTGTTCAAATCAAACATCCGCCGTAATAAGGTGAAGAATGTGAGCGTGAGGGGGCGGAGAGAGCGGCGGCGTCCTGATTACTGAGACAACTCACTTCTCCGCCAACTTCTCTCCAACTCCTGCTCTCTGCCATTTCTCTGACGATACATAATTGCAGTTTATTACCTGTCTCTTATTAAAATGAATTAGCATTTTAATGAGCGTTTGCCAGATGGTGTCTTGGTATGTTACTGAAGGATGTTGAAAAAACCGCCGCCGATGCTGCTGCTGCTGCTGCTGCTGCTGCTGCAGGAGTGGAGCAGCTAATTTCATGTCCAACAGATGCAGTGTGTTCTTAGAATGGCAACCGTGTAAAATATGTTTTTGTGGCGATAAGTAGCCAAATACTTTTAAATATATAAATTGATTAATGATCACATAGTCTCGTACTGCGTAAAGCCAGTAACTGCAAACGGGGAAGATACAGTAACTGAGCTGCTTCATCTAATTGGATCAGCCGGCGTAATAGCTGTACATTCAGAACTAAATGAGGCGTCTCGGTTATTATCATACTGAATAATAAATGTGTTTAGAATTGTAAAACTGCATTTTTAATGAGTCTGTATGTAAATGTGGTTTAAAACTACCTTGCTAACAGAAGCGGCAGGGAAGTTACCCATGATGCCTTTCTTTACTTCAGTGGGCCTGGAGTTTGGAGATCCTGAGGAACCCGTCACTTCCAGAGTAGATCGTTAGGAATCAGCTGTTTGTCGTAGTTTTTTTTTTTTTTTTTTTTTTTCACCTCCTACTTGTCCGTATTAAACCCTATTGATGCTCAGCATTGATCAAAACAGCTTCTGTTTACAACCGCGGCTAGGTGCTGACTGGATTAATGACGCCAAAAGTTCACTTCCTGCGCTGGAAGCGGTCGATGGTGATGGAAGGTCAGCTTTCATGATGATTGGACGAGCGGTTTTAGAAGCAGAATCGCTTTTTTATTTCGTTAGCTTTGAAAAATATACGGGAAAAAAAGGTCAGTTTTTACTTGATAGCCGTTTCTTGGTCAACCCAAGTTTAACTTAGTTAATCACCTGAGTGTATACAGATACTTGATAGCCGTTTCTTGGTCAACCTAAGTTTAACTTAGTTAATCACCTGAGTGTGATACGTGTTTTTACGCCGTAGCTGCTCCAACAACAACACTCTTTTTTGCAGAAACAACTGAAGACGGTTGTTTAATTGACTTTAGTTAACGATGCTGGTATTTGTTTCATGTTTTCGCCGTTTCTTTAGAATATTAACAACAGTCTTTTGTGTGGCAAAAGTGAGGAAGTATTTTTTTTCTAACAGTTGTGTCCGTGTGAAAAAGCTGTTATCATGGGAACGTTTGTGAAATTCCAAACCGTGCTTTTATATTAAATACAGTATCTGTAAAAACCCACGTTATCTTCTCTAAATACTTCACCTCACTTGGCCTTTTTTTTTTTTTGGCTCTGACTCTGTTTTTAGAACCTCCGTTCTTTTGTGTAGTTGATGATTAATGTTAAACCGCACAAAAATACAGGCTAAAAGTTGGACCTCGCATTTCAAAGCTTTACTTATATGTTCTTAAAAAAGGAGGTTGAATGACTTCACTCTTTGGCCTCGGTGTAATGATGGTTATTTCCTATGATTAAAAAAACATTCGTCCTCATCTGCTTTTTTTAACCACCGTTCTTTGTTTTAAAACATTATACTTGTCTTAAAATGGTCTTAATGAACTACAGTGTTTTTGTCAGGAACCCTCACAGTATATTTCCAGACTGGGGAGAGAATAAATTGAGAGTGTTTTTCACACATGATTATTTATCGTCTGAGTCTGGTGGGGTTTGTTAAAGTGACGGCTGTTCCAAATGTGAAAAGTGGGTTCAACGTCTCGCAGAAAGTTTCAGCGATCCCGTCTCGCAGTACTTGAAATGTGTTGGTCAGATAAAAAATTTTTGCAGCAACTTAAATGCACTTTTCCTCCTCATTAATTTTCTGCTTCCTCCGCTCATACAGGATGTTGTCATTGCTAGTCTAAAGGAAGCTGGAATGCTAATTAGTGAAGAACATAAAAGCTGCTTCGATAGAGAGAGAGAGAGAGAGAGAGAGAGAGAGAGAGAGAGAAAAGGTCCATAACAACCAGCACTCAGTGGGTTATTGGCTTCTGCTCTCTCCACTAACAACCAGTACTCTGTGGGTTATTGGCTTCTGCTCTCTCCACTCTTTCTTCTATTGTGAACGTGGGCTTCTTCTCTGCAGGCAGTCCGACCGCTCGACGTGTCTGTTGCACATGCACAGAAATATAATGGCTATGCAAATGAACTCGCACACGCTGCTATATTAATTATTATGTATTGCATGAATCTGTGTTCCTTGAACATGTACAAGGCAAATCCATATCACATAATTTTCTCATTTCCAGCCACTGCAGGACATCGGAAAATATATGCGTGTAATTTATATGCTCCATAAATAATTACATGCATAGGAGTGCACTTGGAGGATGTGATGCGCGTACAGCCAGATACTGAGGAGCTTTGCATTTTAAATATGTTTGACTCGGGAAGGCAATGTGTATCCATTAGTGACTTAAACACAAACCGCATCCCCTGCTAGCTGTTTGATTATAATTAAATTAGGTTCTTCCCCAGGGAAGGTGGAGATCTTCATGTCTGTGCGCTACGCCACAGTGGGAGGAAGTGACACACAAGAGCGGAGAGGGAAGAGACGGAGGAATGACAAATTATAAACACATGTTATTTAAATAATGGCAGTGATGGAATTCTGGGATTTCTGCAGGGGGAACCAAAAGCAAAGAAGATTTGAAAAAGCAACAGCGGCTGCTGCGTCGTCAACAGTCTGGGTTTTCAGACCTGTTTTTCTCACTGTATTGTGACAGTGGTGCAGACGCGTCATTCATTCGTTGACGTTGGCTGCGTGACGACGAAGTGACGGGATCTGAACTCAGGTCAGTCCTCACTGTTTGACGTTGACCCAGAAAGGCTGGGAAATTCATACTTTTTTTTGGCGGCTTTTCTACGATGTCGTCTGCACCGTTGACATTTCATAAATCTAGAGATCCACCTCAAAGACTGATGGGAAAATACTCAGGACTCTTCAGGCCGATGAATGTATGTAAATTATTGACAAAGGTGAAGCCTGAAGGGTTTTAAATGTCAAACACAGAGTTTGGTGCAGCTCTGTAAAAAAAAAAAAATAGAAAACAGAAAACCACTCATCTTGGTTTTCTTTAAGTGAAGTCTGCACAAATAAAGATTCAGTCGTTCTGTGAAAAACCGTTATAATGACGATCCATCATCATTCTAGCGTCGCACTTTTTTTTTTCTTTAGAAAACACTTAATCTCCACAGTTACGTAAAGTAAAAACCAAATGCATCAAAAATAATAGGTGCTGTGGACGTAAGGCGGCCGCCGTACGCCGTCGAGCTGCGTGAAGAATGTCCGTGGAGACTGCTGACCAAAGAGTTGGTCTGTTAGGAAACACATTTGTCCTACTTTCTCTGCTATCTGTTAGGAACCAGTGACGAGGAGCAGTGGTTGGAATCCATCCATCCAGGCTTGGTTTTTAAAACACAACCGTAGGAACGTGATCAGCTGTTTTCATTAGAAACTTAGTTTCACCAATCCTATCCTTTCCTACTTTATTTACTTTATTTTTATGTAAATTCAAATTATAATTGAATAAATAACAAAATGTAAAAATGTAGATACAATAGTAGTAATAGTAGAAAACAGTTGACACAAATAACATTTGTTTTAGTAGATACAATATAAAATATAGATAAAAACAGTTGACACAAATAACATTTGTTTTAGTCAAGCTAATGAAACTTTTCTCAAACCTGAGTTGATGGTTGTTTGTTAGCCTAGCCTAGCATTGTTTGGCCACATGGCGGTGACTTGACCTGTAGGTTACTCAGCTATCTTTGTTAGCAACTTAGCAACTTCTGTTTTACAGCCTGCAACGTACAGTACGCTGCTACAGCAGCAGCCACCGAAGCTAACGTTATAATTAGTCTTTTTAACACGTGATAAAATAACCAGGGCCTGATGCTCAAATATGAAGCCAAATCATAGGTTTTTTATTTTATGGTATTAAATAATAGAAAATAAAAAGAAAGGATGTTTAAATGAACTGGGAAGATTTCAAGGGGTTTTTGACAAATCTCCGTTCATCTTTGTAAACATCTTCAAACTCCTTCCTCCCCCCCCCCCCCCCCCCCCCCCCCCCGTTCCAGGTGTCCATCAGATGGACAGGAGGGAAAATGAAAGACATGTAAAACTCATGGCTAAAAAAAACCTCTGCCCCACCAAAGCATGCCCCCGGAATATCAAGCACCGATAATGAAGTCATTTGTTTGAGACTTGCCAGGTCTCTCAGCAAGGCTTGTATTCATTAGTCACTCAGTGCCTCAGAAAAGACAGTGTCCCTGTTACTAGCCTGGAATATAATTAGCATCGTAGTGCGTTTCACCTGCTTATTAAATGTGTGACCGTATCTTGAAAAGACTGTTGATGAAACAGCTTTTTTATCTTTAATCAGGAAAATGAATTTTCATGCACCCAACAAGTTACATGGGGTGTGTGTGTGTGTGAGAGAGAGTGTAGTGTGTGTGTTGGGGGGGGGGTAATAAGGCCTGTGATTTGTTACTGCACCCATCTGGTAAAATTAACCATGTCTCCAAGAAACTGCTGCACTAAAAATTACCACAGAAGAGAAAGGATGCAGCAAATACTATTTTCTATGTAGAAAAAAAAAACAAAAAAAACTTTTGTAAACCACGGAGCCAGCACAACTCCAGCCACTGTGACAAATTGCCTCGTCTTGCCAGGACTGACCCCCGGACCTGAACATTCACACTTGTACTGCATGTGCACACATCTGACAACTTTGTGGGTGTGTGTTTGAAAGTCACAGCAACAATACATCTTACCATTGACAGTAAGAGAAACCTCCTTCTCCCCTGCTCCTACTCTGGGGACCACGGCACGGCAAACATATTTCCCAGCATCCTCTTGTCTGACAGATTTCAGCGTCAGGAGATTCTCATTACTAAGAACCTGCGGTGGAACAAGACAGAGATCATCAAGTGAAATGACAGCAAAGGTGCATTTTACTTTTGAGATGGCAACCAGGCCGGGATTTGGGAAAAGTAAAAAATAAAATAAAGCAGTGAGGTTGGCGGTTTAATACCTTAAAGAGTAGGTCTCCTCAATTATTAAAATCCAATTTAAGGTCTGGCCACGGTGGAGTATAGAGGCTAGCTATAGAGGCTAGCTATAGAGGCTAGCTTCTTTTATGTTGACATATGAGAGTTGATATTAGTCTGAGTTTGGATTAAATCAACAGATTTGTTGACAGGTCAGCAGAAGGCCGGGACTTTAAGACCTCCACGTCTTGGAGGAGCGTTGCAAAGCTCCTGGTTATGGAACATAATGGCTACACAGAACATCTTGAGCCCAGTTTGTCTTGGATGCCTCACAAAAATAGTCGTATCATAATTGAACTTTTGGGTTGTCGCAGCGTCTGCTATCAGTTTACTCACCACTCCGGATCCTCGTTTCATCCAAACAATGGTTAGTGAGGGGTTGCCCGTCCAAGCACAGTTAAACACTGCGTCAGAGCCGAGGTCCACTTGTAAAGATTGAGGCTCTGCAGCCATACGGGGGCCAACTGTTGAGATAAACATTGTAAAAACGTTCAGTTTCAGCAGTCGTCCAAACCGTCTCAGTGACGGTACCGCAGTGGAAGTGACGGACGGCTGCACTCACAGTAAACGTCAACGTTACGGCTGATGTTGGTGCTGCCCAGAGGGTTGGTAACCTCACAGGAAACGGGCTCTGAAAAGAAGGAGTGGTCCACAATGACCTCATAGGTGTCTCCAGAGACCTCCTTGATTATACTGCCTCCTTTGGCCCACCTGGTGTAGGAAGAGACAAAGGGAAACGCTGAAGAAACACGTTCAGACGGGCTTTTCACACATTTTTTATGTCAATTGCTTTCCTTTGTGTAAATAAATCATCATTCTGGGCCACGCTTCCTGTGCTGGCTTCAGCGTTTTTCGTGGCAGCCTTCCATGCTGTGACAAGCTCCCCGGCAACTTAAAGCAGACAGCACGCTCCTCATTACGCTAGGCAAAGAGTGCAGCACAGGGTGCCAGCAAGGAAAACAAATCACAAAATGACAAATGGGTTTCTTCTCCACCTTTGAAGACGTTGGCTGGCACATGCTGCATGACACGCAGCGGCTCATGCTAATAAACTGACATGGGATCGCGTACGTGTTCCTGATTGACGCTTCCTGCGACGACGGGACGGAGACGTTCCCCGAGCGTTAAGTTGTGACCAAACTCATGTCTCACTTTGTCTCAGTAGACGAGGTGTTCGTGGAGGTCTGTGGGACCACCAACGTCTCATGTGTCCAAACACTGGCCCCCGCCCCTCCCCTTCGTTCACAGTTGAGGCTGCTGCATACTGATGGAGCCAGTGAGAACAGTGACAACAGAATGGGTGCCTGTCTCCATCTTTATTCCTGACAGAACCCTAGAAGAGCAGTTTCACAGGCTGGGGAACTCATTTGTTTTCCATGACTAAACTCGTCCCATGCATGACTGAAACGCTATCGTTTAAATGAGGACAGATTACCTCCTTCAATCAGTAGGTGAAGTGAAGCAGAATTTCAATTGGGTTTCATGGGATTTTTGATTTTGTTTTATGGCACTGGAGGTTTTTTTTTTTTTTTTCTTCTTCCAAGACTTGTTCTGGTGTAGAAGACGGAGAACTGGAGAAACACAGAAAACCCTAATAACACCTAATAAAAGCTAACTTTGCTGCGTTCAACCATACTGCAGCAACTACAGTATGGTAATATATTTTGATATGCAGATGACGTTGGCGAGGTACTGTATTATTATATCGTTAATAACCGCAGTAACAGAAACACGAGCAGGAATCGCAGACTGGCGTATTTGTAAAGTCGTGGAACGAGAGATGATTTTGAGATTTAATTTTTATCATAAAGTGAATATATTTAACAGAACACAACGTACGTTGAAGTCATTTCCATCATAAAGGAAGAAAATACGTTGGTTTGAGTCCAATATTTAATATTTTTATCTTAACAAGTTTAATATTGATACAAATATCTGCCTAAACTGAGAACCAGCTCTAACCAGATACAAAAGTACATAAAAAATAGCCTCAGATAAAAGGGGCAGTTTGAAGTTTTCAAACATGGATATTTTGTGTTAATTCTGCTAATAAAACGTTTTAATATTTGTATTTTTACTAGAATTGGAACAGTGTAATAGTGGCTGATCATCTGGTTCTAAATCTGAAGGTGAGTCAGTTTATTTTTTTCACCTCCACCTGCCTGGTGGACGGACGGATGTTTGGGCAGACGTCTGCTCCTGAGTGGAGAGTTTTACTGCCTCTGACAGTGTTAGTGGCAGCGGAGACAGAATGGCACCGTCCACAGGGAACCTGAGAGTTCTGCTGCTGTGTTCCGTCTTGTCCAAACCCCGTGTCTAAACACAAGTTGCTGAAGGTTACACAAACACCTGCACTTTGTTTATATGAGGCCAGGGGCCGGTGCAGCCTCTCTGGAAGGATGAGTCACTTCCCACTGCTGCTGTATCTGATCCACTGAACAAACAGTCACACTCTGAGTGGACGCCGTCTTCATGTGGGCAACAGTGTCTGACACGGAGACGGGATGGCACCGGTGTGCGTTTGACGGAGGGAACTGAACGAAATAGTGACTAAGACCTGACGGTGGAGACTACGCTCTCTGCAAGAAACTGATTAAGTCAATGAAACAGTAACGATAAGATTAGAGCGGTATTTATGCCATCAGCGATGAGGTTCGCAGTAAATCAGAAGCCGTGGTTATTATCAGCACGGGTAATCACCGCCCAGTGTGGTTCCATTCATCCTAACGTGCCCACTGTGAGAGATGACGTGGGAATTCTGCGATGAACAGACAATTCAAACACAGTCTCACGCCGTGTAGAAAAAGATGGAAATTCAAACGGAAAAACGAAAGAAAAAAAAAAAGCTTTGGTTTAGATGGAAATTCAAACGGAAAAACGAAACAAGTCCAAACGTAAAGACTGAGGCTGAGGTTTGTTCATATGGGACCAGAACCGATGGTGTATTGTCAACAGAATGAAGTATAATTGGACGCAAATTTAGTGAAAAGTATCAAAAAATCTCTATCTATCCACGAGCCGTAGGAATAATAATTAAAAAAAATCTATAACTATTCCTTCATGTAAGAAAACTTAGTAAACACTAAGCTGTGCTAAGTTTAAGAAAAAGTGATATAATTGGACGTTGATTCAAGTTGAACAACACAATAATGAAAAGAATGAAAAACTGTTTTTCTCCCAGTAGGTTCTTAAATATATACATGTGGTCATTTGGTGATGACTTAATGATAAAAAAGGTTGCTGGTTCAAACCCTGGTCTGTCTGTATGGAGTTTGCGTGTTCTCTGGTTTGCTCTGATTGGCCGTTAGCTCGACTGTTCACTGCAGTAAGTGGTCGTTTGTCTCTATATGTGGCTCTGCTGTCAGCTGGTGAACTTTACCCCCACCCTCACCCCATGACTCTTAGATTGGATACCCCCCCACCCCCTCCTGCCCCCCCACCAGACTGATGAGGATTTAGACGTTTGCTACAGCACGACAGCGATGGCTGCGTTGTCGTTCTGTTCATGAGTGGACGTGCAGACGATCGCCTTTGTTTTTGTTCCTTCTTTTGTCTTTAGGAGGTTCTCGTTTGCATGTTTGAAAAAATTTAAAAAAATAAGCCCAGCATCTGTGTCTTTGTCAGAAGGTGGCGTTGTGATGTTGATGTATGCAGTTAGCCCTCCTCTTATTATTAACTGAACAGGATGAAAATGTGCCGGCCCACTCGTCTCTGCGCCTCGGTGTGTCGATTCCCCGAGAGCCGTCTGAAATACATCCACATTATTCCTCCACCATTCATTCTTTCAGAACCACTTTCATCTCACCCTCCTCCTCCCCTCCTCCTCCTCTCACCTCACCCCCTCTAAGTTCTATGCAGCACTGGTCCGTGTTCCTGCAGAAATAAATCTTCTCTGCCATTCCACGTTGAAAGTCAGATTTATGGAACCGGAGGAGAAATCTAACAGGAGGCCGTGGACGACAGAGAAACACCGTACCTTTGTCTACTACCTGCACTATTTGGAACCTAAGTCTCAGGAGGCCACTTCACATGAGCATTGCAAAATGGTGCAGTGCACACTGGGAATGGATGGTCCTCTGGGGGGGAAGAAAAGAGGCCATCTGTCTAAGGAGTGCTCTGTCTAACTGGAGATCAGATTCAGCAAAACGGACAGAGTGTATTAGTACTGAATAATGGCCCCACACCGCTTGACCAGCTTTCTCCTCTCCTCTGTGATATTGCTCTCTGGAGGGGGAAGTGGTGGGGGGCTCTTTCTTGTCAAAGCCTCTGAGGAAGGCATTACGGGGCCCAAATATCCCCAGTGAACTGCAGCGTTAAGGTGGATCGAAGGACGTGTATAAAAACCCAGAAACAGGATTTTTTAGATTTCTTATCTCGTATCTGAAGTTACAGTCGTGTTACGCCATGATCAGCCGGTGTTTAGTGATGTAACGACAGGGAGAGAGGGAGAGAGGGACAGAGGGAGAGAGGGACAGAGGGACAGAGGGTGCGAGGGAGAGAGGCGGTCCAAGCCAAAGATGTTGATAGGGATATGTTTTAATTTACAAATGCACTCCAGTCCTTACAGTTTGAGACAGAAAAATGAGAAAGAAAATAATTATTTAACCAACCACACAATATGTTAAAAAAAAGCTATTAAAAAAGTTATTTAAAATAGGTTTTGTATTCAATGATCATTGTCAGACCTTTATGTTGTTCCAGTCATTTTAAATAGGAGATAAATCTGTAGTGCGGGCTGGACAGTGTGTCCCTGACCTGTCCCTGTTTGTCTTTTGTCTCCTCATAAATGGAATGGAATCTTTGTTTGTTTTTTGAACATTAGAACTTCATTTAGAAAATCAACGTGTACCATGTTTCTCTCTGGTTTGTTAATGAAAGGGTTTAAAAAAAAAAAAGCTTTAGTTTCTTTTAAATCATTTCTGTACTCACTGGTTTTCCTCCAGAAAGTAAAAGTCATCTTGTCCCCTATTGCATCTTGGGCCTTAATACCCCGGGGAGAGCTTGGGTTTTAGCATTGATCCACCGTAATAACAATGGAGGAGAAATCCCACTGCAGGCACAATATATGTCCTGTCTCTGCTGTGCACCTACACAATCAAATACAAATCTTGTTTTCCACAATGTCTCTGCCCTCCCTGGCTGCTTCAGAAGGGCCAAATCCATTAAAAAAGGCAAGATCTCTATTTTGCCACCTGTGAGTGTGTTGTACATCCATTTGATTTCCCAATCCCATTACAAGATTCAGAGAGGGCCAATTCACCCTGCGATCGATTTAATTCAATTTATTTTTTGGCTCCCTTTTTTTTCTTTTTTTTTTTTTTAAACAAAAAAAAAAAAGAAAACATCTTTTGCAGAAATCCATCTTATGACGAATGACTTCAGTGTCATTCTTGGAATGCCACACAGGGGTATAATTGGAGTAATGAACGTCCATTTTTGTTATTTGGCAAATACAGACTAACGAGTGCAGTTGAATGTGTCTTAATTAAAATGGACCACAGAAACACCGAGCCAGACGGGGGCAGATTACGTTTTGGTTTTACAAATATATTTTATATGTTTATATGTATGTGTATATTATTATATACCTTTACACCTAATAATATTGTCAATGATAATAATAAAATAAAATACGTGGTATTGTCGTACTCTTCTGAGGTAATGAAGGCTTAATTGTATTTTCAATATAAAAATATATTTTAAAATGCGTGGTACATTGTCGTACTCTTCTGAGGTAATGAAGGAGTGAGCAGCTGAATCAGTGGGTGGGAGAGAACACAGTTCTGTTGTTAAAATATATGAAAAGAAAGGTATATAAATATATTTGAATATAACGGTGGAAAAATACATGCAAATGTGCAGATCGTTATTGTAGTAGTCGATGGATTTCAGGAAAAACATGGGTGTTTTAGGTGTGTTTTTCCACTTCCAGTACGTGCAGTACTGCAGTAAAGCAGTTTGTGATCGTGGAGACAAAGGTCCGAGTGACGGATGTGGTAAAGATGTAGAACCGTTTGTCATCAGCATAATAACGGAGGCCTTGATGGTGTGTGATGTGTCGGAGGTTAAGCGTCTACAGGACGATGGAGGGAAAAAAAAAAAAAAAAAGCAGTGGCCGAGCACTTAACCTTGAAGGACTTCTTGGGGGAGATTGAGAACGTTGGAGTATTGGTACCAATCAGCCGCGGAGGATTGGTCAAACAGAATTGCATTCTGGAGAGTACGGGTTTGTTAAAGAGAGGTTTATGTTGACTCCATCTGTACAACGTGAGTGAACGTGTCCACAGACGTCGGAATATCAAATAAAAAAAAAAGATTTTTCAAATAAATACTCGAGTATTCCTCGTTTGAATTCTAATATGAAACTCTACCTAGAGTACACAATGCAGTCATCAGTGTAAAGTATCTCGGTAGTAATAATTTTGTAATTCTCATAGCGCCATCATACATCGTAGACGGTATAACATTAACATTCTGTCAACACGCTGATGGGAAAATGTCGTGGCCACGGTCGATGACTTCCAACAAAGCGTCGCGTTTCTGTCTTACACCTCGGTGGAACCAGAAGTTTTGGCCCAAATGAGTTTTTCTGAGGTGTCATTTCACTCAAACGTATCGGTACGTGCGTTCGCGATAATGTTGTTCTGCTCGTCTTCTCCAAGTGGGGGCAGATATCTGTCTGTGTGGCAGTGATAAATACCCTCGGTAATGAAGTGGAAAATTTGACAAAACCAGAAAAAAAAAAAAAACTATTCTCCAATAAAATGATCCTGAGGAACTTTGAACTTTTCCACTTCCTGTTGGTGTTTATGGAGGAGTGCGTTCTCTTTTACTCACCTGTAGTACGTGACTGGAGGGTTGGCCTTCGCTGAGCAGTGGAATTTCACCAGGTTGCCCTCCAGAACAGGCTGCGGCTCCACGGAAAGATTGACAAGCGGGAGATCTGAAGAAAACCCAGAGACACAGAGACGACCAATTATAGAACTGACAGCCTCCTCAAACATGCAGCGCTGAACCCGAAAAACCTGAGACATTCCATACGTTGTTGACATTCTCTGAGGCTGAACAAAAGAAAATACACCGTGGAGGGCAACGGGGTAACAACACGGAGGGGTTTGCTGCCTTCAGCCTATGGCTGACTAGCGTGGCGGTGTGTTCCACAGGTGTGGCAGAGAACATGCTATTTTTACCCTCATATATTCATCAGTGGTTCCGTGAGGAGCGAATCAAAGGAAGACTTGACTTGATAATGAGTTTCGCTAAACGGTGATTTGCAAACGGTGAATGGTCCGCGCTGCAATTCACGGCAATTAAAACGAACAACCTCTGTCATACGCTGATGTTTAAACGGCTCTTGGCGTAACAATCTTTTAGATTATGCAAATGTAATAAACAGCATCATTTCTCCTCCTCGTCAGAGTCGTAAGATTCTCTTTGATGATACATGTTCATTATCATATGAATACCGTCCCAGGTGAAACAGAGATGTGTTGTTTTTTTTTTTTTTAAAAACTACTTCACCAATAACACTCCAAGAACGGATTTGAAGTGTTTTGGTTTATTTTGAGGGGT
>NC_024310.1:1304034-1324122 GCF_000523025.1 Cynoglossus semilaevis | reverse complement strand
GCGTGTCCGGGGGGGGGGGGTGGGGGGGAGGGGGGGGGGGGGGGGGGGAGGGGGTGAGTGGGGGGGTGGGTGAGGAGGAAAACTCCCTTTTACCCTGTTGCTCTGCAGATTCTTTGGTTGTGCTCAGCTGCCCCAAAGCTCCAGATATGGCCGTAGAGAGTGGCATTTGGAGAGAGAACACAGGCACAGACACACACACACACACACACCCAACCAACAGACTCATTTCCCTGCAGGACAGTTGTCCGCCACCTCCCCACCAACACTTCCACCTTCAAATCCATGATGTCCACCTGTGCCAAATCCCCCCAGGCCAGGAAAGAAAAACAACAGCATTGTTGATTCTGGAAGAATGAAGGCCAGAGTGAGCCAACAAGTCTGAGCAGAGCGGCCAACTGTGGGCCTCTGTGTTTGGATGAGTAAGTTGGGTTTTAAGAGCACAACAAAAGGAGCTGAGGAAGTGTGTTATAATGAAATAGAAACTGTTCTCCTGCCTTGAGCAGCAGCAGCAGCAGCAGTGGTGGTGGCAGCAGCAGCAGCGGCGGCGGCGTCGGCAGCAGCGTTAGCGAGGAGGGAGGTGTTTTTAGCATCACACGCAGTTAATTGTGTGGACAAAATTGTGGGCAGAATGAACCTCGGGGCAAAACGACAGATGTGGCATTGGTGGAGGTGGTAGTAAAATTCAGCAAGAAGCTAAAGAGTGAAAATAAAAAGGGAGGGAGGAGGGAGGAGGGAGGAGGGAGGAGGGGAGGGAGGAGGTGGCTGCATTAATAGCAACAACAATGTAATTCATCGCCTTTTTTCCCATCAGGCAGTATTTTAGGAACACTACGTTTTTTTCCCTGGACCTTCTGTAAAACCAGGCTCCAAATCTGTCTGTCAGCTCACATTAAAACCTCTAATTATTATTTATTATTATTTTTAATTTAGATTATTTAAATACAGACAATAACTTAAAATAAATTGTACCTCGCTAAGTTCACTGAGTTTAGGGAACACAAGTTACTGTAAAGCATTCCAGCCTGTAGGTGGCAGTAATGTACCTAAAGTTTTTTGGTTTTTTTTTGCCTGCCTGAAGAAGATGAACAGAATGCATTTAGTGATGTCTCTGCAGGAGAACGTTTCTTCAATATTGACACCTGAGCTAAAGTCTGAGAGGGAAACAGTGTCGCCATCCCATAATAAGACAAGACGACTGAGTCCATCACAGTATTGTGTCACTGTTTGCTCAGATCTGTGACGTCAGATCAGGTCTTCTTGGATTTAGGCGTCAAACAGGACATGGCTCGTTCACATTAGCAGAGTGTAGGGTGCTCAATATTGGGGGCGCAGGTGTGTCTTTAGCACATCCCACCACTATTATTTCCACAACTCTTTATATTCGCCGCTACATGATAGCATCAGTTAGCATTGACTTTCTATACAGCCAGTCAAAGGCATGTATAGACAACAGGCCCGTCACTCCCTTGACCTTTGACCTGTTGATTATGACAGATAATATAGTCCATCTGCTGCTCTGCTGTATAGAGGCTCCAGTACTTGGAGACATCAATACGCCGACGACGGTTGGATTCCTCAGCCTTAACAAGAGAGCCGTGGAGGGAGTGTGATAGTGGGGAAGGAGGATAATTACACTAATGAAACAAAAAGATGAATGATTGGGAAAAGGCTTGTTATATTTGGCCAACAGCTTCTGATGAGTTAGTTCAAAGTAGAGACCAGATGGTGGCTTTGAAAAAAAAAAAAAAAAAAAAAAAAAAAGGCTTCCAACTTCTGTCTGCTTCTGGAGGGAAATTGCGTATCCAAATAGTTTTTTTTTTTTTTTTTCGTTTCAAAAACCTCAATTTCCCATCTATCCGGGGTCACCGTAGACAGATGTTTTCCAACAGGAGCAGCCGGAATCTCCAGGAGTTCCAACAAACGCTGAAGGATAGGGAAGCTGTTTGAGGTTCCAACCAGCTGCTCGTGGCTTGTAGCCTTAGCAATATGGACAAACTGTCACACGAGTGCTGGAGTGGAACACTTCAGGGACGGATACGCTGCCTGACAGACTGCGCTTCCACTTATTGATCATCGTCATCTTTATCCATGACGAGGCTCAGGCTTCACTCGCTCTAACGAAGGCAGATGATGTTGGTTCTTTATGAAGTTGGCATGAAAAAAAAAAAAACAAAAACCCACAACATATGTACGAGGTCTCGGTGTTTCTGTGATCAGTGCTTTGGAACTGATATGGAACTGAAGTGGTGGAAGTTTGGAACATCAGATAAAACATCAATGATGGAGATGACTTTAAAATGTATCCGATCAGGTTGTTGAAGTTCTCCGAGCGTTCCTTAACCCTGTGTTCTTGTTCTCCTCCACTTTAGCCTCGGTGTTCCTCCTCCTCCTCTGTTGTGTGTCTGTGTGTGTGTGTGTGTGTGTCATTATCTAATTGATTAAGCAGAGAGAGCGTGAAGCTGAGCCAGCTTTCCAAAAAAAAAAAAAAAACCAAATCCTCCCCAACTGCACATCTGCATGTTCTTTATTAATTAGTCTCAACAAATGGCATTAATTTTTATCCCTCACATGGCTAAGCCTGTTTGCAATGCAAACACACACACACACACACAGAGAGAGAGAGAGAGAGAGAGAGAGAGAGAGAGTCTGTGTTCATCCCTGGTGCAGTCGTTTCCCACTTCATGCCTGGAAGTAGGAAATGATGTGGGGGCAATAATCTGCCGATAAGCAGCTGGACGCTGGGATGTCGGAGGAATATTTTAATAATATGAGAAGAGTGATACTCAGCAGGACACGGGACTGGACTGTAGTGGGAGAAACCTAATTCACTGCAGCGGGGGGGTAGTTTGGTGATTAAAGTCCAAAGGGTGTAATGCAAGTTAAGTCCTGCTGGTGAAGAAAACAACATCAGGGAGTCGCCACCCTTCTGCTATCAAATAATTACAGGCGTCTAATGGACCGGTCTGGACAATTGAAGTCAGCAGTCTGTCCCCCGTCTCTGCACCACCTCTGAGGACGGTTAGAAACACTTCTAATACACAACATCATCACTAAAGAAAAAAAAAAAATGAAATTAAATTGGATGCTAATTTCCGTAACCCTGCGGTCACACAGCGCCGTATCTAATTTTTGTAACCCTGCGGTCACACAGCGCCGTATGAATTTCAGTGCGAGAACGGAAATACCCAGGTTTGTGTTAGTGTTGTGTTAATGAGCTTTAAAGCCACGGAAAGAGGAAATGTGTTCATGGAACCTGTAGTGTATCAGTCTGTTCTGAGCTGCAGCTTTCTGTGTCTGTGTCTGTGTGGGGTTGATCTTTAGATGGAGCAGGAAAGGCATGGCCGCGATATAGAATATGTTTTTTTTTTCTTTTTATCTCATTAATACACGTAATTAGCCAAGCAGGAGAAAACGACTGAATGAGAGCGGGCGTTGAAGTCGGTTCCCACGCAGAAATCTGAATGAAATGACAAAGATCTGTGCAGGAGGTTCAGTTTCTGACTGTTTAATTATCTACATTTTAAAGAGGTATCATTTGGTAATTATGTAAAAAAAACTTTTGCTCGTCTGCGTTACTGTTTCTCCAGGATCAACTGTATGACTGGATGAGTCAGACTCAGCTGTTCACCGCCCACCGTCTGATGTAACGTTCTTTAGTTAGTAAACCTTGTTAGCTTAGCTTCAGTTGGTTTCTAATGGCAGCATGGATAGCTGTTGGTTTACCGTGGGAGCTCGCAGCTAATTAGACAAATGATGCAAAGTGTCTCACTTCCATGAAAGACTCTCAGCTTTTCTTCACTTGAAGTCAACTAAACCTAAACCTAAACTGCAGCCAAACTGATGACAGCGATGCAGGAAAAAAAAGTCACGTGAATTTTTATGAACATGTATGTGAATCAAAACTTTTCATCTCCACATTAATGCCTAGTTTGATCGATACGTTTTGATTTCATCCATTAGGTTTTACAACATGTGTGACTTCTCTATTGGCTCAAACAACAGTGATGTTGGCTTTGATGATGTGGCACATTCACTGTCATGATATAAAAAACAAAAACAAAAAAAGACCGGGCGACAACGCCATCATCGACACGCTCCATTACTTTGTTTCTGCTCCTCTGATTGGCTCGATGTCAATAATGTAACGAATGACGACGATGAACATTAGCATTGTTCAAGTGTCAATAATGTAACGAATGACGACGACGATGAACATTAGCATTGTTCAACTTTAGCCTGGTTTGTCAAAGGATTTGGATTTTAACTTGTGGTGGTACGCAGTGAAGTGATCTAATTGACAAACATGATATAAAGTGTCTAATTCATACTTGACTACAACAGTGACATCTGTTCACTGTTTGGGACTCGATACCTTTTTTTACTTCATGTTCACTTTTGAAATATTTGTATATTCCAGTCACAGTTTCTCAAATTTATTTTTCTACTTTTATTGTTGTAAACACCATTTCCTAAATTTTTCTGTTTTCGCCGCCTCATTTGCTTCACTTTAGAAGCCCAGATAATTGACGTGTTCTTCTGCAGCTTCATTATCCTACATTAAAAGCCGTTCCTCCGACACCTTCATTCCGCTCCCGTTTTGTGCTTCGCCAATATTTCAGCAGAGTCTTTGTGTTGTTGTTTCAATGATGCTTTTCTTTGGTTAAAAATAGAAGAGTGTTTACCCTTGAAAGCTGTCTTAAATCGTCCGGTTTCCTGAGCGTGTTGCAGATCTAGCCTCGTTCCGCTCTGACGTGTGAACACAACGTTTGCCAGTGGGGAGGCAGAAACGCAGTAAAGACGGGACGGTCAAGTCTTACTTATATTTCATAAACTGTCAGACGGTGCCTGAGAGAAGCGTTGCACTGATAGGCAGGGTGACGGCTGTCACCCGCTCCTAGAAAGGCTCGCTGAGGAAGTTGTCTCGTAGGCAGGAGAAAGACAGGTCGGAGATCCGTGTGCTGTGAAGAGGTAATTCACTGGCTGCTCTTACCTTTCACCACGCGTTGACAGCGGGTTTCCACCTGCGTATATTTACATCAGTCATAACAAAATCATCAAATGCATTTTTTAGAGGAACCCGACGGACTAGCGGCTCGTGTCTGTGCCTAGCGGCGAATAGATCACCAGATCACTGGGGTGATCCCTTAGCTCTGAGTGTGGATTATTGAGTGAACTCTTGGCACTTTGTGCCCACGGTTATGACTGTAAGGTGGGAATGGTTGGTGATCTCAGCTGTATGTTTAGTTTGCATGGTTAAAAAAGAACCGGGCAGCGTTTCAACCGCCGCCGCTGAGCATAAATCAAAGAAGACAGCAGTGGAATTAGGCTCCAAACACAAATGAATATTATTTAAAGAGCATCTTAATTTAGAAGTGCAACTTGGCAGAAACTCCAGAGTCTGTGCGGAACACTTTACCTGTCAAGACTAAGAAGTTCGGGGCGGGGAAGTGAAACCGGAGGAGGAAGGAAAAAAAGCAAAAAAAAAAAAAGTGAGCTTATCCTTCGAGAGATGATTTAAGATTTTGACAATTAGTTTTAGTTTGATCTCTCGCTGTGAGAAATGTTTTCTGGGGGGGATTTTAATTGAGCAAAAAGCAGACTCTTGGAATGCTTGTAAGGATTCTGCTGCATCCGTTTAACCACATCTTCAGATGAAGGGACGTTGCTCGGATGGTGAGCGTTTATCACCAACACATCATTATACACGGTGACAAATCATTTTACGTGTGGGCACGATTTCCTGTTTGACTGCAGGACAAAGAGACGACAGGGAGAAACTGCCAGGGCTGCAAACACTAACAACTGTTAATCATTTTTACTCCCGCGCTTGAGTTGGCCTGTTAGAGCTGCGGCCGCTCCTGCCATGCTTGCCTCTTGTGGCGTACATAATGAAAAGAATAGGACCGTCAGTCATAATGGCTCTCTAAATAGCATTTTCTGGTTTATTAGTCATACTTAATGGTGTTGAAGGGGCTGTGAGTGATGCAAAATCCCTTTGTTCTGAGTCCTTCCCTACGTGGACTGTGAATGCATGGTGATAAAAAAAAGATTCCTTGACAATCGGGGCTGTATGTGTTTTACACACTGGCCTTACTTTGTCTATATTGTGGGAGAATTGTGTGTGTGCTTTCAGCACAAAGATTGATGGCACAGGCAGCAGAATAAGAAAGGGGCGGAGACTGTGTCCACGCCGCCACATCCGGCAGGTACCGTAGCTGGACCAGAAAAACGACAGTCCCATTCTTTTAAGATGGACATCTGTGATATTTCACTGTGAGAAACCAAAACGCAATACATCGCAAGTCCGTCCACCCACCACCGACGACTGACAGTAGAATGGAAACCAATTTTTAAGAACCATCAGAGCCTGAAACGGTTGCCGTGTTTATTGTTTGTCATCTGTGCCTGGCCCTCGGTTTGTTGTTGGTGTAGGTGAGAAATTATTCGTGAAATCTAAAGGAATTCTAGAGTGTTTATCTGTGTGGAATTTTCATATTTGCTCAGGTGTGGTTTGGAGGATTTTATCGAGTTTCTGTTGGAGATCAAGTCTCGTGGCCAAAGACACAGATCTGAGTAGAAATGTTTGTTTGATTCTCTGTGTGTTGGCCTGCAACGGACTGGTAGTGACTCCAGGGGGTGCCCTAACTTTACTTCCCCACTTTTTTTGGTCCATAAAATGCATTGAAACATAAAAAACAAGACGTTCAAAAAACGGAGAGACAAACAGAGTTGGTTGTTTGAAGTTGGTTTACTCACGTTGGATGTCGATGGTGACGCTGGTCTCTTTGCCGTTGGGGACTGCCTTGTTGGAGGCCTTGCAGATGATCTGCTGCCCTGTCTCGATGTTGGTTGGTGAAAGGTAAAGAGTGCTGACGGTGCTTTCTCTCCTGCCGTCCCTCAGCAGCGTCTGGACGAGATAAAGAGCAACAAAGTCAAGGTCAGGAGGAATTTACTTTGTTAAAAACGTCAAGGTCAGGGTCAGGAGGAATTTACTTTGTTAAAAAAGTAATTTCATTGGATAATAAAAAAAGACACTCTATTAGCTTAAATTGGAAAGAAAAATGAACGGAGATGAAGCAAATAATTCATCAGATGAGGCGTAACACTAACGGTATAACTGAGAGAACTCTGCTCCACATCGAGCAGAGCCAAAGTCCGACTCCGTCCATGTCAGATTAAAAAGATAAAACATTTCCAAGGTTTGTTGTTTTGTCTGCAGAGCTGCGACACAAAGCACGGATTGTGGCGCTCTTACAGAGGAAATCAATCTCCTTTTTCAGTGCTCGTCCTCTGAGCCCTACATTGTAGCAGCCATCTGGAATCAGACGCCACTGCTCCGTGGCTTTTTACTCCCCCACTTGCTCAGGGGAGAACTTTGGGAGTTGGTGTTAAACAGCGTTGGACAGAAGAGAGAGTCAGTGACCAGAACAAATCGTGTTGGAAACTGGTCTCAGTTTGGTCGACCACAGAGTCAAGTTGAGTTTCTCTGAAGGAGGAGCCTGAGGAGATGGAGGTCATGGAAACAAATCCGTACTGACTTAGTGCTTTTGAGCCACATCGCAACTGTGCAAACATGCAACCATGTACAGTACTGCACAGATTCTGTTGGTGGTGGCCTGTGGTTCAGTGGAGCTCGGGTTCAAATCCTGTCTTGGTTTAGACTGTTGTTGTTGTTGTTGTTGTTGTTGTTGTTGTTGTTGTTGCTGCGGCCCCAGAAATCCTGTCCTTCTGATTGTTTACGACTTTCACTTATGCTATTACATAAAAACAAAACCCAAAGTTTTTGTCTTTCTTCGTAACATAACAGTAACTTCTAACAAAGATATTTTCAATTATTTCTTTTCTGCTAAAAACTGTTCGATCTATTTCCATTTCTGAAACTTCAAAACTGCACCATTTTCAAATCAGAACAATCTTTTTTTTCCACATAACTGAAGTCTGTCAAAATGTTTCGATGTACCTCAATCTGATGTTCTCTTTGAACCAAAACTGAACCAACATTTGATTAAAAAACAAAAACTCAATTTCATTCCTTTGAGACGAGGAAACGTGACTTGGCGCCTGAGACGTTCTGCAGCAGAAATTCTAGAGAAAAAGGAATTCACGATTCCAGTTTACAAATGTCTCAAGTCTTAAATTGAAGATACGTCGATAAATGTTTTTATACCTGTAAATAAATAGTGGCTGGATTTTTCTTACAACTTTTTGACTAACCCTCGTTAACAAGTGTATCTGGGTGAAGTTCGTAGTCGTAGGTGGCGCTCATACGCCTGTAGGTGGAGCCCTAATCTGAAGCAGAACACATTAGCTGTCAAGTACGAAACATGTCAACGTAATATCCTTCCTGACACGGTGGGGATTGTTTCCCTCGTCACCGCAGACCTGTCTGCAGTCATTAATCTGGAGGATGTTCTGTGGCTGCGCCACTTCACAAACTGATACATTTTCATATCTCCGCCCTGAGGCCACGGGAGGAGTTAGGAATGGGAGAAGTAACTTCATTTTTCCACATATTCATATATTCAAAGGTGCGTTATATGAATAGAGTTAGGAATGGGAGAAGTAACGAGATGGAGATGAAAGGAGTGGCTTCATTTTTCCACATATATTCAAAGGTGCGTTATATGAATCCTGCAGGGAGAAAATAAACTGTTGACAAAGCTGTGGAAAAAAACAAAACTAAAGAAACTGTTGACAAAGCTGTGGAAAAAAAACCTCCATAAAAACTGACAAAACTCCTGCTGCGACGTCGCCTGATTTTTGGAAAAAAAAGTTTTTTGGTTTTGTTTAATTCATCACGAGGAGATGCTAACCTAGGCTAGCTTGGGTATCCCTATTCTTACCTTTAGGAATAGCAACAGTAAGCTAACCATGACATCACTTCCTGCTGTTGAAGTTAAAACCGTCCAATAATATTTGAGCTTCCTGCCTGGACTCAAAACACCTTCGAGTTGGCAGGAAAATTCTTGGTGACAGGTGGAACAATCTACTGTCATGCCCCCCCCCAACACCCCCCACCCCCACTTCCCCACCCTCTCCTCCTCCGTCTATTGTACTGCAGTATTGCAGTACTAGTCCTTTGCTAATACTAATCCCCCAGGAAACAGCGTTGGTCACAGAACAGATACATTTAAAAAACATGTCGTTATCGGATTTTGAAATAATTCATTTATGTCGATGAGTTTTTTTTTTTAAATTTTTTAATTTAATGACTTGTCATTTATGTCACGTATCTTTGTCAAACATTTATCATAACAGAGAAGATGAAAGAGCAGCGTGAGAAGAAGGGAGATACGTGATTGGACACTGACAGGACGGAGATAAACGAGCTGAACCTCGTTTGTTCAGTGGATTCATTAGTCACATGAGCTTTAATGAGCTTTGAATATCTTTCTATCTCTCTTTTTTTTATGACTCGCTGATGGACCGACTGCAACGGCTCCGACGATGTGTCATAAAAGGCAACGTCGAGGCAACAGTTCCCAAAAGTACCCAGTACTGGGGCAAATGGTCTGCACCGTTGGGGGGTTTCTGGTGTTTTCAGTTGAAGGAACTTGGTCTCTTTTAGTATCATGTATTTGCTATTGATTGGGCTACATAGTGGAAAAGTGGCTAGTGATCCTGCCTTACAGCATCAAGGTCACCGGTTCAATTCCAGGTCTTTGTGTTCAGAATCATGCAGGATTAGATGAGGGTTTTTTTTTTCCCAGAACCTGAACCTACTTTTCTGAGGAATTCTGGGTTTGGCGTCACACGCCTAAGCCCCCGCCCCCATGATTTGGAATAAGCAGTAGGAGTGAAATAACTAACCAAATCCAACATGTAAGAAGTTCAGGGTTCCGACGTGAAAACAAACATCTCCGTAAACACGCCGCTGTGGCGACAACTTCTGAGGACAGTAAGGTCGTTTTTGTTTTTTTTGTTTTTTTGTTCTATTAATATTGACATGTCGAGGGTTTGGAGAATGTGAGGCTGAGGCTCAGACGTCAGGCACAGTCTGGTCGCTGAGCCTCCCCAACCTTAAATAAAGAGCCCGGTGATTCATCATCCCTCTGCAAAAGCAGCAGCGTGTTTGAGAAGTTGGAGTTGCTATATTGTTACTCAGCTGCTGTTGGGGAAGGTTCAGTGCACTGTGAGTGGGCGACACAGAGAGGGGGAGAGAGAGAGAGGGAGAGGGAGAGGGAGGGAGGGAGAGAGAAAGACGTGTAGGTGTGAGACGGTGAGGGCAGTGACTGGAGCGCAGAGATGGAAATTAGCCGTGTGCAGCTATACACTAACCATGTGGTGTATAAGGACTGTTAACATTTAATATGAGCCGCAGCTTTTCAAAACCAAAGACTCGTCGCTGCCTCTGCTGCTGCTGTCAGAAATAGCAGCAGCATCGGGAGAACGTATGTAATCACATTAATTTAACTTTCAACTTCAGAACCTTCTCACAGAATGATGGGAGTTTTTCTTTTTTTTTTTTTTTTCCACCTACCAAAAGGACACATTCAAATACGCTGAAAACATCTGCTGAGATGAGAAGCTGCTGCAGAGAAGGTTGTGGATGAGATGGAGCAGATTTTGACCACCTGTGCATAGAATCAGATACAGTAGAAAAGAAGAAGGAAAAAAAAAACCAAAAGCTACAGAAAAGAGCAGCGTGGAATAGAATAGAATAAACTAGAATATACAATCAAATGAAACTAGAACCAGGACGGAAATGAAGTAAGAGGATAGAATGGAACACAATAGAAAAGCATGGCCTAGAATAGAGTAGAATAGAACAGGCAGATTAAATTAAAATAGAATAGATTTTGGTTAGAATAGAACAGATTGATCTCTAAAATATCAGATTAATTTAGAAAAACAGAAAAACTAGAACATTCAGATGAAACTGTCATATAACTGGGAAAAAAGTGACAGTGACGTAGAGACGAGTCAAACAGACAGATGTAGAGTCAGATAGAATAGAAAAGTAAATCCTAATCTACTTCTAGAATATTCAGATTAATCAGTGAAGGTGGAGCTACTGTAGTAATGGAGAGAACTCTACTCTCAGTATTACTGCGTGTACTCTACCAGTATCTGTGGTACAGTAAACCAGCACTCAGGTACTGCAGTATTTTTATTTATTTTTCTGTCTATTTACAGAATTTAAACGTGGAGTTGCTGAGACGTACACGTTGAAAATCCCATGTTTCCTTTTATGCTCATTAAATGTCAGCGTCACCTCAAATGTCACGTGACGCGACCAGAGATGAAAAGAAACCAGCGAGACCAGCTGGTATGCAGCGCAGTCGTCGTAATTAGGAGTTTTCCAGAGACGCCGTTAAAATTCATCAGGAAAAAAAAAAAAAAAACCTGATCATTTACACACAGATCATTTCCTGTCTTGTTCTGACTGGATGTAAACTCCGGGAATATATATATATTTTTCTTTTTTTTTCCATATTTTTTCTCCCAGTGTCCTCTGAGTCTTTTAGTGCTACAGCACTGGTCATCAACTGGTGGCTCGCAGACCAAATCCTGCCCACAAAACTGTCCAATCTGGCCCGCATAGGATTCCAAAATAAACATCCACCAATAATGTTTGACAAAAATCTAATTTCAACATCGGTGACCTTTTTACTAAAATTACCTTAAAAAGAAAAGATAAAAAAAATTCTATAAAGAAAAGTTTTTAGCTACTTTTATTCCACATTTATTTTTGCCCTTTCTGCTGTGAATCTAAAAATGACTATGATTTAATATTTACTGAAACTGAATATTAAACCCACAGATCATACTTTCTGCTATTTTAATAAAACAGTTTTTGTGATGAATTCACTGTTTATATTATATAAATATATATATTTAGAGCTCGAATAAATTTTACTGAATCTCTGTGATTTGCTGGTTCTTCAGGGACTAAAGAGTTTATTATAGTCATTTTTAACCGGCGTTTTATTTTGAAATTCTTTTTTTTTTTCATGCCTGGTTCCAATAATAACGTGACATCTGTGGACAGTGAGGCCGCGTTTGTCCAGCGTTCTCCTCCTTTATGTTCTGACTTTCAGATGATTTTTTTTCACCTTGTTCTTTGTTGGAGGATTAAACACTTTTGTGTTTCGTTTTTTTTATTTTTTTATTTTTTTCACTGCTTCAGCATTTGGGTTTCGCCTCAACGTTGCATTTCCACTGTTGTGTCTAAATGAACAAGTAACAGAAAAGAAGAAATCAATGTTAACGTCGCTGAAAATAATTTAATTTGTTTAAGCGAAACATCGATGGCTGGTTTCCTGGGGTGAACGCAGTGAAAGTCATTTCTTTTAGCTCACAATTTCAACAGTGGGGCAAAAGAAGTGGATTCTTTTATTAAATTGGAACAAATGCATCGGAGCTGAAAGAACTGCTGTCTCTGTGTGTGTCTGTACACACACACACACACACACAGGTGTTAATAATAACTGCAACTTCACCTGAGGGTTTTGATAAGTAGTAGAATTTTACTGCAAACAGTATCATAAAGAAAATGAGCAAACTCCCAGACTCCCTCACCCCCCCTCACCCCCCCTCACCCCCCCTCACCCCCCCTCACCCCCCCTCACCCCCCCTCACCCCCCCTCACCCCCCCTCACCCCCCCTCACCCCCCCTCACCCCCCACTCCCTCACCTCAGACACCTCAGACTGGGCTGCAGCTGCAGCTACTGTCCTGGACAACTGCCACGGAGCAGATGGAGTTGAAGTGTTCGGGGACAGAGAGACGGTTTTCGCTGCCAGTTTTCCTGAGTTTTGAACTCTTCACCTCTCGGTGCCGCTTCACGTTGAGCTTCTTTAACTGTGATTCATGACAGAATTACACTGATGTGACGAAGTGCGTTCATGTTGGATGATGCTGATGCTCAGACTTTGTCAAACTGAGGCCCACAGGTGTGAGGTGTTTATCGTCAACCGTCCTGAAAGGTCGGCTCCGTGACCTCTGGGCCACATCTGGTCGTGTTAGTGAGTGCAGGTAGAAGACAGCCGTCAGTGCTGAGGATAATGTTTACCAAAATGTCCCCGTTGTCCTCTTCACCCCCTCCTCCAAAAAGAGCCATCTCCCTGTAATTGAACCCGTTGGTCTTTAACGGTTGGCAGTAGCAGTAGGAGGAGCGAGGGCTGCGCTCGGGCTGCGCTCGGGCTGCGCTCGGGCTCAGAGCAGGCATCTCAACATCCATCATCCACCAGCACAGAATGTCCCCACATCTGCCGCCGCTCTGAGAGGAAGTGGAGGCACAGGAAGCTCGCCGCTCTCCGCCCACCATTAGCGAGTGGCACCTCCAGCAATCACTTTATTCAAATTGGCCTGGTGCCGCACACCGTCCAATCAATGGCATTTATCTCGTCTTTGAAGAAAGCCGATAATGAGACGGAGCGGCGCAGGGAAGGAGGGAAAACACGGGGGGCGGGGCTAGCCTGGTGTCTTGTCTATTTATGTCCTTTGTCTAATTGGAAATGGAACATGACGGCGGTGACTGCATAATTAGCCTGCGTGGCTCGTGTGTCTGTCAAGTGTTTGAATCCCAGCGCCGTGACAACTTTTCAACTCTTTTATCAGAGTTGGAACTTGACGTTCCATCGACAGGAACCGGTTCTATTCAGGTCCGTCTTTTATACTCAACCAGATGCATCACGTCTCCAGTGAATGTGAGTTTCTCCAAGGCGATCAAACCGCTGAAAGGCCGCCTGAGACGGAGTGACTCATGCTAACAGTTGGTCCAGATGACTCAGATATAACCACATCCTTCAGCTGCGGAACTGCAGTACATCAGAACTGCAGTACATCAGAACTGCAGTACATCAGAACCCAAACCTGTCACTCATTAGAAAACTGTTAAATATGAAACGACTTTCTAAGAACCGCTGACCATCACATGGGTTAAGCAACAAATTAGCAAGTCATCATGTAAAAAAAACAAACAACCCCCCCCAACTTGGTGACTGAGTGACCCCTCGCCCCCCCCCAGAACCCTCATGTCCTCCATTATGATTTGAAAACTGTCCATTTCACATTTATTCCCTCCGTACGTCTCTCTGTACTTCAGCTCCTCGTTGTCTCTGTGAACAGCTGTTCAGTGTCTACGACAAATATTTGCATACGTGAAGATATTACCACGAGTGGTATCTGAAGGAGTACATGAGTACGTGAGTACGTGTACTCCAAGGCCAGGTGTTAAACATCGAGCTGTGAAGCCGTGCGTTCCTGTCATGTAGACGAGTGGAACTGCAGCTCAGCGACACGTCAGGAGACCAGGAGTGGATCTGAGATGTTCCACAGTTCTTGGTTCTGGAGAAGACACTCGGAGAACAGTGTAACAGTGTAACAGCGTAACAGTGTAACAGTGTAACAGTCGCTGTAACAGGTGTCACCGGAGCTGCTGCAGAGGTTTACAGCAGAGCAGGACTTTAAAAGTAAAGAGTAGAATTTATTTTCTTCACTCTGTGTTGCATTGTGGAAAAAAAATAATCAATGAAGGCCCAGCTCCTCAGAGAGCGCCCCCTGGCCTAGCACTTCCTGTCCTCTCCTTCTCCTTCTTCCACCTCAGTTAAGTCAGGTCCTCCTCTTGTTCGTCGCTTTGATCCAAAGCGTCGGCTAAATCCATAAATGTAAATATAAATATATATTCCCAGACGTGGCCCTCCTCCCACGCCGCTCCAACACCGTTTGATTCCCAGCCGCTATGACACACAGCTCCAGGCTTACCTTGGAGTACATGGCTCCATTAAGGACCTCTCCGTTGCGGATCCAGATGATGGAGGCTGCAGGCTTGGCGTTGTCGGCGTGGCAGGTCAGATTGAGCGGATCCCCGGCCCTCAGACTCACCACGGGCCCCCCGCTGATGACGGGGTCCTCCGGGGGCACTGGAGGAACAGACGGAGGGAAAGGCAGAGTTAGAGCCTTATGATGAACATATAGTAATGAATGGAGCGCTTAGTTTCAGCCAATCAATACGCGGCGTGCAGTTCACTCCAAATATCAACCATTAGTAGCATTTAATTGAGGTTTTGAATCGATGGAGTGTTGTTTTGTTGTGTGCAGGTTACTGAACCCACATCGTACAGAAGTCAGTCCACGGCTGCGTTTGAATTATAGACGAGGCCCAGTCAAAATGTTTCCAGACAAATTCAAATGACAGAAATTTTTATCTTGTTAAAATAACAAAATAATGTCTCTAGGTGACCTCTGTTCCAACTCTTCTTCAAACTTGATTTCCGTTTGTGATTTTTCTTTTTGTCTCGTGATTCTTGGGGATGTCTTTCACGTCTTTTCGCCTCGTCCAATGACTGTAATCACATTCCTTCCAGATGTTCTTTCAGAAAAGAAAAAAAATGTTTTTTTACAAATCTTGACTAAAATTCTGCCTCTCGTTTGCATTTTGTTAAAAATTCAAAGTTAGCTTTGGCTGTGTTTTTTTTTGTAGGATCTCAAAAGCAGTTTTAAACTGGACTCGCCTCAAATACAAGTATTTTTCGTAGGATGTTTTAGTGAATTAAATCTCAAACGACGACATCTGTTTTGAAACTTCTTAACCAACCCTTGTGTGCACATATTTACTTTCTAATAAATGTGTTGTGGTAAGAAATGGATCACACAGTCGGTGTTGTTTGTCTGGGGAAGTTATTCCCTCAGTGAGAAATAGATTTCCTTGTGTGGCTGGTGTGTATTTTCACTCCCACAACACATTAAACAGGAGACGGCATGAATATCTCAATATGTCTGCCATCAGTCACAGCAGTTGTGATTTCCTAATTACACACACAAAAATTTATCAACCCCCTCCAGTTCTCTCTTCAGACAAGAATTTTTTTTTTTTTTTTTTTTTAAATCTGTTCTATATATGTGCTTCTTAATGGCTCTGATCACAGCGCTATTCCTGTTATGCCCACGAGCTTGGTTTCTTTTTCTTTCGTTCTTTTTCTTTTTTTTTTTTTTTCAACCTAAAACGCAGTAAATTATTGATTGACCCCGGTCCTCATTACAATTCAGATCTGGGCCACGGTGAAATCAAAGGCTCGGGGCAGCTGCCATATTCCCCGACAAAAGCGTCATAATTGGAAGGAAGCTTGTTACCAAAGATTTATGTTGTCAGACAGGACGGCCATGAGTGGAAAGGAGGAAGAAGATTTAATTCAGGGCACTGTTTTGTAAATTTAATGACACTGAGTATAAAAGGCCTGTTTTATAGACGACATAAATGAGGCGACGGCATCGCTGCACTGTCAGAGCCCGCTCACAAAAAAAAAAAGGTTTATTTATCGACTGAAGTTGGCGTGGGACAATATTATTTCAGTGTTTTTCACTTTAAAACTCAATCTTTTACCAACTCTGCCTCACTATACACTACAACACTTTGTCTTTATCTGGTGATATGCAGCGATACTAACGGCACGACGATACATTGAGGACAACACTGGAACAGAGGGATTGAGTTTATTGCAGATTAAGAATCTCTTGTTTTACTGGACGTCTTTGAGAACGTTTGCTCTCCACCCAGGATGAAGTCATCTTGTTTTTTAAGCGCTGTCTGATAAGTGTGCAAAGGTTGACATTTCATTTTTTTTTTCTTCTCTCGTGACTAACGCTTTTAAAGCACAACATTTTTGACTACGAACTTGACAAATGTTTGTTTGTGCAGCCCGTCAGGCTGCGGAATCATAATCACCACACATTTCCACTGACTAAGAGCTGAATCAGACCAGTGTGAGAACAGTGAAGTATGAGAACGCAGACGTATTTGAATAATGAAAAAGAAAAATGACCAGATGGTCCGACAGTTTTTTGTCATGTCCCAGATAATTCACGCAGCGGTTTCTTGTGTTAAGTTTGAGATGAAGTTTTTTTATTTAAACTGATTTCCTTTTCTCTGGTCTCAGTTCATTTGAGATGGTCAGAGGTCAGGGCTACAGTGAGAAGGTGAACACCTACTACTGGATATAAGGTCAGGAAGAAAACTAGTCTCTGCGAGAATGACTGTACATCAAACTGAACATTTCAATTTCCTTCAACTCTTTTAAGAGACTCTCAGGTCCTTCATGTCGTTTGATTCTTCAAGTCCTCTAGGTGTAGTTTAAGTCTTCAAGTCCTTTAAGACCTTCATCCCTTCATGTCATTTAGGATTTTAACTTCTTTGTTTAAATCTTTTAAGCACTTTATTTCCTCTAACTCTTTCAGAGCCAGGTCTTTAAAATCCTTCGTCTCCTTTAAGTCCATTAAACCTTTGAGGTACTTCACATCTTCCTCCTTCAAGTATCTTAAGTCCTTTAACTTCTTCTGGCTCCTTCAGTGCTTCCAGTGCTTTTAGTTTTTTTTAGTATTTAAGTATTTTAAGCCTTTAAGTCCTTTGAACACCTTAGGCACCGGATGTCTTTTAACCTTTTAAACGTTTGAGTCCATTAAGCAGGTTAAAGGGCCAGGACTGTTCTTTGAGATCACAGGTCACTAAAACTCAATCAAAGATTTCTGCCATGCAAAAAATGAAAGTCTCTGGGAGATTTCCCTGCAGTGATGGAAAAGTTCACGTACATGAAAAAAAGGAAGTGGTGAGTTCTGTGTCGTACCATGGGCCTGGAGTTGTCCCTATAGGAGACTCCGCTCTGGGCAGTTGGACTTAGAGGTCAAGGACATTTGGAGCTCTGCTCCATTCTTTCATGTTCTTCATTGTTTTTTGTTTTTGTCTTTGACCAGACCGGAACATTTCAGTGTCAGAAACACAGGGATAGTTTGGGTTTTTTTTTTCCAGAACATTTCCATCCATCCTCAAACTCCATTGTGTTCTGACACAGCTGCCTCAGGTAACGTAGCGTTTTGACCTGAGATATTTTAGAATAAAGAACAATACCAGGCACAACACGGTGGTGCTGCGTAAACGATGCCAACTGGAGGTGGAACAAAAAACCCTTGGTAGCCAATAAACCAGCGAGTTAAAGAGGACAGACCTATAACAGGGAGCGAGGCCCAGAATGAAGCGGAAGACAGACTGCTGAAGTCTTAACTCCCACTCGGGGATAAAGATGATTTGTCAAGTGTCTCTCCCAGAGCAGAGTGTTTTCTACGCTTTTCTGTGGACCTGAAGCCATGCACTGATCTGTCCCCCCCCCGCCGGCCCCCCTCTTATGACCACCAAGTCTTACATTTATGTAGAGGCCAAGCCTTGAACTTGAATCAGCCGTCATTACGACTGGGCTGTTTGCTAACTCTGCAGTCCCTAATGGTTCTAAATGAGCTCTTTACTGCAGCCGTTCCATGGACTTGGCATAAGTAGTGTGGTCAGTCGTACAGATTGATTGTTCCTCTTTAATTACAGGGCTAAGTCACTACACACCCCACTCCACTCACTGCTTTGTTTGTTTGTTTTTTTGTTGTTTTTTCTGCTGGTTATAATCTAATGACATTCAACACATTTTTGTTTCCTCTCCTTAAACAAACAAACACTGTTGGGATGCATGAGCACACACGCTAATGTCACATTGTAGCCCTATAAATATCAAGAAAATAATTTTAGTTTTTTTTTTTTTTGGTGCACTAGTTGTGGTCATTAGAAGTTTATGGCCACGTTTTTATGGTAGCTTTTTTATTGAGTTCTCTGGCTGAGAATGTGATTGGGTTAAATGTGGAAGTTGTCCTTGTTGGATGGATGATTGGAAAATGTTACCGTCGGGAGTTTTAAAGGACGATAAACTCAGAGGGTCTGAGGGTCTGAGGGTCTGATAAGACACCGTGCCTCAGATCAGTGTGTTGTACTCGTGTTGTATCCACCAGTATTTAATAGTTTTGTGTAACGTGGGTTAATTAAGAAACATTTTTGTCTTTGACTTGAAAGTGAATCCGTAAGATACTTTAAAATAAAATATTGAACAAAACAAAAGAACCAACACGGAAGAAACCACTAAAGAGGCGAGCCTTCCCCCAAAACTAAAACATTCAGGGAATTCATCGCGACGACAGAAGCCAATGGAAAATAATCCATCTTGAGTTCAGTCGCAGCTCGTGTTTCCATCGCTCCCTGTGGCCGATGGTGAACTTGCTGAGTTTTCCAGGTCAAACCAATATTTGGTGAAACCTTCCAAAGCAGCAAATGTAATCTCACAGCCTCCCCAGCTCTGCTGGAGCAGGAGCAGGAGCAGAGAAGAAGTAGAAGAAGAAGAAGGGGGAAAAAAAAGCAATTTGGAGTCAAATGAATAAGAGTGGCCTCCTCACAAGGATGGGGGGGGGGGGGGGGCATGTATCTCCCATAGTGCTGTGCTGTCGGCGAACGTGGCCTGAACAACAATGAGCTTGGAGCCTTGTCTGTCTATAGTCGCACGGGCCGCCTGTCACCCCGACGCCACAGCTTGAGCAGTTTGTGATAGATAGATTAGACGCAGAAAATAAAAGAGAAAAAGCAGCAGCATAGGTGAAAAGCAGAGACATGTGAGGCTCGCTGGCCCAAATCAATGGTCCTCTTCAAGCGCTGTCATCGTACATCTGTTTGTGAGCAGCACAGAAGACATGAGAGAGTGGAGGAGTGGAACAACTGAAGAAAATGTGAAACGAGATAAACACTCAGAATCATTTGACTCTCTGCAGCAGAATAGCAGATGGCAGACACAAACAGTATGGCAGGCAGGCAGGCAAGAAAGAAAGTCAAAAAAGAAAAAAAAAATAGTAGCAGAGGATTGATTTGTAGAGAGGGAAGAAGAAAAAAATAAATAAGAGGAAGGTAGCTGTGTGTGTGCAGCGACGGTGGGACGGAAATCTGTAAGAAGCAGGTAGAGGGAGGATTTAAATGAATCATATATAGGAGCCACAGTTTGTGAGCGCTGCGACACGTAAACACTGATGTGTCACGATTTAACAAACAAACAAACAAACAGTGAGGAAACAGCAGCGAGGGTGGACAGGAAGCAGACGTGGGTTTGGAAGAGCCACGCACATCCTCAAAAAGCAGCTGTACACAGATGTGAGGGCGGGGGGTGGGGTGGGGGGTGACATACCCCATCGTACTCGTTACCTACATTGTGTGCATTTGTTTGTGTGTATTGTAGTGTTTCAAGATGCATGTGTGTTTGATTCAGGGTTAAAAAAAAAAACAAAACTTAAATTT
>NC_024310.1:1293430-1302863 GCF_000523025.1 Cynoglossus semilaevis | reverse complement strand
CCCCCCAGCGTATACCGGTCGATTCCAGACCCCCCCTCCTTCATCTCTTCCAACGTTAATCACTTTGATTAAACCGAATGACTAAAACGTCTGCTGTTCCGGATTTTTCTGGATGCCAATCCTGCCTTTGTGACGCCGTGGTAAAACTGAACCCCGTCTGCAGAGTGAGGATGATTCCACACCTGAGCACAGTTGGTGCTGTTGTGTCGTGTTGTGTTGTGTCGTGTTGTGTCGTGGAGCACAGATGCATCGGTATTATCCGTCCTCCCTTCTGCTGCAGCAACGCCGAGGCGAAGGCAGCGAACAGTCTGTCTGAAATAATCACGCAGCTGTTGACACGTTTGATGATATCGAAGGGATTGTTATCGTTACTTCTCATGTTTGAGGGAAAACGACAGAGAAAATCACGCCTTAGTCATAGGAGCTCCTTAAAACTAGATTTTAGATTTAGTACTTAGATTTTCATGTCCTGCCCATCAATAGACATATTGACAAGTAAACACCATATCAACAAAAAAGTTTTTTGTTTTTTTTTACCCGGGCCAGGGAACAGAAAAGTTCAGCGGCGGCATTTGTTGAGAAATTCCTGCCCAACTATTGCAACCTATGTGTCTCGCGAATAAAAAAACCCAATTATTTGCGAGTAATTCCCTCCGGTCTTGAATTAGCAACAGTGTTATCTTATTTTGTAAACCCTGCCCCCAAAGTTCACTTTCATTACCAGAGCGATAGACGCTGGATCCTTGAGAAATAATGAATTCCGAGTTCTCCACAGAACGGGCTGATTCAGCGCTGCCACTTGGAACGACATTAACAAAGAACGCCCTTGGGCTCTAGTGTGTGTATATATGAATAGTGTTCATCTTGAAGGGAGGGTCCAAAAAAACCATTGACAGTGTTGTAACAATGGAGATATCTTGTACACAAAGAGCCTTTTAAGTGACACAGCAGCCAGCACAAAGCCAGAGCCAAGAGTGCCTGTTATGATCAAAGGAGCGTTGAGTGGTTCACCCTCGCATCCTGCAGCTGCATCTGGAGAACAGTGAGTCTAATGACACACCTGAGTGACCCAGGGAAACGGTGGGATAAAATTAGGTCAAATATGAGCGTAATTCAATGAGAAATACCTTTATATATGTACACATACACAACATATATACACACATATATAAAGCTTTATATATGTACACATATACACACAACATATATACACACATATATAAATATATATATATGTGTGTCAATATATGTGAATGTACATCTATATTTACATACATACATATTTAAATATATGTATGTGTCAATATATGTACATTCACATATATACACACATATATTAATAATTGTATGTGTAAATATATATGTACATTCACATATATTCATATATGTATGTGTATATATGTACATTCACCTATATTAATATATGTATGTGTAAATATAGATGAACATTCACATATATAGGCACATATATAAATGTATGTATTTGTAAATATATATATACATGCACATATATACACACATATAACTACATGTATGTGTAAATATAGATGTACATTCACATATATACACACATTAATATATGTATGTGTAAATATAGATGTACTTTCACATATATATACACATTAATATATGTATGTGTAAATATAGATGTATACATTCACATACATACATGTGTATATATGTATATACTCATTCGTGTGTTTTTCACATTGCAGTCTGAGAAATTGTTAAGTATTTTGTGTAATATTATGAAACGTGGAGCGGTGGTTCGTGCTCTGCCGTGAGCTAAAGACACGCTACACATCTTTCAGAGTCTTTGCGAGTTTTAAAAAAAGAAGATTTCAACCATTAGTTTCCACTGACGTACGTAGCTTTAAGACACATTAATTAGTGACTGCTGAAAAGTGAGTGGTTTAAAGTCAGACAGTAGGAAAAAAAAAAAAAAATCCGATAAAAGGACGGAGCGTTCTGTGTCGCGGTGACAAGTCTATAAATGACAGCAGTTTTTTTTTTTTTTTTTTAAAGTACCGACGACGACCGACTGGATGAAGCTCTCCTCCTTCTCCAGCCAAAGATCTCCATCAAACACAGACCTCACAGGCTTTTAAGCCAGTGATCTCTAACTAAAGGTGGACCAATAGGAGCACAGGTCTGGTGCGGTGCTAGCCTGCTGCCAGGGATATAATTAGCCCCGGGGGTATTTTCTTGGACCTGAAACCCTCTAATTCTCTTCCTTCATAAGTAATTCAAAAGACCTTGACTCACGGCGGCGCGAAGGGCGAAACGTCGCATCACGAAAAACGTTGACTTAACATTTAGTTTCATTGCGAGTGATTTCGATATATATAAAAATATGAATTGAAATATTATAAAACTATCTAAATGTTTCATCGTCGAGTCCATTTTGATTTATTTTATCAGGCCTTAAAAAAATAACAATTTTGTAAATTAGAGTAAACATGTTTTCTATAGAATAACATACATATTTCTCAGACAGTTTTGAACGGAAACCTGTCAAAGTTTTTTTCACTTCAGTTCTGACCTTGGGTGAAAATCGGCACCAATCACTCACACCAAAGGAACTCTCTGAAGAAAAGACATCAGGAAGAGGGTTTTTATTTTATAAAAGAACTTTTTATACTTGCAGTGTTGGATAGATTTGTGTTGTGTAATCCTTCAGCCAATCAAAAGTCACAGGGAGAAAAACCCCCGTCTGAAATGGCTGCAGAGAAGTTCAGGTTGATATTGACTTATGAAAGATGGAGAGGCGAGTTTTAGATTTATTCTGCTGTCAACCTGGGGAAAAAAGGCTGGCTGTGAGTGTGTGTGAGTGAGTGTGTGTGTGTGTGTGTGTGAGCACGCACACCAACACACACACGTTTGTAGGGCCAGAGCTGTCTTCCAAGCCAATAGACACACTCTGTCACCACTGGCAAGTAATTGACAGCCTGGAGTTTGCAGTGACAGAGGCCTTGCATATATTTCCTCCATTGCCTTTTGTTTAAGGCGGTCTGGGTTTCCACCTTAAGGAACCTTCAGAAGTCACCGCGATGTGTTCGCAACTGACTGTGGAAAGATTCACCACTCGAATTTGTTTTTGTTTTCTTCCAAAAACTGCTAATTACTTATTTAAACGAGTAGTGCCGGATACTACTATCCAAACTCAAGTACTGGCAAATGGTTTCTCCTTTTACCGTAATTATTTTGAGGAGTGACTTCAAGGTTTTGCCAAATTAGCAAAGTGCAGCAATAAGGTGATTAAAAAAAAACAAAAAAAAACAAGCATCATGAGCCCTTCTTGTAAATAAGCTGCTTACATGGATATGTTTTAAATTAAAACAGCAAAAAAAAGTCTTAGTAGGAATTAAGATTGTGTGAGTTTGTGCGTAGGTGATTTTTCACCTCCAGGTGGCAGGATTTCTGTCCAAATTGTGGCATAGCTAACAGTGTTTATGATCTTTTTCTGATCTCTGTGTGAAGGTTTCTATAACGACTCCCTCACACCTTGTTCACCAGAGAAATGCTGCCATTTGTTCTTTCCCCTCTCCGCCGCTGCATTCTCCCGTACAAATTGTTAGTTTCACTTTTCATTAGGATAAATCAATACCGTGAATTAGTCGGCGTGGCGAGGATTGCCGCGTTGCAAACAAATCCACCTCTCTCCTCGCACCAACACGTTTCACTTGAATTTCCTTCCCTCTCGTTTTTTTTTTTTTTTTTTTTCCTCATTTACTCTGCACTAACTCAGTTATCGCCCGCTCTCCTGTCGAGGAAGGTTGTCGAAGGCAACGAGAAGCAGCAGGAAATTCAAAAGGCCCAAAGGCGAGGTGTAATTGAACGGCTCTTGTTAGCCACTGGAGCAGAAAGATACACCAATAAAGTTTAATTAAGAGCCTGTAACCTCGCAAACTTAGAATAATGAAAAAAAAAATGGAGGCTGCTAATGTCAGACCAACACTGGCTGACAAATGGAGGGAGACGTGATGATGATGATGATGATGATGATGATGATGATCAGAGGGTCAGAGTCGTCCAAACAGTCGTCGTCGTGAATGGAAACCAGAGTCTGATTGTCCCTTCACGTTGGACTCACCTAGCACAGTGAGACGGGCAGGTCGTGACCTCATGGCCGCCTGGACAGCCTGGCACTCGAACACGGCGTCGTCCATCAGCTCCACGCGCTGTATACGCAGATGATGCTCCCCTGAGCCGTGGTCGCCAATGACCGTGTAGCGAGGATACCCTGCAGCACAGACACAAAAAAAATCTCCTTTAAAATCTCACTTTTCAAAAGACAGGAAAAAAGGTTGAATATAAAAATACATATTCTTGTAGTACACGGTAGTACTACAGCAGTTCAATTACCAGAGTCCCTGACATTTCATTACACATTAACGATCAACTTGAAAAATATGAAATAATATATAATGTTCATTGTAAATTTCTTTCACATAGAAGGAAGCTTTCCAGTGGACTCACCACCCGCAGGAAGGTTTGGTACGGTGCAATGTGATTTGGGTGGCGATTGCTGCCCCCGCGACCCGGTAACGGATAAGCGGATGAAAATGGATGGATGGATGGATAGAAGGAAGCTGGAATATTCAGTGGCGTCTTTTACTGCATCTGTAAACAGGAGCTCAAGTGTGGCAGCTTTTACTCTTCTCTGTGAAGTGATTTATGGTTTAATAATGTAAAAAAACAGAACAGCATCCAGGAGAGCTGCACGTTTACACCAGTGACACCTTTTCTCTCATCGTTGAATATCTGCGGCGCCATCATCAAACCATTCATTTCAAGAGTGTTGGGAGGAGCGAAACTCCTCGGGGGCAAATAAGTGGGAAAAGAATGTGTTTTACTGAGAGTCTTAGTGAGGTATTTCCACGGATTTGGAAGTGTTCATTTTCACTGATTGCCGTTGTGTAATTACACGGAGAACGTGTGAAACAACGTCTGCCGGTAAATACTGCACTCCAACATGAAAGTGTTTTCTAAAGATAATCCAGAGATCTTCAAATAACTGACGCTGGATGTGGCAACAGTTACTATCACTTTCTTAAATTATTTTTTTTCTTTTCTTTTCCCAAGAAAGAGTTAAAATTAATTTCTCAGTAATTGCCGGGCAGTTACTCATGTTCCACTCGGTGAGTTTTCAGAGACGGGCTACTGTAGTTCATGCATTAGTGCTCAACAAGCTAGCTTTAAAGAATGTGATTCCAATGAAAAAACAAACAAACAAACATATACTTCTAGCTTCACGTCCAATTACGGCGCTTCATTTGCTTCATTGACTCCAGCTGCCCATTAATAGAGCATGACGTGGGCTCATCTGATGCTGGTGGGGTGAGTTACGGCCGATTAACCCCCTCGCTCCGTTTCATCCTCCTATATCAGTGCCGGGACAATAGGAAGAAGAGGTTGTAAGAGTCTCAGGGTTAATAGAGAACCGGTCACGACAAAAAAAAAAAAAAATCTTTCAGTGTTAATATTAACCACTGCTGCTCACAAAGAGATTCCTGTGATTCCAGGCTCCGAGTCGCCGTACGACACGGGAGGCTTCATTATTTGGAACAAGGTCGCCGACAAATAATTGTGCTTCCGTTCTACGTCGATGATGGAATTCTAATAATTCCACTGCGGCACGCCGTGGGGTTAATAATCACTGTGTCGTCAGTGGTGGTGCGACCTTGATTTGAGTCTAGCGTTAGAGATAGCGCTGCGACAACTAAAAAAAAAAAGAGGAAAAAAACAACACTTTGTGTTTGTGATTGTCTCAATTTAAGTCTGGACACATCTGGATCCACAAACACAGGATCCGGTCAATTACCTCGTTTGGCCTGCAGGGGATCTAAGAATAATTGCTCCTTGTGAGGGTATGGAGGTATGAAGGCATGAAGGTATGGAGGCATGAAGGCATGAAGCCATGGCTCATTTCCAGTTTTCACAGAGTTGGCGTCAGCGTTGGAGCTGTTACCGTTATCATCTCGTTTACCGTACGGTGCCTTGATCACGCGTCATGTGACCGTGATCAAAGTGACAGGAACTATAATGGAACCTATGAAGACTAATCACCGCTGTGCATGTGATGTTTACCTGAGGAGGAGCATTGATCTCAGGTCTGGGCAAAATTCACAGACTGGATGTGTGTTACCTAAAGCAAACAATGTAAAATAGGCTCATTAAGGAGTAATGGATCCATCAGGGGAAATGGATTTGACTGGAGGCTGGATCAATGCTCTGTGTGTGTGTGTGTGAGCGCACATAGGTACACAGACACTTAAGGCGTGGTCTAGTGATTTATAGCGTCCTACCATGTCATGTTTCATGCCGTGCAACCACAGAGGAAATTAACCAGGTTGGCTACATTTGTAAACAGGTGACCGGCGTTCAATTAGCTCTCACCAGGGACGAGGCTAACGCACCGAAGTGTCGCCTTGTTCTCTCCACAGCTCGTCTCCATATGGCGAAGGTTCAGGGTGGTAGGTAAACAAACACGAACACAGAGCTCTCTCTCGTTGTTAGCGTTCTCCTGCGCGGCGGTTCAAGTTCTGCTTCCTGCATAAATTCATGAAATTGACTGATACGGCCAGAGCCGCTATAGGGTTACTTCACTTCCCCTTAATTAGAGCGAAGAAGGCGTGACACAAAGGAACGTCAATAGGCACAGATAGGAATCACGGGCTTTTGTGCTGTGATTCCACAGCCTGAATGGTGGAAGTGTTCTCTGGGTCTAATCACCGTCTCTCCTGAATGGAAACAGGTCCCGGGCGAAGCATGCCACTGCTGATGCAAGCGCCTTTCTGCGGCTGAATAGCTGAGCAGACTTATAACATTGAGATGCGGCGTGTAACGTTTGTTCCGTTGCACTTTTTATGTATACAGCTGCCACTTTCCTGTGGTGGTGTACATCTCGGCGTGGATGTACCGTCAGTCTTTTACTGCGGCGTGCGTTGCTTGTTTATAGGGATGAGTGATAAAAAGAGGACAGCTGTGGGTTCTTTTTATATAGAAAAAAAAAAGAGAAGTGTCATCCGTCTCAATAGAAGGCACTCAGCCCCTGTTTGGATCGTGCGCCTGATTTCAGCGACCTATCTGCTTCTCACAGACGGCTTCTGCGTCTCATAAAAATAAATGAGAGAGAGAGAAAGGATGAGGGAGTTGAAGAGGGGGTCGGGGGAGTCAGTGAGGGGACGGAGGGGGGGGTGCTGGGTGAGACAGGTGATGGCAGGACTACTGCACTCCATAGGTCTGTAACAGAGCTCTCCCGTGTGTCGTCGTCATAAAAATATGTATAAAAATTATCCTTTCTTTCCTGAAACCAATAAAAAAAAAACACCACAGTCCATGTCTGCAGGTTCTCTCCCCCTCTCCTCCCCTCTCCTCCCCCTCCCTCCCTCCCTCCCTCCCCACTGTAAGTGCCTCGCTCCTGCCGTGGAAGGAGACTCCAAGACTGCAAGAGCATTGTTTACTGCAACCTCTTAGCCTCGCCTGGACCTGATAAGGTCTTAGTCAGGGAATTGGATGGCTCGGCCGGGGCTCTGTCAGCCACTAGGTTTAATTACAGACCACGTCAGTGACAGGGAGAGGGTCCGCTAAGAGTGTTTGGTAAAGGTCGGTGTGTAAAGACCCTCAATCTCTCGGGGAATACATGTTAAATCATCTCTGCTCGGGGGAGATTTTTGGAGATTTAAAGTACGGCCGCGGCTGGATATTGGAACGCCGCTCCTTTGTCTGTCCAATTACGGCGACTTCGTCATCGTTCTCAGAGAGGACAAATGTAGAAGTCAAAGGTACAGAGTCTCTCGTCTCCGTCTCTGTTGTAAAACCGAGTCTGTTTCCGCATACGTTTACGGTCATTTCAATAAACGATGTGGGCTCGTCTTCCTCTATGGACTCGCTCAGTGCTTCAGAAGGCTGTAAATGTTTATTTAGGGGAGGGGCTTGTTGTCCTCAAGGTCAGGAACATCCATAATTGATTGGTGGAACAACAGGCTGCACCATTCACTTTAACTCCAAATTAAACAATTAAAGCAATTAAGAACGAGAGGCAATATAATTAGAGGAAGACGGCAACTCCTGAAAACAACACGTGGAGAGGCTGGAGCCACGGGGGGGCGGGGGGGGGGGCTTTTTAGCATCTAAAATGTTTAATGACAGGAACTGATATTTCTGAGAAAAAAAAGTGTATTTGTTTTTAACTTAAACACTGGAATTTAATCATTAAAATGGATATATGAAAAATTTAAAAATACTTTTTTTTTTTTTTTTTTAGTGAACAAGCTCAAAATTAAAAGCATTAATTCAAATCTAATCCATGGGTCAGATGTGGGTCAGTACCGGGCCCCGGGCCAGAAGTCTGACCTACCCGGATCTACGTAATCTCAAGATCTGACAAAGTATTTCAATATAAAATCTCTCTATAAAAACTCTAAAAAGAGGACAGTCTGTGACCACTGACTGACAAACAACACTCTCTATAAAACTCTGAAAGTCTGTGACCACTGACTGACAAACAACAACAAAACATTTAAATCACTGTTTAATTTCTAGACTGAATAAAATATTTGCTAGAAAATCTGAATATTTAGAGACAGTCAGTGTATTTTATTCTGTCATATGTGACCATACGTACGTCAGCGTGCCTTGGTTTCTCAGGTGACACCTGACATATGGCACTTCAAAGACACGACAGATTGTAATTAATCAAAGGACTGAGCGTGTGGATAAATGCTGCCTCTTACCAGAGAGGTCTCTGCCAACTCCTAACGCCAGGCCATCTTTGATCCAGAGGACAACGCCGTGGTAAGCAGGGATAGTGCAGGGCAGTGTCACGGGTTGGCCGGCCACCACCACCAGGTCCTGGGGTTGTTGGGCAAACGTTGCCTCTGCGCCTTTGGAGGGAACCAGAAAAGTCAAATTTAGGTCATACATGAAAAAAAAAAATTACATTTTATATAGTCAACACAAAGGGATAGAGAAAATATATATTCACATTGTAACTACTGCCACTCAAACATCTTCACATATTTTTTTTTTTTTGCCGGTACAGGAATAGAGAAGCGTCGGTGCATCATCACCACCAGGAGTGAATAACATGCCAGCAGACTCAGCTCAGGTCCATTTATGGAGGATGGCCCTGTACAGATGGGCTCAGTCTGCCCACACCAGCCGTGGCAGATAACACGGCCCGGTCTGCCAACAGGCCTCCAGTGGCGTGCGTTAAGTCAGGTTCACACCCATGTAGTCCAACTGTGCAGCTGCTATTAGCTGCACTCATCTCCTGCATGTGCAGGGAGAAAATGGTGTGCTGTGAACTCCATTAGAGGCTGAGGGTGTGTTAATGGGGAAGGTTCCAGTAGGGGGGGGCGGTGGGGGGGGCGACAAGGGGTCAGTTCTGTGGATCAGAGTGGTACAAAGTGGGGCTGATGTGCAGCTA
>NC_024310.1:1286939-1293398 GCF_000523025.1 Cynoglossus semilaevis | reverse complement strand
CCCCCCCCCCCCACCTCCACCCATCACCCCCCCCCCCTCCGCCTGCGAGCACATGAATGGAGTACAGAAGTGGACTGCGTTTGCCCTTTGTGTTTGAGAACATTCTCTTTGCTGATTCTCTTTTTTTTTTTTTTTTTTTTTCCTCTACACAAACATCCATCTGCATACATTTGAACAAACACAGAACCTACAGAAGCTCAAAGGGCATATTTAATTTGCCCTCCTTATATCAAACCACTCTGCAGCTTCTGCCACCAGCATCATTAGTGGTAGGAGGTGGTAGTTGTCTTTAAATTTTAATTAAAACATATATATATATTTTACATTGAAGATCAGTCCAGTGATCAGTCGATGCTGCTTTTTTTATATAACATGAACTAAACAAACAGTCGACGTAGAGAAATCTGATGTGAAGTCCAGTTTTCAAAGCAGCGTCTTTTATTATTGATTTTTTTTGCCCACATTGTACTGCGTTGTACTGCATTGTACTGCGTTGTACTGCGTTGTACTCCAACGCGTACACAGTTGTGGCCGTGATGAAAACCAATCAGTCTCCCGACCAACCAGAGACTTCACAGATGTGTGTGTGTCTGCTGCGTTCAGAACGTTCTAGCCCTCAAACCCGACTGCGTTCCCAACACGACGAGCTAATCTCACGCCGCAACAAAGACGAAGCTCGGACGAAACACGCTAACGTACACGTCGACGGCTTCTCCACACAACTCCCAACATCGTGATCGCCGTAGCCTCGGAGTCTCGATGGTTAAAGTCGAGGAATCTCTCTCAGACATGGGACAAGGATGTCTGCAGCCTGACAGCGTCTTCGTGTCTTCGTTTCAGACACAGTTTTAGGATTTGAACATCCAGATGTTTCTGTGATCTTTGCCGTGCGGTGGGTTTGACGGGAGTGTGGTTTTTATTTGTAAACCGGAGTTTCTGAAGCTCCGTGACTGGATGATCATTTCTGTCTGTTCTCTCTGTGTTCAGTAAACCACACACACACACACAAACACACACTCAGTGAAAGCGTTTCAGTCACAGCAAAGGAGTTGACCAAAAAAAGAACTCCGTGTCTATTCCCACGATCGCGTTTGTCGTCTTCGTACAAACTTCATTTCTAAAACACTGGCACTTCCTGCGGTTCCACTGAGAGTTCGTCTTCGTCGTCTTCTTCTTCTTCGCCAAAAAGTTCCTAAAACACTTATTAATCAAAGGCACTGACGTAGATTCAGAAACACAACATGATTTTTCCGCCTCAGGGCCGCGCCGGTCTCCACGGCGATGTGTGAGGTCAACGCCAGACCCCGCCCCAGTGACTGTCCGTCAAACGGGTGTGGACGTAATCAGGCCAAGTTAAAAAAAAAGTCACTGAACCAAGTGATGGGTTTGTTCACCCTTTAACCTGTTAACCTAGCGTGAAGTTAGGGGCGAGGGTTCGATTCCTTCCTTCTGCCGCCGTGGTGAAAAAAATACCAAGATATTTCAGAAAAAAAAAAAAACAGAAAAATTGTTTTCTATAAACATTGTCATATACTACAGTGTAAACAGTCGCCAACAGAAAAATGGTTTTCTATAAATATTGTCATATACTACAGTGTAAACAGTCAGATATTTTTATACTTAAATAATTGAAAATTAATAATTAAAAATAAATAAAAACAGAAAGTGTTTACAGTCGAGCAGAGGAGATGTAGAGAAAGAATCTTCTTATTTTGAGTATTTATATATTTTTTTCCGTATTTGTCCTTGGACTTTTTGACTTCCCTCTCGTGCATTTAACCTTTAACTGACACCGGCTTGTACCTGTCATCACAGCCTGCTGAAACACAACCAGCCTTATTCAATTTAAAGCATGGCTAACTTTGCTATATGGCAGCAGTGAGAGGGGTGAGGCGGGGGGTGAGGCGAGGGGTGAGGAGTTTGAGAGGCTGGGGCTTATTTTCAGGTGGTTCTGCAGGAAATAAATTTCCGTGACACCTGCCAGACTCAGCCTTCATCTCTCCCTCTTTTATCTCTCCCTCTTTTATTCTTTGATTGTTTATTTTCATCTTTTTTTCTTCCCGTTTTTTTGTTGTCATTGTTCATCTTCTATCTTTTCTTCTTCTTCTACTACTTTCATTAAAATGACCTCGTACCCTTTAAAGTTTTACCACCAAATATTTTTTTTTTTTGGTGTTGAACTCATTCAGACTTGAAGTGAATGAAGGGCTGCAGTGGTGTAGAAGATTGCAATTCCAACCTTCACCACAGGCAGTGCTGACATCGTCCCAGTGACGACTGGCAACTGCATTTGAGTTTTTAATATCTGAGGTAAAAACTGCCTTCAGTTTTTTTTTCCCGTTGATTAAAAAAACCATGAAGGACGAGGCCTTAAATAAAGTCTTGGACTCACTGTTTTTTTGTGTTAATTCCTGGTATTTCCAACAACAATAGTGATAGTCACATGGTGGAATCCAATCTCTGCGAACCTGTTGCAGTTCTTTTTTTTTTTTTTTTTTTGTACTCACTGTTTTTTTGTGTTCATTCCTGGTATTTTCCAACAACAATAGTGAGTCACATGGTGGGATCCAATCTCTGTGAACCTGTTGCAGTTTTTTTTTTTTTTTTTTAATTCCACCCATGACATGGAGTGATGCTCTACTTCTCGGAGCAGCTGGGCTTTTGTTACATGGCCAACCTCATTAATACCAAAAATGTAATCCCTCAAATGCAGCTGGCGTCGTTACAACAATAGTTACCAATAAATAAATATTTCATAAAGGCCTCCGTCACGAGAGGTGGCACGGTTTGGCATCAAGACGCCTCCAGAACCAGAACCAGAACGTTTGAATTCTTCAGTTCTGTCTGAAAACAGTCTGGTGATGAGTTTGTTCCTCACTGGATAAGAGTGAATAATACTTGACCTGGACTCATGTATTTGTCCAAGCAAAACCAGAGATATTAAAAAGTGGTTGAAGAGAAAAGAAATCAGTTGAAGTTAAAGCTACAAATTCAAAATAAGGTCTGACTCTGGGACGTTTATGCCTGGAAAAGACTTCACATCCAAACCACTTCAGAAAAATAATCAGTATTTGGTGTCTGTGCTGCACGTGGCCCGGCAGCAACAGCAGCAGTAACAGCAGCAGCAGCAGTAACAGCAGCAGTAACAGCAGCAGCAGCAGCAGAGACTGGGATCATTATCAACTTTCCAAAAACGAGCAGCAGCAGGAACAGCAGCAGCAGTAACAGCAGCAGCAGCAGAGACTGGGATCATTATCACATTTCGAAAACAGCAATTTAGCAGCAATTTCGGGCGCTGGGTGGAATATGGAGAACCTAGAGAATCAGTGCGGTGTCAGAGTTCAGAGGTCAAAGATCAAGAGGTAGTATCATAGGAGGACGCAAAAGTGAAAGTACCAGAGAGAGAGAGTGAGTGAGAGAGGTTTATTTTTATCAGCGTGTAAAGCCACTGCTCGTCCTGCCGTTGGTGAAGCGTTTGATAAAAAGAGTACATTCAGATACTGCATCAAAGTATTCGTACACATCCAACTGCAGTGACTACCAGCTCATAAGTCAAAAGAAGAAATACCATCCTCGCCCTCCGGGGGCCCAGACTGGCCCATTTGTTTAAGCCCACATAGAGAGCGTGAAGAGATTTCTTTTTTTTTTTTCTGTTTTCAGGACGCTGCCAGAGTTGTTTTTTTTCTCCAGGCTTTTCAGACTCAGTAAATTTACACTTTAAACTTGTGTCAGGACTAAAGTGTTGTTATGGTTTTCTGGGCTGTCACTCACACACGTCTCCCTGCAGTTCCTGTTACTCCGTCAAAATCCTTTCTTTACAGTAAACGTCCTTGAGTTGACCGGACGTCTCCGACGCGTTACACGTGTCTGGCCTTAGAAATAATCCAAAAAGCCACAGCTCTTTGAGGAATAGAGAGGACTTCACAGAGAAGACGCCACCTACGGGTTTATTAAAGAGAGTTCATGAGAAATGTAATAACTTTGTGTTTTAAATTTGAAAATAATTCTGACTGAAATTGCCTTTAGTGTTATAGAAACCAAACTAATAAAAGCATAAAGGCCTTGAACAAATATATTTACTTTATAATGAGGAGCTGAAAAAGGCGGCTGCAAACATCTGAGCTGCTGTTGACTGAGGCTGTGGCTGCAGCGTGGGAATTTGAACTTAAATTGCTTCTTCTTTTTTTTAATTCTTGCTCTCCCTCCACCTTCTTTGTGAAGTTTTGTTTGTGGAATCTCACCCTAACGATTAACCCTGATTGGTCTCCACGGTTTCCTCCGCGTCTGCTTTTCTACGTATTTGTTGCGGTGTCTGAATATTGGGAGTAAATATTTGTCAGTAAGAATTAAAATTGATAAAGCAGGAAGACAAACATCTGAGCCGCCGGAAAACATTTTCACCCTCACGCTGACACTGTGCATTAGTGGAGCATGACAGTCGCCGCGGCGCAATCAAGACGGATCACCTCAGATGATGGCTTCAAAAAATTACAAATGCCAAGAGAGGATAAGGCCTCGGAGGCGCTGACTTTATCATCGGCTACATGGCCGGGAGAAAGGAAATTTCATGGACATCACAGCGAGGAGCCGCCATCGGTTTATTAAACTTCTCGGGGCTCGATCTCTTCTGGCGGCGTGCGTACAATTGGATCCACAGGTTATCATGAGGCATGGAATGGATTTTTATCCCTCTCCAAATTCTAGAGCAGTCTGTGAACAGATCTGTTTTTACATCTCCTGTAAGAGATAAAGAGATGGAGGGCTTTAATGAAGCGTGAAGGTCCTGGAGGTTGTCGGCCTATAAACCGCCCATGTGCTGCGAAAGAAAACAATCCACACACACACACAAACACCGTGTGTGTGTGTGTGTGTGTGTGTGTGCTGCTCTGTAAATACTGGAGACGGAGGAACCACTGATTGTAATTACTGTTATAAAGCTGCAGCTCCTGTGGGCCGTGGTTTCCAAGGTAACAGGTTCAAAGTGAAGAGTTCAAATATTCTCGTTAGCATACGTGCGACTGAGCGCCGCACAACCCCGGTCCCCGGTCGGTACTGATTAAAAAGTGCAACAGACGTGGAGCAACACTCTTTTTATTTAAAACTACACTTTTTGCATAATGTTCACAGAGACATAAAAGAAATGCAAATGAGGGGAGAGAGACGGAGGAGTCCAGATGATTGGAGGTGAAGGTCGACCCATGTTTCTCCTCTCCATCCTCACGCCCGCTCTGTCGTGTCACAGGTGTGTGTGTGTGTCTGTGTGTGTTTGTTCGCCTGTAGCTCTTGTAGCCGGAGTCTCGAGGCCGACGCGTGGACACGTCTCATCCAGATGAGATCATTTGCAAAACAACTCGACTTCTCGCACAGACCTTGAAGAGTGTTCAAAGTGAGTCCACAGTGAGATTGATCGTGTTCATTAAGAAATGATGAGCATTTGAACCAGTCTCAGGTGGCTGATTTGATAGATGCTGTGAGGAGAGGGCCTCACTCCGATACTAGGATATATCATATATTTGGAGAGAGAGAGAGAGAGAGAGAGAGAGAGAGATTTTTCTATTACGTGATGTGTCACCGCCACAGAAAGCCATATTAAGCCGACTTTTCTCTCGCCATAACTCATATTTTGCAGTGCTGACAAGATAAAAGTCTACCTTGACTTTCAGAATGAGGGGCGTTTTTTTTTTTGGTCTTTTTGAGTGCGATTAAGTAAAGACGTATATATCTGAGCCCTTGGACATTAGAGCTGAATGTGTGATTTAGCATGCTTTTTTCCGTACCGATGTTGAAGCAGAGTGGCGACGGCGACAGGACCTTGACGACATCAGGAAAGTTTAAAAAGTGAAGTTGGCTCCTGACGGAGTTTCTTAAAGTACAACAGCGACAACACTTTGCTTTCAAGATCTCATGTCATCTCCAGCCTGACAAGGTCCCTGCTGCAGAGCTACGTTGTATATTCTTCTGTCAATCTGTTCACCATACGCCGGGGTCTGTTCCTCGCAACGAATTCTGCAGCAACATTAGCTACTGCGTATGAAGCCGCGCCGTCACCGGTGGCAGAAACATGGCTGAGGTACACGGAGTTTGAGGGGAAATGTAGGCTCAGCAGTTCAGCTTTACCCACAACCTGTTCATGGAGGTTCAGGTGGATACGATATCTGACGGACGGACAGACGTTAGCCACATGGTAGAGCTTTTAAAAAATAGTTTTAAAAGAAGCAGAAGACTTCGATCCAGAGGCAGAAACTTTAAGAATCCAAAACAAATATATCATAATTACAAATATATGCAGCTCCAAGTATATATTGAGTTTGCGGGGAGTTTTGTGCCAAAGTTCTGTCACCAAAATATTGCTCAAGTTAAACTTCGATAATGTAACAACATTGCCAAGATATAGCAGTCGGCTGAGAGACAGCGGAGACGTCCATATCCTTTCCTTGGTTCTCAGTGTTTTCTTCCCCT
>NC_024310.1:1281246-1286709 GCF_000523025.1 Cynoglossus semilaevis | reverse complement strand
CACTTAGCCCTGATTTGGAGGAGTGGCTCACCACTGCCAAGATGCCAGGTTAAATCACAGCATCCGAGGCACGGCCGTGACCAGCGGAGTCACTGCAGACGTTCTGCCCTCAGTCTACGTCCACTTCAGTGTAAATAACACCTGGAGTTGGACTTTGAAGGCTGCTCATCTTTGATTTTTTTAAAAAATTTAATACCTTTCTTTTCCAACCATTCATAAAAAGACAGCGCAGACACCAATCCATCTGAGTTCTGCCCAATAACTGTCATCATCTCACCTCAATCACAGGGATCCGATCAAAGCCTCTGTGGAGCCGTCACCGTGGGTTTAACTCAACTTAACTCAACGACAGGTTAGCTGTTTGACGGAGAAACACGAGCGACAAATGAGCCGAGATCAGACGTGACTTGATGCGATAACACCTGAGTGGTAACAGAATACTGTTACTGTCAGTAAAAAAAAAAAAAACAACGGAAGTTTAAGAAGATGGTGCGAGGTGCCACCGGAGCAGGAGGAATCAGGCCAGAGTTTGCACTTAAATCAGGTGTTAAATAGATCCATTCCACTGTAGAGCATTACGCAGTAATTGACAGAAGAGAGCCATTACCTTTAAAGTATACACTTTACCTTTTAGTGCCTTGAAGATAACAAGCACACGCCCTGGAGCTTGTAATTTTATTTGGATTTCTAAACCCCTTACCTTGAAATCTGCCCTCAGACAAAGACGAGCTCCAGAAAGATGTATAAAATCTTTCAGGGTAAAAGTGATGTTTTATGAGGTTTACTTTACACTGATGAAAAAAAAAAAAATCCAAGATGGGAAAGAAATATTAAACCTTTCAGAGCAGCAGCCACAGTTATGTTTTTTTATATATTTGATTTTCTTTTTGCCAAAGTCTGCATACATTTTCTCTGAGTCGATGATATACCTGAGCACAGGGTTACGAAAATATCCTGCCCTCACTTTCACATTAATACGTGTCAAAGACTGGTGTCGGTTTTCACACCAACAATCAGTTCAGCTCATCACTGGAGGTAAAGTTTTTTTTTTTTATCCAAACAAGTGATTTTCCCTTTTTTAATTGGGATATTCTTGTATTTTAAAACTCAGACGTGAGAATCTGGTGAAGATCACAGTCATTAGGTGTAAATTCACACACAACTTTTAGAATGTAGTTAAATTAAACAATTAAATTTCTTTATCTTTCTTCTAATTATCTGAGGACTCCACAGTGCCCCCTGGTGACACACACAAAAAAGTCGTGTATCTTCCGTAGACTAGGATTAAAAGGAGCCAGAAAACAACACGTGCGACGAGACGTGAAAGTCGTTAATGCGACAGAAGTTACGATCCTAACAGCGTGTGTCCTGGAGCACCCTCTAGCAGCCCGTGTGGTGGTTCAGTGATACATCACCCTGGACCAAATGGCAGCAGACAGCGCCCCTCCCGGGACGCGGCTCCGACGCGACCACTGTCGTACAGAACGGCCTTTTCAAGAATATCTCTCAATCAAAGCTTCATTTGCATTTCAAAGTAGCACTTCGCCGCCGTGACAAGGGCATAAAATCACATCTGCCTTCCAAATAAATAAATGGAGATTACAAATGTAGTAAAAAAAAAAAAAATTATATAAAGGCAGGAGCTGGCAGAAAAGTTGGTGTGTCATATTTTATGTCATTTTCAGTACATTAGCGAGCACCGTAAAAAGAACACATCTGTGTGAGATGCAGTTGTCATCGGTTTTCAGGGGACTTAAGGCAGTAATATAAATGGGAGAGTAATGAAAGAAAAGGTGTGCCAAAAACTGTCTGGGCAGAAAGCCTAAAAACTAATTAAAAATGTCCCTTTAACTTTTAGCATTTTCTCTCCTGAAACAGCGTCTATTGTTTTGTTTTTTTTGTTGTTGACAGCGTCTATTGTTTTTTTTTTTGTTGTTTTTTTTTTATAAATTACCTCCTGCTTGAGATACCTCATTCCTTTTAGCAAATGCAAATGCGTTCTAAAAATGTGTTGTTCATGCACTGACGATTCTTTTTTTTTTTTGACAAACTTGGACACTTTTTGTTTCCTTTCCTTTAGCCGGAGGGCGACTTGTAAAAACCTGAAGTATCCTTAGGTTGGTAATTGTAGTTCCTAACTTTCACCACCGTTTACTAATGTGAGGGACTCAGTGAGGGACCACAGGAAGAGCAGTCCTCAGTGGTTTGATTTCTTATCTCTGCTCCCCCGTCTGTCAACCCCCCCTGGGGCATTCAGCACATCCAACTCAGCATCCTGGTAACTAGACTGTGAAGTCTTAAAAAAAAAAAAAAATTAGTTCCTTCTTTTTTTTTTTTTTTTTTTTTTTTTTTTTTCATATCTCCTAAACTGCCGACAGCGCAGCCTGGGGCCACAATTCAGCTCCCAATGTTGGGAAAGTGTTGGAACTCAACACTGGTCTTATATTTACACATAAAACTCCCACCTTAAAAATACGCTGCCCACCTGTAGGGGGGGTCGAGGACAATCTGCTCAGAACGCCAAGAATGCCAGACGTGTAACCTAGAACTGCAGCATTCACACTTGAAGGAACTACACACACACATATATATATGTATATATATGTATATATATGTATATATATGTATATGTATATATGTGTATATATGTATATATATATATGTGTATATGTATGTATATGTGTATATATGTATATATATATATGTGTATATGTATGTATAAGTATAAATGCATATATATGCGTATATATGTATATGTGTATATATGTATATGCATATATGCGTATATATGTGTATATGTATGTATATGTATATATGTGTATATATGTATATGTATGTATAAGTATAAATGCATATATATGCGTATATGTGTAAATATATGTAGATATATATTTGTCAAATCCAACGCCATATTCAGGAACGCTGACGTTCCCGTGACGTCTCGTCACAATCACCACCAATAGGACGTTAAAGAAGGCGATCAACAGACTTGACAACAACCATTACTCAGTGATAGAGTAAATGTAAAATGAGCCATTTTTTTTTTCCACTTTATTTTTTAACGAATCGCAGGCTTCAAAAACATCATGAAGGTCAGTGAAGGCACCATAACAACAGGACCAGGCTCACACTGAACAATAACAGATCGTTTTTAATCATTTTGATTCCTGACTCCAATATCACTCTGTGGTTTTCTTCTTCTTCTTTTGTTCTCACTTCAACAAAACGACATCAAGAGTTATTTTAGATCTGGAGACCGATGTCAAGAGTCATAAAAACTTTTTTTCAGTCATTTCCCAGGGCAACGTTTCAGTCTTGTCTGCAGCTGCGACACCTTTTCCCATTTCTCATATACCTCTCATATTAACTCTCCATCGTGTGAGTGCCGCTTCTGGAAGTTTCTCAAACACGTTTAGGTGATATTGACACACTTATGATCCGCTTCACCGTGAACCAATCACGGTGTGATGTAGTTTTGCTCCCTCTCTTGTAGCGCGGCTACCCTGAACTGCTAACCTTGAATTACGTTACCGAACTTTTTCTTCTTGCTAGTGAAATACAAACTAGTCACAGCGTTATCATTCTATCTGTCTATTTATATCTAGTGACATCATCAAAGTTGCTGTAGATGTCATTGGATTGTTTGAATATTAGCGGAAAAGATAAATTCTTCTTTTTATTTGTACAGAGAAATTGATTTATTGTTTTTTTTCCCAAAAGAGATTGTAAGTTTTCAAACACAGTTAAACTCAGCGTTTTGGCTGAGGTTTTGGATCAGATGGATTCTAGCTGTTTTTTTTCCCAATGTTCAAGACTGAATATTGATCAATATTGGACCAATAGTAATGAGACGGTCATGACATAACGTTGTGTCCTTCAGGTCAGAGTTTGGACCTGCTGACCAGTCTCCCCAGTTTCTTTTCACAGTCCGTGCTCAGGGCCTTGTGATGTACCGTGTTTAAGGAACCACAGTGAAATATGACCTCATAGACAAGCCTGGTGGTGTAAACAGTGAGCTGCACTCAATACTCCACTCACTGGACAACAAGACAGTCCTTCAGTAAAAGAGAGCAGGGATTATATCTGCTGAAAACTGAACTGTGTCGAGACAAAAAAAAGATAAAAGTTTTTCTGACGTTTTTCCTTTAAAAGGGGCTGAAATGGATGAAAACTGTGAGTCTGAGGCAACATCTCAGTCAGAGAGTTGGTAGCAATCATTGGAAGCGAGCTGTTGTGATGTGTCGTCCTGGGGGACGATGAACCGTCAGACTGTGTTGTGCTGCTGCTGCAGACGCTGCCTGTGTTTGCTCGTGTCAGTGCTTCCCTTCAACTGTGAATGAAGTGCGGAGCCGCGGCTACCTGCAGGATGACAACTCTGTTCTGCATCTGGCTGCAGAGGAGCAATTAGCATGTCAGAAACTCCAAAAATCACGTCCTGAGATTTACCCCCATTCCGTCTGACACCCCCGTGTCTCAGCTCGTTTCATTCAGACTCTTTCAGACTCTCTGCTGTTGACAACACTCGTGTACGGCAGGCTGACGACTGTCAACAATTAGAAGGAACAATGGAAGTTCACCACAGGAGTGAGAAACCTCAGCGTGGAGGGATGTTTGACACTGGACAACAGACGATGATACGGCTGCACTGATTGGTCAGTGACTATTTGATAAACAAGAAGGAAAAATAAAGGACAAGTTCTGTCCTTAAACCAAACTGAACTTAGAGTTAACTTAAGGTTATGATGAAGCTTTGGTTGTTCATCGAGGATATGAGTTGATCCAAGTCGTGGCTCCTGAGCCACAGCTGGACCCGTAGCCTTTTTGCATCAGCTCCTGTTTGGGAGCACATTTCCTTTTATGATGATTATACATTTACTCCAGAAACTAGTATGTTCATGTATTGATAATAAATATAATAATAATAATTACATTATTGCCACTTCATTCTTTTACATTCACCTTGAACCTTGTGGTGGAAGTTATGCTAAACGGCAGCAGTTCCTCATCTGGCCACTAGTGAGTTCTGTGGTAAAATACATCAGCAGGGCAGGACAGTAGGGTTAGTACCTCCATTAATTGTACGCTGCATATTTTTTTATGAGTAATTATTGCCCACGTCTCCGGCATCTCTGGGGTAATGAAGTCGTCACATGAGGACGACGGCAGGAGAGAGATGAGAAGAACATGCCGGAATAATGAAGGCTCATGTTGAGGATTTTCTTTTTTTATATATATAAAAAGAACATTATTTATAGAGGATGAACTTAAGTTCCACTTCTCCTGAAAATAACTCCCTGACTGTAGACAGCGTTAGCATCCATGGAAATCCTTCTCTATTACGATACGAGTCGGCTTCAAGAACGGAAAGTTTATTTCTCTCCCGACTTCTGTCGGACTAATCAGCCAAGATACGGCATGTTAGTCCCCGAAGCTTGAACGCATGAAACTGCAAAAAAAAAAAAA
>NC_024310.1:1278230-1280715 GCF_000523025.1 Cynoglossus semilaevis | reverse complement strand
TTGTGGTTTCACGGTGTTTTGTTGTAGTTGCAGAACAATCGGAATCAGATTAGCGTGGGTTATCCTGGGTTGTTTGAGCAGGGGCGGATGATGTGCGTCTGGATTACCAAAGGCAACATGCACTCTGAGAGATAAGATGATATATTTGTGGGTTTCATCTGCATGGGGCGCTATCAAACATTAATGTTGATACCCCTTCAGAAGTGTTGATGGAGGAGCTCTTCACCCACCGTATATCTGCCTGCTGCCTCATCTGTGGCTAGCATGCATCAAAAGTGGCCTGACACGCTACGACTTTTCATCTGCAGCTTTGGAGTCGCACAGATATAAGGAGTGTTACGTCCTTATCGTTCCCTCTCCTCACCCTCGGTTCCCATCTCTCTTATTCTCCCGGCCCAAGGCGCGTTATTTTTCATCTAGAGCTCCGAGCTATTGATCTTCAGCATCTTTTTTTTTTTTTTTTGAAAGGGTCCTTTTTGTCATGACCTTAACCTCAGATGAAAGGCTTCTATTGATCCATTGGCAGAGAAGATTTTGCAGAGAGGCAAACCAAAGACGTATTCAACGACTCATTATTTTTTTGTGACAGTTGACGGTAAACAAGCATAAAGCAAAACTAAAATGTAAAAAAAAGTTTTGAGGAGAGTGAAAAGCCTCACTGCTGAGATGTTAACTGATTTTTACTGAGTATAACTTTACATTAGCTGAAGGTCATGAAACGTTGACTTAAACTATTTATTATCTAAATGAGGATCTGTGTGGACGCCTCCTCCGTCAACACAGCTTCGCATTTATTTTTGTCTGTTTGTCTGTTGATCTCACAATGATAGAAAAATAACGAGACTACATCTGTCGCACCATTGATTACCGCTCGTTGTGTTAGTGTCAAAGAGACTTTTTATTTGTATTTTTTCATCTCAAAGAGTCACTTTGTCAATTCGTCATCTCTGCGTGTCAAGCTGCTGAAGAACATCCAGAAGGTCGGCTCAGTCAGCAGGCTTCACATATTCACGACGGCGTGTTTACAAAAGTCATTCCCCAAAGGTTAAACACACTCGACGATGGTGCGCCACCGCAGAGTCAATGACAGACATGTTGTTCGCTGCAAACAGTCAGACAGGATTTATTTTCTCGGCAGTTGCAGAGAAATGAGAAATCACGAAATACCCGACCTACTAAAAAGTCCAAACAATGTTTTGCTCCATTAGACAGCTCTCTGATCAACAGCATGAAAAGAAAAAGGAAAAAAAAAAAATGAACATGCCGGGGTTCAGTGCTCGTGTGTGGAGGGAGAAAAAAGCAGCCAGCAGTGGATTTTGTGCAATCATCACAGATCTGTTAGTGGAAGCATGCGTTGGCACAGACTAAACAAACATGTCAAACATTATCTGGCCTTTAAAAAGAGGCATTCACACGTCAAGACGAGACGACTGAGAGAGCGAGAGAGGAAAAAAAACCCAGACTCATACAGAACAATCCTCTGGGAATCCAGGGCTGGAGCGGAGATGGTCTCCAGCTCGTAGCCACCAATGTTCAGAGGCCTTAATTAAAATCCGAGCACTTTATTAAGGGAGCCGTTAATGTCGGCTCCGTTCACTGGAACACTGGCATTCCACAGTGGGACATTTGAGGCGTCGCACACGGATGGAACGGTAGCGTCCGCTGGACCTGAACAGTATGCAGCGCGGCACATTCCTTTCACTATAATTAATAGAAAGCCTTAGCTTCCTGGTCCCCTGCTGGCAGGAAATACATATGGCCTCCGCCGTTTGTTTCCTTATGATCACAGGGGTCATCCGTCTTTTCACCTTCGTGTGTTTATCTGCACCAAACAGGGGTTTGAGAGTAAGATCGTAACAGGCGTTCGGTTGGCCATTCCACGGACGAGGAGGTTGGATGTATAAACCCCAGTGTCGCTTCATTTGCGGGGAATGACTTGAGCCTTATGCCCAAATAAACGATCTCTGTCTTTGGTCCCATAACCATTTAAAACGGTACCAGGCGGCGTTGATGGGACAACATTATGTTCCTGCCCGGGAAACATATTAAGTCTGGAGAAAAAAATAAAAAAACATTTCAGAGTAATTTGCTAAGCTTGACGTAAACTAAACACACTGTGTCTCACTAATAACGCTCAATAAAATCATAGACAGATTTGGTCTCAGTGAAGTCCCTCGGCCAATGGCTCACATCCTGCTGGACGCTTCTCTCCCCCCCCCCCCCCCTCCACCCTCACCAGTCAAGCGATGGCTGAACCGTCCTTTAGCCTGTGGCTTCAGTGGCCGCACGAGTAATTGAACGGTGGGAATGGAGCGATGGGAAGACGTCATAAAAAAAAAAAAGGCAGGAAGTGAGAGAGAGAGAGTGAGAGAGAGAGAGAGAGAGATAAACTCATCTTTGATCTTAAGTGACAATTTGACTTGGTATTTGGCCGCAGAACAGCACACACTGATGAAAGAGTGGATAAATAGAGGATTCAGAGGAG
>NC_024310.1:1276610-1278139 GCF_000523025.1 Cynoglossus semilaevis | reverse complement strand
GAGCTGTTTTCACACCTCTGGCTAGATTCCCTCGCCCATTACGGAGTCTGGATCTGACTTCACATGCCATTAGAGGGAGTGTAAATCAGTGATTAGATTCACAAATGAAGAAATGTCGGCAGTTACACAACAGGCCAGCAGACCTCGCCCGTGGAATATTCCAGCACAGCTCTCATCTGAGCTGACTGGCCAACCAGTCAGGCAGCCAGCCACCCACACACACACACACATACACACACACACACTAATGTTGGTGTCCTCACGCAGTCGAACTGAGCAGCTTCTGACTGGCGATGGCAGGAGAACGGCACGGAGCCGCGTGGATCAATTAGACACGTTGTCAAAGTTTACAGTAAAAGGAAACGGCAGATCTTTGTGGAACTGTCACAGCTTCTATTTGTTTCTGATGATCTGAGAAAAAAAAAATAGAAATAAAAAAAGAGCTGAAACAGATGAATAAATAAATGGTGAGGCTGGAGCTCAGACAAACAAAGGAAAACAACAACACTACGCAGCGACGTGAAGTGATGGCCGTGAACCAGGCCGTCAGGAAGTCTCTGCTGGAAATATCTGTGGGAAACTACAGTACCAGTGGTACTACCTCCTACTGTAGTATAGTACTGCAGTAGTCCTACATGTACAGGGACCAACACTGTGTTTATGTTGTTGTTTTTTTTTAAGCCGCTCTTTATGCATTTATTTTTCAATATTGTAGGTGAAATTTGAAGTAAACAAACTCCGATCCTGCGGTGAAGCTACTTGTCTTAAGTGAAGACGTCAACTTCAGAGATCTCGTGACAAATATAGTCCACCCTCAGACAGATCGCAGCTGTTTGAGCCACGTCGAACCTTTTGGCGTGATCGTTCACGGGGTGTGAGGACGGAGATATGTTTAGGGGTGACAAATATTCAGCGTCGATGAATTGTTACCTCCGTGCCCTGTGGGGGTGGAGGGGGGGTCTCGGAACTCTGTGCTAGCTAACCTCGAGGCTAGTTAGCATGCTATAATCACTGCTTTTTTTCTCTCTCTCCACCATCTCTACCCCCCCCCCCACATTGCTGCCCCCGTGTGTTTATCATTACAGCACCTGGTGCATTATGACATTTTCCTCCTGGTTTGTATTACAGCAGGTGCTGTGTGAGCAAACGAGCTGATGAGTTTACCTTCACGGTGTCTGTGACACGGTCTTATTTCCGGGGGAAAGCGTTTGGACTTTATCGTGTCGTTGCTCTGAGGGTCAAAAAATGAAATAAAGATTTAAAGTTTGGACGACGCACAAGAAGGATTCTGTATTTGTGTATTTGTTCTGAACTCTGTCCCGACGGCCTTGAGGTTGAAGTTGATGAAGTTTGACATATATTTTCTCCCCCCCCCCACCGCTCACCCCCCTTTTTAAAAATGTTCTGTGTGGATGCTGTCTTTTTTGGTGTAACTGTGAAAGAAGTCTTCACGCTCAGGGGAGGCAAGACTGAAAGAAAATAAAGAAGTTGTTGACTAGGTGTACAGCTCCTGTCTGTCTCTCCCCCCC
>NC_024310.1:1274521-1276541 GCF_000523025.1 Cynoglossus semilaevis | reverse complement strand
CCCACCCCCCCATCGCCCTCCCTCCCTGACATCACAGATGCTTCCCATTTAGGTGAAAGAAAAGCTGGACAGTGTTGAAGATGCTCCAGGGAGGATGAGGGCCGGAAACAGAGATGTGGTTTTCTGTCCAAGCCTCCGAGCGAGTTTACACTGTAGACCTTGAATGCATGACAGGCATGGCACACAAAGAGAGGAGAAAAGAGCCAGCACCATCTCCAGGATGGAATAGGGGGAAAGATGCTGTACGAGGAGGGAGGTGTGGAATGATTTTCCAAAAATAAAACCGCCCGTCTAAGCAGAGTCTGTATTCCTGCCGCATCTCTTTTCCTCTCTTCCCCTCCCTCAAATACATACGGCACAAAAAGTCAGCTGAGTAAGCAGAGACGACTGAATGACTTTTACTTTCACCCAACTTCTTTTCTTCGCTTGCCAGATGCAGCTTGTCTTTGACCCCCGTGTGGTCCGGAATGAGGGGCAACTTTGCCACGAGACCGTGAAACGCTGGGAGCAATAAATGCCAAAGAAATCCCTTAAAGTTGCCCCAAAAAAAAAAAAAAAAAATCATTAAACTTTAAAGAGTTGACTGGATGTTTTCGTACTTCCAGAACCATCACTGAACAGAATGGGTTTGTGATGTTAATGAAACTGTACAAATGAGAAATGAAGGCATTAGATCGGGCCTCTGCCGGCATTAAAGAATAATAATAATAATAATAATAATAACGGAGGACGTTGAGACGTTGAGACGTCTCCGGTTATTGATGTGTGTTTTATGACATGTCTCCACTGAAGAGGCTGTGACACTAATGTCTGCCTCGTGGCAGGAAGTGAAGGAGCATTAGAGACGGCAGCTGCTGATCATTCATTCTCAGAATGCTGCGTCCGAAAAAAACCATATATACAGTAATACTTTGTAAATCTAATTTAGCCGCTCTGTCTGTGAGTGAGGACTGAAGCGCAAGAATAAAACCAACACTTCACTTCTGTCGTTCCACGTCCGTGTTTCACAAAGAAGGAAAAACAACATCCTCATAAAAAAAAAAAAACCTTCCTGGACGATGGCGAACTCCTCGGCCGACGTTCTTCTTCTCGTTTCGTTCTAGAAGTCTTGCGCCCCCAGGTGTTGCCCTTCTGCCAGCTGGGCTCGCGAGGATCTAAAGCACCATTTGCACCGTTGCTCTTTGATTCCATGTGCAGTGCAGTGGGCCTGCATGCTGGAGTGCTCAGCTGGCTGCGAGGACTTAAGCTTCTGCTCAGGGCTATTTGTCTGAGGATTTACTCTAACCCTCTGTGGCCAATTGCAAACTGAGAGAATGCTGAGAACTAAAAACCTCCAGCACTGAAGTCCTAAACAGTATCCTACATATTTTATTTTATATAAACAGTATATATTATCAAAGAAAATATAAATATATATACATATATATATTGTGAGAATTTTTCTTTTTCTAAAACCTCAGAAAGCTGTTTCCAACCTCAGTTTGTCTCCAGCCAATCAGAGACAGGTTTAGATGTGAGTGTTGTGGGAGTAGGGGGGGGGGGGGGTGAAGGGGATCAAAGTATTTTAATCTTAATTTCCTTTCCTTGAATCCGATTAATCACATGGTAGCTGTGGATTAATCGTGATTTATTTTATTTTTATTTTTTTTGGAGATGAATCAACTTTCTTAAATTCTGAGAAAACTCTTTTTTTTTTTCCGTAGACGTGTCAGTCATCGTGTCTGTCGTAGAGTTGGCTGAGCTCCGTCAGGCGGCTCGGACGCCAGCTGGACATTTGACCTGGAGTTGAAGCCTCCACCAATACATGGACGGTTGTCATGGCAACGGTTTATTAAACTTGAGGTGAAACATAAACTTTTTTTTTTTTCTTTTTTTTTGTAGCCTGTGTAAATAAGAACACGTTTGAATTAAAGCTGCAGCTCAGTGTTTAGAACAGAGGGTTAGGGTTGTGTGTGTGTGTGTGTGTGTGTGTGTGTGTGTCTATTCCTGGTCTGTGCTGACACTGAGGTCAGCTCCCCCC
>NC_024310.1:1270102-1274511 GCF_000523025.1 Cynoglossus semilaevis | reverse complement strand
GCTTCATATGGCCGCCCTCCCCCCCGCCCCCCCCCACACCCCCGCCTGCAGTTTGTACATGTTCTATGGATTCTTTAAATTGTGTGGCGCGGTGTCTTCCTGGGGCGAGGGCTCAGCGGGACGGTGTCGGTGCAGGACTGCGACCCCTTCATCGCTTGATTCTGCCACGATTTCATTAAGACGAACTTTGGCTTCGACTGTAAACGGTCAACGTGTGGCCTTTGTCTGTGTCTTTCAAACATTATTGTGGCTTTCATTTTTTATTTTTTTTCCCCCTCTTCATCCTTTAACCTTCCTTTTACTTTCGTCTCCTCTCCCTCACGACTCATTCTCCACCAACAGCTGCGGCGGAAAAGTTAAAGTCGAAGGTCAGGAGTTCCTGCGTGCTGCTGCTGATTTCCAGATTCAATAATGGCCGCCGTCGGCCTTCTTCATTACACCGCGGTGTTAACGCTGGGCTAAGGGTGACAGTAACGCCATATGAGAATAATGGTGTTTGCCATGTAGTGGCTTGTTGATTTGCTGCCTGATGGACTTTTAATATTCACTGCCAGGTCGTTCCAGACAGTTGGTTGAGGCCGTTTAGCGGCTCAGGGTTTTTTCTGGACAGGAGCGGTCCCGGGGCTACCGCGGGTGCAGTTGAGGTTGAGAGAAGACAGAAAGGGTACACACTTCAAATTAATGATGGTCTGCTCCGGTCTTGGCCGGTGGCGGAGGAGAAGATGTATGTTGGTCGGCTAAAAGGTTTGTTCTAATTAACAAAAGAGACTCTGTCTCTGTGTGTGTGTGTGTGTGGATGAGGAGGCAATAATCAGGTTTGGTAGGACAAGACGGGGGACGGGGACACGGTGACCTGTGAGAGGAGAGCGATGAGCTCCCAGTAGAAAAACAAAGGTGTCTTGTTTAACCGGCTGAGCCAATCAGAGTGTCCGAATGATAAACGCTGCCGTTTGACCTTGACTGAATCACTGATGTCGTTGATGTTGTTTTTATGTCAAAGATTCCATTTCATTTGTCAGAATGATGTCTGTGGACGGTGTCAGAGTCGGGAAACGGTTGCTTTTACAAAGCTGCGTTCCGGGCCTGGTTTCCCGCTCCCGAAGAACTTCAGAGATTCACGAAAAAGAAAATTAATTTTCTCTTGGAAAGTTTAATTTTCAATACAATGATCAGAAACTATAGACACGGGCAACTGTTGCTTAAACCAAATTAAAAAAAAAAATACAATTGTGGTTTTGGAAAATTTTTCCTGTTTATTTAAATTTCATGACCAGCAAATTTATTTATAGATTTTTAGTTTTTTTTGTATTTTTTTTTTGTAACTTCCATAGTCTAATCTTATGTTATATAACTTGTGGAATGAATTGAAAAAAAATTCTTGATTTTTTTTTTTTTTTTTGAAATAGTAAAACATAAATAACTTTGATTTGATTTTCTGAACTTCACAAAATTGTAGTAAAACATGAAATAACGTCATTTGATTTTCTGAACTTTTGGCAACTTCACAAAATTGCAGCTACACCTGGAAAACACTTTTGAATTCCTGTTTATTTATAGTCGGGCCTAGTTTGACACCTGCCTCATCATTTACAATCAGGCATTATGGGATGTAATCAGCCATCTGCCTCCACCATCTTGTGTTCCTGGAGAAAGGCCACGTTTGTCTTCTGCTGTTTAGAGAACAGCGTACACTTGGATACGTCGTTGTTCTGAATATGACCTGCTGATTACTGAGCAGTAACAAAAAAAAAAGGAAGTAAAAATGGAATATTTTATTCCTGAAGTTACTTGAATTCAGTTATTTTACTTTTTCTCCAAGGTCACAGAAATATGGACTTCATGTTGGTTAGTTATGAAGTGAGAATTCCTGCCGTGCTTTAAGTCATAATATTAAAATTCCTGGTCGAAACTGAACTCGTGTCCCCGATGTGGGCACTAGGGGGGGTCTGGGCGAGTCTCTGAACATCTGACAAAACCGTGCAGAGATGAAAAGATAAGATGGAAGGATTGAAAGGAGAGATAAGTATTGCTTCTTCAATTAGTCTCACCTCTCCTGAACCCACCTCCCATGACAGGTGCTGTAATTGCTCTGTTCTTCCTGTCAATCAAAGTTAACCCTTTCCGCAGCGTCCCCCACTTTTAGCTCCTCTCGTGCCCTTGTCGTCGGCTCAGTGCGACGATGGAACCACGTCTGCGGTGACAGGCGATGGGAGTCTTGAGTGACAGTAACTTTCATCCTCCCATCCTTGTCACTCATCCTGGTTAGCCACCGGGAAAATGGGTTTTCGAGCTAGCTTGTTGTCGTTTGTCCTCAGTGTGTACGTGTGTGGTTTAACGCAGCAGGTAAAAGGTCGTGATTGGAGCTTAATATAATTGCAGTTTTTATATCAAATTATTTTTTTTATCTTTACGTTCGAACTTCATGACGACTTAAATTGAGGTTTTAGTGTAAAAAAAAAAAAGATTCACAGAGAACCAGGATTCAAATGTGTGGAATTGTCTCGTTTATGCAGTGGGATTTAACGTCCAGTTCTGGGGGTTTGAGGCTTTTTACTTCTCCCAGCATGCATTACCACAGCAGTTAAGTATTAATGCACACAGATGTATCTGCAGAGTGTACAGTCTGCCACCGAGGAGTGAGTTGGCTGCTCGCTGTGTCACCGTGACAAAAACATGACAGATGTGTTTAGGCAGCAGAGAGCCAGAGCTGCCGCACGCCATCAGACTCAAACGCAGCACTGGGTATTCCTACCCACGGAGCGCGCTCGTAAACGGTTTGGTCCAGCGCGAGGATTAGATGTCAGGACTAACCTGTGAGACTCGGGCCAGAACCGTGAACCTGTAATTAAATCCCGGCGTTTGTTACGGCGCAGGATTTGGAAGGATCACCTGAGTTAAAGTGGCGCGCAACTCGCAGCGAAATTAGAAAGCTGAATTTCAACGACTTACGGCGTGAAGTGACACGAGCTAATTTAACATGATCAAAGACAATCTCATTATTCTCCCATAATTCAATGGAGCCCTTTTTTTTTTTTTTCTCCCTGAAAGCAGATTAATCATTAATTCATCATAAGGAGGGCCGTGTAGAGGAACGTCTGAGGAGCTGACAAATCTGACAGGTGTCCTAACTCAGCTTTTCATGATCTCACTTCTCATCTGCTCGCCTGGAAACCAATCACTGAACTACACGGCCCTCGATTGTTGAAAGCAAAAAAAAAAATTAACCTCATGACTGATTCTTCTTGAAAAACCTCCAGCCTTTGATCAATTATACAATGGCATAATGAAAGTTGTGGAGAAAAGAGCTGGGGCAGGAATCAGTCGTGGGATTTCACACCTTTTCTGATTGGACGCATAATGAGCGCAGCCTTTTTTATCTGTACTTTACTCTCACCTGTGTGCAGAAATACTGTTTGGAACAATGGTAATTACCCCCTCGCCCCCTGATGGCAACGCCGTCTCTTTTTAATGCCGAAAAAAATAAAATACAACGACGTGACTTTGGGACTAACCTTGGGAAACGAGGCTTTGATTACCATAAAATTAACTGCGAGATACATTTTATAATAACCACATGTAGGCGCCATAAAATGACTAGAGGGAAACCTTTGCTCTGGACCAATAAGATTAGAGCACATTTAATGGTCGTGCTGTAGTAATTAATCCAAGGGAAAATAGAGTGAACGTCCGTCCCTTCGTTCTCCCGTCCTGCGCTTCACCACTGTTACAAAAACACATTATGGGTTAGGGGAAATTTAATCATCACCGGTTTTGAGGGTGGTGAAATATATGAAGTGCAGCCGCCGTCAACATAAAATTACCGCAGGTGTCGGCTCTACTTTACATCGCTGGCTAAAAAATTATTGCCTTCAATTTATTCTACAGAAACATGTCAATTTGAGTTACGCACACTGGCGTGGAGAAATGTCCATTTTTCCACCAAACATCAATATAAGTTGTCGGTGTAAATTAAGTCATCAGCTGTAATTTTTTATTTTTACTTTCATTATCAGTAACACATTCAGCATCGGAATAAAATGTGAAAAATTAAAGCAATATATTTTCACTTACAAGAGAACGTGGAAAAAATGAACTATAAATGTAGTTGTTGTTTAACAGAACCAAGAAAAAAACAATGTTTGTGTATTTGGTTTTCACTGGTAAAACTACATCTACAACTGTATACAGATCGACTAATGAGCAAGGCAGGAATCAGAGGCAGTGATTGGCTTGTACTGGAAATTCAACGCTACGGTTATTACTGCGCATAAATAACAAAAACTAATGTAAAGTAGGGGACATAGTGGTGCAGCGGTAGCACCAGGTTATAGGTTCAATTCCCAAAATATACCAAATCATTTTGCTGAAGGTGTCGGAAGATAAAAAGCAGCAACATTTCATACAGCAAG
>NC_024310.1:1267315-1270087 GCF_000523025.1 Cynoglossus semilaevis | reverse complement strand
GCAAGCCCCCCCCCTCCCCGCCCCCCCCCCCATTACACATGAAAGACCACTTGTCACTTCAATCTTTCTCATTCACATTAAGTGTCCACCTGAGGTGCAGCGACTGAAGGGCAACATCAGCGCTCACTGCTGTAAAGTACCGGTACTGTATAAGTGCCTCAAATATGACACGGTATGTCACACGTCTGCCCACTTCCCCCGCCTCAGTCATGTGGCCGTCGCCATGGCAAACCAGTTTCCAGGATGAAAAGTGTTCGTCGGTGAGACAAATGTGTCACTTCAGTCGGACAGACAACCTCTTCACGCTCAGAGCAACGCGGCCACCCTCTAATTTGTCAGCTGCGAGCTTCAGAGCTTCACATTTGCCCGTCGCCCCCTCCACAACATCACGTACAAAAGATGCTAATGACGCGTGCGCTACGCACCGCTTCAGACCCGGGCGCTTTCGACGTTGGTATCTGAGGCGGGGGAATGAATGAAAGGCTGGATGTTGTCGTACAGGTGTCACATTTCCCTGGGAGAGGGCAGACGGAATTCCAACACCTCTCACCGGGCTGCGCTCTCGGGCAGAGGCTAAAAATAAACGGCGGATGCTGCAGTCAGTCGTACTGTTTCACAATGAAACCTCTCCTGAGTCTCAGTCTTTTACTGCCTCCAAATTGGCTGCAGGACCTTCTCACCTTCTTCATTAGGTGTTTTGACAGAAGCACAGTCCAAATATCGCCGGCAGACTTTCACCATCCTTCAGAGTATTTCAGGTCACACTTTCTGCAGAGGGAAAAGAATCTGGAACAAGCTGACGAATGCAATCGTGCAGTGAGGTCAATTTGTCTTTTTATTATTCTGTATCTGCTTATTTGTGGGAGCGGGGGGGGGCAGCGGGGGGGGTGGAAAGATATTTGGTTGGAGATCTTATAGATTTTGCTCGTGTAATAATGGAATAATATCTGTGGAGAGAACTATGGGCTTGGTGTGGGACAACAAAAACCGTGCATTCTGAATACATCATCTCAGGTATTGATTTTTCTTGGTCCAGTTTCAATCAATGCAAAGTGTACTGCATCCATCAAGGTGCACTTTATATTTCCTGGCTTTCCAGGGAAAGAAAAAAAAAGTTAGTGTCTTCACGGCCTAATTGAATTTTTTAGCTGAGAGATTTCATTGCCATGTCAATATTCCAAAAAAACATAAACAGGCAGTGAGGACGAAAAAAAAAAACATAAACAGGCAGTGAGGACGGACGGACGCTCGTCCTCCTCTGCTGTTTCCGAAGGAGAGATATTATAACGGCGGGGTAATACTGCTCTGAGTCCGACCATCTCCGTTCACTTGGCGCTGGGTTTGTTTATTATTGACACACTCACACACCGTCGTGGATGAACGCGGGGGGAGCTCTGGGATAATGGAGGAACCTGCCTGAAGGTGTGGCTCTCTGCCCTGCGGCTGTGTTGTGTGTCTGAGCAACATGGCCCCGAGTAGCAGGAGAATTAAAAGCAAGCCCTGTCAATTTTTGTTATTAGGCATCAGGTGCTGCGGCGGGTCCAGCCATCGTTCTCCACTGCACTCCAGCACTCTCAGAGCCTTTTAACCCTAATTGACAGTCTTAAGTCCTCTATCCTGCTGCTGCCGAGGAGACAGACGGAGAGGGAGAGAGGGATGGAGAGGGGGAGGACTGAGGGTGTTAAAATAAACCAACTGTTTGGATACAGACTGAGCTGGCTAAGCCCAGGAAACTGGAGACGTTCCCATGACAAACGTGTTTCAGTGAAATGCTAATAATTCACAGTAAACAATAACACATTTGTGTTTCTCAGAACATCCCAGGTCAGTGCAGCACCTTCGTCAGTTGTTTTTTTTTTTTTTCTCCCCACAATCGTCACACTGATGGTGAAACTAGAAACGTTGGACCTGTTTTCGTTGTGTTCCTTTTTTTTCCCATGAGCCTTTGCCTTCACCTGCCGAACGCCGCCGTGCCGATCGGTTTGTCTCACCAGCCGTGACTCCGTCCCTTCACTCCTCGTCTACCGTTGTCGAATGTTTAACTGAGTGAGCACTAATCGGTGGGAAGAGGCCACCAAAGCTACTGCTAATCCATTTGGAATTACGGAGGAGAACACATTAAGAAACTTCAAGTCATCAGCTCAGCTTTAATTCGTTAATCCCTAAACTCGGCCTCTCTAGTTAATTATGCCATTGGTCCCGGATGAGAGGCCCATCACTGTGTGTGTGTGTGTGTGATGTGTACGTTTGATGGTAGGTGTGTGTGTGTGTGTGTGTGGTTTTAAATGATCTCAGTTTACATCGTGTGAATCTCAACGCTGGTCGTCCATATTAATTCATCTGAACTTCACGAAAGACAAAGTTGGATCCTGGACTTTTATCCTTTTCTAATTAGTACTAAAAAAAAAATCCACTCTTAGTTTCACATCATTGAATACTTTTCAGGTATTTTAACAACAGCAGATGTTGTCAGTTTGGTTCTTACTTCTTTCACAGCATAGTTTAAGGTTCTAAAACATTTCTTCTGACTCAGAGAGTATTCCAAAAAAAAAAAAATCACAGTTGTAGTAACATCAGAAACTGCGTCGGACTCCATGGAATACTATAATGTTACAGTATAATATATATGATCATCTCTGGCCTTTTCTGGCTCGTGACCCCAAAGTTACATCACAAATTTCTAAATAATGATTCTTTGAAGAAATCATTTCATCAGTACTTTTTTTTAAACAATGACTAGAGATTTCAGGCGACCCCCATTTGAGTTCCAGA
>NC_024310.1:1264632-1265588 GCF_000523025.1 Cynoglossus semilaevis | reverse complement strand
AGTACATCCCAGGTCAGTGCAGCACCTTCGTCAGTTGTTTTTTTTTTCTCTCCCCACAATCGTCACACTGATGGTGAAACTAGAAACGTTGGACCTGCTTTCGTTGTGTTCCTTTTTTTCCCATGAGCCTTTGCCTTCACCTGCCGAACGCCGCCGTGCCGATCGGTTTGTCTCACCAGCCGTGACTCCGTCCCTTCACTCCTCGTCTACCGTTGTCGAATGTTTAACTGAGTGAGCACTAATCGGTGGGAAGAGGCCACCAAAGCTACTGCTAATCCATTTGGAATTACGGAGGAGAACACATTAAGAAACTTCAAGTCATCAGCTCAGCTTTAATTCGTTAATCCCTAAACTCGGCCTCTCTAGTTAATTATGCCATTGGTCCCGGATGAGAGGCCCATCACTGTGTGTGTGTGTGTGTGATGTGTACGTCGTGGGGTAGGTGTGTGTGTGTGTGTGCGTGGTTTTAAATGATCTCAGTTTACATCGTGTGAATCTCAACGCTGGTCGTTCATATTAATTCATCTGAACTTCTCGAAGACAAAGTTGGATCCTGGACTTTTATCCTTTTCTAATTAGTACTAAAAAAAAAATCCACTCTTAGTTTCACATCATTGAATACTTTTCAGGTATTTTAACAACAGCAGATGTTGTCAGTTTGGTTCTTACTTCTTTCACAGCATAGTTTAAGGTTCTAAAACATTTCTTCTGACTCAGAGAGTATTCCAAAAAAAAAAAAATCACAGTTGTAGTAACATCAGAAACTGCGTCGGACTCCATGGAATACTATAATGTTACAGTATAATATATATGATCATCTCTGGCCTTTTCTGGCTCGTGACCCCAAAGTTACATCACAAATTTCTAAATAATGATTCTTTGAAGAAATCATTTCATCAGTACTTTTTTTTAAACAATGACTAGAGATTTCAGGCGACCCCCATTTGAGTTCCAGA
>NC_024310.1:1228019-1264395 GCF_000523025.1 Cynoglossus semilaevis | reverse complement strand
AAATTCCCATCACAACAAGGACATTGTTACCCTTTTTGTTCCTTAGGGAAAAAAAAAAAAAAATCTGGGATCCAATCTGCTAACAGGAAAAAAAAAAAAAAGTTCTTGTCTTTAAAAAGACACATAAAATGAATTTGTCTCTCATGTCTAAAAAAAAAAAAAAGCGTTGAGCTAGTTTTCAATCTGCAGGCAGAAAATTCAAATATGTGCTTTTATAGAAGCAGATAGTGTAGAAATTAACAGCCGTTGTGGCCGCGGTGCCTTCAGAGGAGAGGGTTTTAGTAGCTTTCTGAGCCGTGACAATGGATTCACATTTGAACTTTATCATTACATGGGTTATAAGCCACCCATAAGTGAAGCTGCTGTAATTTCAAACAGGGATAAGTGGCTGTGGAGGATCAGACCAGAGCGAGGGACGGATGGATGTGAAGACCTAAAAAAAAAATCACTCGCTTATCCAGCCCAAAGACATGTGCTGTGATTGTTGTAATCAGCCCCCCACCCTAACCCCCCTGAGGGGAAGGCAATATGGAAGCTGTATAATACCTGCCTCCAATTTGCTTTTGTTTACACTCCATTGGCACAAGTGGATCAGCCATCTGCAATTACCGCCTGGATGTTTAACCTCGCAGAGCAGTCGGTGTCGCAGACGCTTTGGTCGCCCCCTTCAGCCCACATGCTGCTGCGAGCACTTTGATTTGTGGGCTGAACGAGGTGAGTTCAGGGGCCGCTTATACCCCCCCCCCCCCCCCATCCTGTTATTGAAACAGTACATGACAGCTTTGGTGATTGGGTGAACAAAGACGGCGCTGGTGGGCCGTGCCGTGCCGTGCCGTCTCACTCAGTCCTTCATTTATTCCCCCGTCGTCCACAGGCTTAGAGTTAGTATTCCAGAATGTAAACATAAACACTAGAAGGCGCAGGCCAATCAGAGACACACAATCTGAGTGCGTGCACCAAGGATATGTATCTAAAAACTGCCTTGTCATGCACTCCTGGACACTGAACAAAAGAAAGAAAAAAAAAAAAGAGGATGAAATACGGCAGAACAAAAAGCCTCGGTCTTTTGTCTTCTTTCTAATTGGTTTCTCTGTACATGAAAAAAAAAGCCGTTTGTTCTGTTTGGCTCAGTTGTTGTTCTTCGATGGCGTTCTGTTTGTGCTGGAGCTCAAGGTAAAAACATTATCGAAGACACAAAACCGTACCAAAGTCTGCTCTCTCTCTCTCTCTCTCTCTCACACACTTTACATGAACCTAGTCTTTTTTTTTGGGGTGGGGGTTCGTGACCTCATTTTGTCGTGACAGATTTCTGACCACCCCAGGATAATTTTAGTAACTTTCAGGTGATTAATTCTGACCACCCCAGAATAATTTTAGTAACTTTCAGGTGATTAAGAACCATAATTATATGAAAATATGTTTTCATCAGTATTCTTATTTTTTTTAATTACTTCACATTTCAAACGACCCCATTTGAATATCCGGCGACCCCCATGTGCTGTTGCGACCCCAAGGTTGAACACACTTCTCTAACATCACTCCTTGTTTCCACTGTCTCCGCTGTGTTCTAGTATTCTCTCTCAGTTGTCCCCACAAATACAGCTGTGCACTGAATGAACACACACACACACACACACACATGTTCACGATCACACTTCATGCGGCGACATCCCATCATGCCCTGGGCTCAGTCTGATGTGGGATCAGAGCTCATCAGTGCTGAGGCGACGGCAGCTACACTTGTGCAGACGCCTCGTGTTGGAAACAAAAAAAAAAAAAAAAAATCTGTCTTTAGCAACTGAACCTAATTAGCTCTCAAATCTGAGGTTAATTAAATAAAAGGAGGTTAAATTAAGTGGCGAGGATTTAACGACATACCAGATTAAAAAAAAAAACAAAAAAAAAAAAACGCCCCCGTCTTTTTCTGAATCACTCACCCACAAAAATCCTCCTCCATCATCATCACAGTGTTTCTTTAAGACATTTGGACTCATTAAAAAAAAAAACGAAAAAAAAAAAAAACACAGTTTACTGCAGTTTTATTTCAGGCTTCTGCTCTTATGTCTGTGTAGAGACACAGACACGGTGAGTCTGAACAAACACAGACATTTGATCAACTCTTACTGGAGTTACTGTTACCAACAGGTTCTCCTCCAAATGAAGGTTTTTTTTTTCTTCAGACTGGCCCTTTAAGAGCTTAACTGACATATTCAGTAATGGTCATAATCATCATCCAGATTTCTGAGTACGCCGAGAGCCGAGAGTCCAGAGGTAGAAAAGAACAGAAAAGAAGTCTCTCCATAATCAGATTTGAGCAGCAGTAAGAAGTCGTGGACTTTTTAAATTCACCTGAACTGAAAGGCAGACGCAGCGTCAGGGACGTGGAGTGAATTCAAAGTTCTGTTCTGACTCAAGGCCTCCTGTGTTTGTGGTGTGTGACGTTTGCAGCACAATCTCCAAATGCAAAAAGATCTTAGATCTATATAACAGTTCGGCTCAGGCGTCTGCAGCGCTAAAGTCTAGACTTTGATGTAGCCCTTTCTGATTGGACGGCAGCGGTGATCTGTCCGCCGAAGCCTTGTCTCTGACCGAGGTGACGTCCAGTGTGGACGGCTCATCACTCCCACTGGGCGCCTGCTCACTCTCAGAGTTGCCACTTGTGTTTGTTGTGTGCACTCGTGCTTCCTCTCCCCCTGCAGCTTGTTAATGATGCTCACTCTGGGCTCGCAGGGAGAAAAGTTTCACAGGAAGCCTCTTGGATTTTTCAGCGTATGAATAACGCCTCTTACCTAGCAGTCGCCAAAAAAAAAAAAAGAGAGAGAAAACACAAGCGTAACGATCATTTTTGAGGCGAGATTTGGTCACTAATGGGCCCTCGCGCAACCTGTTGTCGTAGCGTCTTCCTCCGCACAGACTTCAAACAGGAGAAGGCTAACATTTCCAGCAGACGTTTTCACGTGTTGGTATCCCGCGGCAGGCGCGATACGTTCTACTGCTATTAGGGAGTTTCTTGAAGAAAACTAAAGCAGCTGTCATGTCTGACTAACAAAGACACGGACGGGACGCGTCTCTATAATTGGGGAACTCTTGTGAATGAGCCCTCACTTCAACCACCGCCGTTCTCTCTGTCCACCTGAGCGCCATCATTATGGAGTAAGAAGCTGCCGCCTTTACTGCCATCAGCGCTGCAGCGCCTCCATGCACCGTAGAAACAAATTGCAGCCCTGAAGCAGCAGGAGCAAAGGAACAGCCTTGGGGGCATCATTTGTATCTGTTGCCCCTCTTCCTTGTCTTTGTTATCCAGCCTGAGGCTCCTCAGGGCGAGACATGCACTGGAATTGGGGACAAGCTACAACACCCCCCCCCACTGCACATTTTTATCTTATACAACAGCGGTCCCCGACCTTTTTTTGTACCAAGGACCAGTCGCCCAATACCAGCTGTTACTGCGGACCAGTAAAACCGCACCATCGTTAAAGGATCTTTCAGACTGTTAATATCAGAATCTGAATGACCTTTGACCTTTTGAATGAAACCAGTAAAGTGATATGACTGGATTATTTTAAAATGAAGTAAATTAGTTAAACTGAAGTGGCCCGGCTACGGTCCCCGGACCAGGTTTTGGGAACCACTGTTATACAATATTAGATAATACATTTGAGGTTAAATCATTATATATTGCAATGAGATATATATATTTTTCAAACACCACTGACATGAGCGTTGACCTCATTCTGGTGTCTTTTTTTTTTTATCGACACCATGAGACATTTTTATACTGCTGTTCATTTCTTCTTCTTCTTCTATTTTTTTTTTTTTTTTTTTTTTTTTAGTGTCTGAAGCCTTTGCGGAGGATTACAGAGCAACCACCACGTGGTTCCTCAAGGAATCAGCTATGAAAATGAATGGATTACATGAAAGTAATTTCAGGCTCAATATCAGGGGCTGAACCAAAGCCGAGTAAACAGATCCTGATCTCATTCTGCTGCCGTGTCCTCGGGCTCCTGCTGCAGCACCGAGACCCTCCGGAGCAGAAACAACCTTTAGTTTACCACACACAGCTGTCAAGGTCACGGGGTCACGGGGGATTTGTGTTTTCTTATTTATAGAGTTATTTGTTTGTTTGTTTGTTTTTTTTGTCCCATTCTTTCATTATTTGCGACGTTCTGTACATTTACACGTCTCAAACAAAGAAATCCACACGCTGTCGCCTTGCATTATAATCTGTCTAACTAATGTTTGTCGTCGTTGTTGTTGTTTTTTTTTTTTGTTTTTTTTAAAGACATTCCAGCCAGTGTTCTTTCAGGGCGTAATAATATGGTTCTGCATCTGTCACTCTCTGCCCATGGCAAGACCCCGTCTCCTGGGAGAGAAGGTAACAGGCAGCTAATCAGCTCCATCTGACGTCTTCATAACAAACAGCCACACACACACACACACACACACACACACACACACAGAGCCACACATGTGAAAGAACCGCACAGTCTCAAGCACAAAAACTGAAAAAAAACCACAAAGATAAAAAGGATGAGGTCCAAGTCTGACAGAGACGCAGACGCAAGGACAGAGGAAGGACACGATGCTGCTGGACACAACATTACATCCATCCTTACATCCATCCTTACATCCTTTTATCCATCATCCATCCATCCATTCATCCATCTATCCATCCATCTATCCATCCATCTATCCTTATATCCATCATCCATCCATCCATCCATCCATCCTTATATCCATCATCCATCTATCCATCCATCATCCATCCAGCTATCCATCCATCCATCCATCCTTATATCATCATTCATCCATCCATTCATCTATCCTTATATCCATCATCCATCCATTTATCCATCCATTCATTCATCCATTCATCCATTCATCCATCCATCCATCCATCCATTCATCTATCCTTATATCCATCATCCATCCATTTATCCATCCATTCATTCATCCATTCATCCATTCATCCATCCATCCATCCATCCATCTATCCTTATATCCATCATCCATCCATTTATCCATCCATTCATTCATCCATTCATCCATTCATCCATCCATCCATCCATCCATCTATCCTTATATCCATCATCCATCCATTTATCCATCCATCCATCCATCCATCTAACTGACTATCTGACTAGCTAACTCTCTATCTACCTCTATTTATTGCTAGCTAGCTAACTACCAGTAGCTATCCATTCATCCGTCCATCCATCCATTCATCTATCCATTTATCTATATAGCTATCCATCCATCCGTCTATCCATCCTCCATCCGTCCTCCGTACACTCACTCGCCTACAGACACGTCTTTACATTTTCCTGTCGTTCACCTAAATCATCCCTCTGTTACTACAGTACTGTATACTGCGTGTACTCTGAACTAAGGGTGTATTATACAGTATATTGTGTTTTTCAGTACTGTGACACCTAATTTCCCACAGGTCCATGTGTGAGCCATCTCCGCTGCTGGTTTTCGCTGTCGGCTAGTGCACAGTTTTACCCGAGAAAACGTGTGTATTTTTCACAGTAAACTCCAGGTGTAGCTACATTAGCGTAGCTCCCATCTGAACACAGCCGCCGCAGGACAAATCTCAGCAAAGCCTCTTTAATAAGGCATTATAATAAGTTTGTGGTTGAAGATCACAGCTTATATGAAGGCTGTGCATCTTAGCAGGGGGGGAGAAGAAGTCTCTGACAGCGCCCCCTGCAGGGATCAGAGGAGGTCCGTGTCCCGCTGACCCGGCCATAATTAGCATACATTTAAATCATGTTAGCTATCAAACATCCAAGTTGTCAGTCGTGAGTTTTACACATATTTGCTGTAAACAAATTTGTTTACTAATTTAAATTTACTTCTCTAAAATAGATTTTATTTCAGTAATGAAACGTGTGCAAACTGTAAACATATCACCAAATCGTGATATGTGATACTTTTCTTTGTTGCATGAAACAGTACAGGGTGCAGCCTGTAGGGTGGTGTTGCCATGGTAAGATCACAGAATTCTTTTTTTTCTTTATTTTGTATAATTGTTGGTAATTGTTTTTTTGTTTTGTTTTTTTTTGTTTCCTGCTTTTGTTTTGAAAAGCAGAACTTTTATTTGAACACCACCCTTCCCCAGTTTCACAGAGCAGTAGTTAAAATATCTCCTGATTCTAACAGATCAGAGGAAGTCCATATTTAAATACATCATTTCGATGTATAAACCATATTTGACCGTCCATATTTAAATATATCATTTCGATGTATAAACTCTATTTAAACTTTTCTAATCTTTTGGAAAAGTAGCCAAAGCCGTCGTCTTCATTTCCACCTGGCTGTGACGCAGCTAGCAGCTAGCGCTCACCTACTGCCGACGGTGGTGACCCCGGGTGTAACAGACATTAGCCCGTCATTAACCTAGCTTCAACTTCAGCTAATCCCAGCCGAAGGCCAAATACAATTTTGTGTCGAGCGGCTGCAGAAAGACATGGTGTATCTGGAGGTGAGGAGGAAGGCATGAGTTTAAAAACACCACCACCCCCCACCCCACCCCTGCCCCCCCCCCATGCTGCTTCCTTCTACTGCCTGATTCCTTCTTTACTCAAGCATGAAAATGAGTGTGTGTGTGTGTGTGTGCGTGCGTGCCCTTATTGCACACGTACAGACAGTGAGGTTGAACGGTGACAACCAGTGGGCTAAACCTAACATTTACCTCAGCAGCTGGGTTCACCACCAGCTACAATTACAGCCATTAGCATGCTTAATTAACAGATTCTCTGGCAGGGATCTCATAGAGGCCGAACATCTCTCTCTCTCTCTCTCTCTCTCCCTCTCCCAAAACCATCCACAGATCTAACACCCACACCACTGCTAAATGAGGGGGGTCATTTCTAGAACGAGTAGCTTTGAGAGTTGAAGCAGAGAGAAAAAATGGTTTCTTTATTTTTCTATGCTTATATTTAGTAAATTTTTGTAACTAAAATAAAAAAATACTTTCTTTACCAGTACAGGTTAAGTACTCATCATATAAAGGTCTTTTATGAATTTGACTTATTGGGAATAATTGAATGTGTCGGACATTAACGTCCTCGAGGTTTTGTTTATTTTCCAAGACAGTTTTACAAAATGCTGCTGTTTAAAATACCGGTTTGGTCCAGTTTTAAACCGCACACAGCTTTGGTGTCGACAGATGGTTTTAGAGGCGTGAGGGAAACTTGAGGTTCGGGGTAGGTTTACAGTTTTATTCAGTTTTACGCCTAACCTGAGTCAGGAGCGGAGGCTAGTCTCTCAGGCAGACACACATTTGCATTAAACATTCACTGAAACGTCGTCGTCGCAGCAGCAGCAGAGTTCAGGTGGAGCCGCCGCTGCCACGGGTTGACTGACAGCGCGTTTAAGACGCTCGTGGTTGTGACCTGCTGTTCACTCTGGGGATGATGTCTGCTCATAAGGCAGAGCTGTGACACTGCATTCATGTGGAGCGACTGTTGCAGGAGGGTTTTTTTTTTTTAAAGAACAGTTTACATAAGGTCAGCGTTTATCCCACTGAGCACAGGAGGTTCGCTCCTCCACTCCTGAGACGCCTTCAAACGTCAGTACAATAACGGAAATGAGTGACAGGTTTATTCTGCAGAGAAGCAGCTCCGCCTCATCAGCTACAGCTACACCTCCCTTAATTTTATAAATACAACCAGCACTCACACACTCGTGGCTCAACGTGTGACAGCGGTGCCAGTTGTGGCACATGTCTCCAACTCTTGAATACTGTAGCCTAGTGGCGTTCTCTTAATAGCTCAGTCCGCCCCGCGCTTTTAGGGATGTGTGGGAGTTAAAGAAATCTGGAAGCTGTCTGAGATGTCGAAACGTCTGAGAAATAATCAGTGTGTGTTCGGCGCAGTCACACTGAGTCCTATGGAAGTGTGACGGTAGAGGCGGCGTGTTCAGGAAAAGTAGAAATGGTTCTAATCATAGTTCTTGACCACTTGTCACAATAGTTTGTTTCTGCGGGAGGGAAAATACTCAACGCAACCTCGGCCTGCCAAGTGAAGCGTGTCATTCATATTGTACGACAAAATAATAATAAACTCTAAATAGTTGTAGGCGTCTCTGTTGAAAAAAAAAGAGGCAGAAGGAATTCAGCGAACACAGGAGGGAGCAGTCGAGTCAGGAAGGAAAAACTCAATCAAACACTGCGACAGAAAATAAAACCAAATTTAAAAAATGTCCATTTGGCCTTTTCTGTAGCCCCGTTGCCACCGTTTGGGCCGCGACCCACATGACTGTGACTTCATTATACTCCTAACTGGGTCCCTCGTATTTGTTTGGCGTTCCAGCTGGACTACACCGCTAGGACGGATTTTTTTCTTCCGCAACACGTGTTTGTGTGTGTGTGATAGAAGAGAAAGTAAAACACTGTATATATTGCACATATATTGTGCATATATTGCGTATATTGTCGCAGTAAAAAGTAGTTGTTTGATCACTGACATTATGAAGTCATTATAACAGCTCAACATATATATATATATATGCAAATATATATATAATACACATATATACATTTATGTATTTCTATACACACAATATATTTCTATCTACATATGTTTAATATGTACAAGTATATACAGTACGCATACATTATACACAAATGTACTATATATATATATATGAATATATTTATAGCATATATTCACACACAAATACATACATACGTATGTGTATATGTGTATTATGTGTGTACATTTGTACTGCATATATATGCATTTTCATCTACACACATTCACAGCAGGTTGAATATAGATATAAAACCAAGGTCAGTACTTGGACCACGGTCCTGTTACTGCAGCAGCGTTTTGTTCCGATGAGACTGAAGTGACGGGAAACGCTAATTAGTCGTGGACATTGGCAAACAGTCTTCCGGAAAAAAAAAAAAACCAAGTGGCTGTGTTAAAAATGGATGACAGTGCTCAGCTTATTAAGATGTCATCTGTGCAGGCTCTTCAGGTTCGGGGTAAATGGCCCCCGTGGCACATCCTTCTGTGGGCATGTCGATTCACCCTGTCGCCTCTTCCGCAGTCGATGGCTCTTTAGTGGCTGTCATTGGCTGCCTAGGATGCTTCATAAACATCTTGTGCTTTTTCATCTAATTAGGCTGCAGGGATTTCATCAAAATGCAGACGAAAGGCTGGGGGACGTGGGGGTGGAACCTGGGGGGGGCGGGGGGGGGGGGGGGGCCCTCATCGTGGAGGAACCCCCTGCCACCAGAACCCCCTGCTACCAGCCCTCACCCTGTGCTAACCCAGCCGTCTCGCTCACTCTCCCCTCAGTCGTCACACATGCCATGTTCTGGCTTTTTATTTTTATTTAATTTTTATTTGAACTCTCTGCTCGCTCGCTCGCCCGCCTTTTGGGGCCAAAGTGCGTAAAAAGTGCTTTAAAAACGGTGCTTTTAAACTTTGTAAATACACGTTTTTGACAAGCAGAAAGTGAAGACCTCTGTACGGAGGTTTAATATCCCTGCTTCGCTGTTTTCATCTGCATAATACACACGGATATTAACTTTGTCAGACCTCATTACCATCCTTTTTTATTTTTTATTTTTTATTTTGATCGTTTCTAATAACGTCAACAATTACCAATGCAGCGGAGTCTGGCGCAGCTGAATGCATCTGTTACCTCTGAGCCACAGATATTAACACTGATGTTCTGCATATTCATTCATTATGTTCTGCTGCCTCATACTTATCAATGAACCGCTGACAAACACGCTGCACATACGAAGACAAACCACTGTGAACGCTGACGTTCATATCGACCAGGAGGGGGCGGCGGCGAACGTTTCGAGTTTGTGTGAACTAAGATAAATGACATATAAAAGTCATTCACAAAGGCTAAGATGCTAAAATGCTTTTATCATTTCCTACGCCACCTATTGGGGAAATGTGGGTATTGCAGTGAAAAGGCAGAAGTATAATGATAATATATCATAATAAATTACATAATTTGGAAAAGTTTAGCGGGCCCTATTAAAAAGCTGAACGGGCCGCATTTGGCCCCCGGGCCTTATATAGATGGTCAGTTTACAGTGTCTGTGAGAGATTATTATGATATGATATGATACTTCCATACACTCAACATCTCTGAATCCCGGACCAACTGCCTTAACACTGCAGATACGAGGATAATATATTTGGATAATAGATTTTTATTCCAGCAGACTTCCTGGTAATTACTCCAGACCTTGGCTGTGAATGAATATTCATTCTAAGGGCACAGCATATTAAGCATATCGTACACAGGCGGACCACGGCCAGCTGATATAATTACCCTGGTGGTGCAAATGAAATCGGTTGTTATACTGTGAAAATATAATGTTAAAAAAGAATTCTTTCAACAACAACAACAACAACAACAACAGAAAAGAAAAAATATATTATGGCAGAAATTCAACAGGGTTGGCATGGAAATGACTGCCGCAGGACGGGAGTCATTATAGAACGAAATGAGAATAGTCATTTAACCTCCACTCTATGTGGATGATGGAGCTGAAATAGTATGAAACCACTACATCTGTAGCCCCGCAGTTTATGGGTGTAGCTGAAGCGCCTACATGTTTGGCTTTTAAACATCAACAGTAACAGAGTCCGCATCTTTGTTTGTTGTTCTAAATAGTAAAGTGGGGGAAAAAAAAAGCCTATAAAATGATGTTGTTGACCTCCATGTTTTTTTTTGTTGTATATTTTACTGTAAATGTTTTTTTTTTAACAGATACAACAAAGTAAAGATTCTGCAGCTACTGTAGCGTAGGAAAGAATTGTGGGGGAAAAAAAAATGACCGAACGCAACACTGTAAAAATGACAGAGACACGCAACATGCAATCACGGAAAGAATAAAGGAACATTGCATTCTTTACATACGATCATACATTTTTCCACATGCACATGCAACCCCCCCCCCCCCCCCCCCCTTCGCCCTCCCCCCTCTGCTCTGTGAGCCAGGCAACAGCTGTGGTTAGCGCAAGTGGAAGAGTAGCTAATGAACCAAACAGAACGCTTGACAATTCACATCTGCTGACACTCTCCAGCTGCTGCCAGAAAACTGGCCTGGGCAGGCATCCTTAAACCAAGACCGGAAACCAGGAAGAACCAGAAACAAACCCCCCCCAAAAAGAAAAAAAAAATCAGTCTTCATTTGATCAAAAAGATTCATTTCAGAATAAGTTACGGAGCGGCAAAGTTAACACCAGATCCAATCCCACCAGCCACAAGTAGAGTAGGTTCGACTATACATCACGGACGGAAGTAACATGAATCACACGACACCTGCTGTCAAACGCAGCCATACCTCAGAACACAACGTTCTGTAGGAACACGCCGCCCGTGCCTCTCCCTGTGATCCCGCATCGGCTGCATCTTGCTCCTCACCATTTGTGTCAGCGTTTGTGGGACTAAATTTAAACCCGGGGTCTGAGGGTGGGAAGAATCCTCCCTGTCACAGCAGCAGACAGGTTAGTGCACCTCTTCCACCAGAGGGCCTCATTATAGCCATCTCCCAGGACAAATGTCCCCTGATGGCACAACACCATCTGCTGCAGTCGCACAGAAGCCGAATCAGGTGTTGATTGTGAAGCAGCCGAGGTGTGAGGATGCAAAGACGGAGGTTCTCTCCTGGGTTCTTGTTCTGTGCTCCACAACAGCAGTCTTACTTTGTGGTGAAATCTTCACCTGTTGGGTATAATTAGAAACACATGCTTGGAGGAATCCTTCCTCTTCCTGCTGGAATCTCATGAGCCTGTTTCCTTATCGTCCCCTGCATCCACGTGGACATGGATTTCTCTGTGGTGCAAACAAACCTTCGTCTTTGTCCTCAGTGTAATTACAGCGCAGCGTGTATTTTTGTTAAGGTTTTCTCCTGCAGCCAGTGAGGAAAAGTCATGTTAGTACCATCGAATTAACTCGTACTACTGGGATTTCCTGTCTCCCACTGACGCTTCTTTGGGCCTGGTCCATTTAAGTAAAAGTCCAAATCTGTTTAGATGAACAGAACACGAAGCTAACCTTCAGAATAAAGGTGTTGACACAAATGCTTCGAAACCTCGTGTAAATAAACTGATCACCACTTCACTATTTTGTTTAAATTCCTGTGTATTCTTCTTCTTCTTGAGGAAGCATCAGTACTTCTTGGTACTTCTTCCTGTTTTTTTCACTCTCTAGATACTGATTTGTTTGTTGATTTTTTCGGAGACCTGTAGATTTAGATGTGGAACATTTTGGACTAGAAGTTTGAAATCTCTGATTACTCTGTGCTCGTGGTGGTGTCGTGTTTTTGACCTGTATTATCACATGACTGCAGAGCAACAACAACGACGAACTCCCAAATCAAATATGTGATACAGAATAGATCACCTGACAGTGAACGCCTCGTAAATCTGAGTTTAAATTATTGGCCAAACAGAAGAAAAGTACGTCTCCAAAGTGCCGACTGCACGAGGCATAAAATGCAGGTAAATTACTGCGATATGATGGGAGAAAAAAAAAAAAAAAAAGAACTCCCTGTGATGAAAACACAATCACAGAGAACTGTACGTCTGGTCAAGGACACGCAGGAAGAGATAACACGTGCGACAATCCTTTATCCCCTGATGATTAAGCCCAGGCAGCGACAATCCCCCCCCCCCACTCCCCCCCAACGTTAATGGAAGTTTTACCAGGGCTGAAAGTTGTTGTTTTTCTATCCTTCAATTGCACCTTTGAAATATCGCCGACTCAACCAGGAAGTGACGGTCTAATCAGCTGATATAAGGTGAAAAATCATGATTCTAGTAATGGAAGAATCTGGAAAGGTTTAATGTGCTCCGACAGATAAAACTCTGATTTGTGAATCTGTCGGCTCCTTTTTTAAAATGCGGAACTCTAAGCAGCATAAAATAAAGATTTTTTTATTGTGTGCAAATCACTTTAGGGAGTGAAATAAATCTTACTTTTGTTGGATTATGGTCATTCAGGTGATTTGCTACACAGTCACTAAACAACAGTGATTTGTGAGGGAACTATCTGGGTGGCATGTGTTAATCAAACTGTGGGACCCTTCAGCAAATAGAGCCATTGATGAAAGTGGGAAATTAATCATTTGTTTTGATTTAAATGGAGTCACGCACCGCCGTGCTTGGCACTTGGTGCGACAACAATTACTCATGTATTTCAAATGCACATTTCTTCCACGTTGATGAACTCCTGCCTGCTGGTAATTTGTATTTGAATCACGACGTGGGTAAACTTTGTTCTGGGCCAAACTTTTCTATTAAGTCTCAAACTTCCCCAGGACAGTCATCAGATGGATTTTAGTGAGATAAATGACCGAACACACGGTAAGAGGATCCTTGGCCGGAGTCCAGAAAAACTTAGCGGAGTCACAAAACGCAAACGTTTAGCCACTCAATCACCTGATCAGTGGAAGATTATGGTGCAAGATAAAATCTCTGATGTTTATTGTGACATTCCCGGGAACCTAATGAAGGCACTCGGCAGGAATGGATTCATGGACTGAGACAAAATTGATTTAATGTGTTTCAGTGTTGGGTTTAATTCAGCTCCAACCTCCATTTCTGTCAAACTGGAAGTTTTGTTGTGGAAGGGCAAGTAGAAAGTCTGGCAATATGGTGATGAATCTCAAGGTTTTTGGAAGGACGTCCCGTCTCAGTGTAAGGTTTGAACCTCTTCACCACTGAGCCATTGCACTTCAGAGCTCGAAATAATCCACGGTAATAAAGTTAGCCTTAGCTGAACGTCTTTTTTTTTCCCCTTCAAATGCCTGTCAGACTTCCTACTGTAGCACAGCTAACAAAGAGGACGCTCTGAAGGCGTCGCAGCCGCTGCCTGTCAGTCTAACAGGTTGTCAGGGACGACAGAATGAGACGCAGTAATGACAGAGACGCAACAAACCGAGAACACACACCAACAAATGTCATTGTTGAGAGTGTAATTATTCTCACACATGGAATGTTCTGGACTGTATGGTGTGTACATTATCTCCCCGGGGGGGTGGGGGTGGGGGAGGGAGGGGAGCTCATGATGAGCGTGGCTGAATGCCAGATGCAGTCACATTGACCGCGTATGGAGACGTGACTAAAAATAAATGTCAATAAAAATGAAATTATTGATTAGACATAAAGTATGGCTGTTAATTAGGACAAAAAGACGTTTCAAAATCAAGAATGTTTTCTCTTCACTGACATGTTTCATGCTAAGCTAACGCTAAGCAACATGGTGTTAAAAAAATAAAATAATATATATGTATATATACATATCGTTTCAAAATCAAGAATGTTTTCTCTTCACTGACATGTTTCATGCTAGGCTAACGCTAAGCAACATGGTGTTAAAAAAATAAAATAATATATATGTATATATACATATATGTATGTATATGTACATATATAAATATATATAAATATACACATATATGTATATATTAGGACTGACATGTTCTTACTAAATATATATACATATATATTTATAGAAATATCTACATATATATTTAAATATTCACATATATACGTATATATTAGGGATGTCCGATATTAACTTTTTGCCAATATTATCCAAACATATTATCCAATTCCCATATCAACTGATATATGCAGCCATTTGCCCCCAAAACTGAGGTAAACGTATTTCCAGCAACTTTAGCATTTAGTATAAATATATATATAAAACATATATATTCCTAGTAATGACACTGGTGTCGAATTGTTGAATTGTTGAAATTTGAAGTGTGCTGTGATGTTTCCGTAGTTTGACCAAATTTACGTCATCATATATAGATTTAATTTAATCATAGACAGAGTTTTTTCTTCCTTCCTTCTTCCCTTCTTTCCTTCCTGCTCTGCCTCCTCTGCCTCCTCTGCCACCTTTGTCACCTTTGGTTCTACTGACACACATAATCCCGGCTGCCGGTGCATGACAAACTGCCCCCTTCATAGCAATTCTTCATAAATCAGACAAATAACGGCGTGCACTTCTGTGTTCTACATCTGACAGCTAAGAGATGGATCGTAGATGCCACGGGGCTAACACCAAATGACGCTCCCCGCTCCGTGTAGAGTTATTCAAATCGATAAGTCTTGTCTTGTAAGAAGAATCCAACCTCGGTTCCTCTGGGTCTGGCCACGTCAGATAATGACACCTCTATTTGTTTACCCTGTCACTTTCTAGCCAGGCTTCTCCGCGGCGGCCTCATACGTCAGCGGCGACATGTTGCCACCTGCTTTAAGGCCACACCAGCCTGTAGACTCTGACGCATTTGAAGAAGACAATTCTGGAAAGATACGATCTTTACAAACAGTTGTCCAATTATAAAAAATATATACTACCACTACTACTAATACTACTACTACTACTACTACTACTACTACTACTACTACTACTGAAACGGCAACTTGCCGATACTGATATCGACCTGATATCTTCCACCATGCCGTGCTGTTCCCATTGCTGAGGCGATAGAGTCTGTGTTTTAAGGCGTGTTGTTTACAGTTCAGTTGAACATTTGGTCTTTGGTATCAGATCGGGCTTTAGTTGTTTTTTTTTTTTTTGAGAGGAGCGTCCGTAATTTTAACCAATATCTGAGCAATACCGATCCAGAGTATCGGATCACTTTTTACACCGTTTTTTTTTTTTTTTTTTGAGAGGAGCGTCATGTTGTATAGGACCAGTAAGGATATTTTGAGCATTTATAAGGTGAAGACTAAGGTTGAAATAGTCTCAGAATTGTGTATATATATGTATATATATATCTGAGCGATACCGATCCTGAGTATCGGATCACTTTTTACACCAGTTACATCCAGTAACCACTATAATTTTTTTTTTTTTTGAGAGGAGCGTAATGTTGTATAAGACCAGTAAGGATATTTTGAGCATTTATAAGGTGAAGAACCTAAGTCTTCACCTTATAAATAGCTCAAAATAAAATAGTCTCAATATTGTATGTGAAAAAAAAGTCACATTTCTGTATTTAAACCAACCTGTCAAATACTATGAAAAACTCAGCGACGTTAATCAGAACATTTAACTGAAAACTCAACAGATTAAAAGTTTTACTGTAAATGAAACATTCAGCTGTGAGATCCAGGACTGGCTGTGGTAGCTGTAAAGTCTACAGTTGGCATTGGGGTTTTTTTCTGTTTTTTTTTAAATGCAACCTTATTAACTCACGTTTGATCATGGATGAATATGTTTGGTGGGTAATATCTATGTAGGAAACGTCTGAATGCACCGCAGGACGAGATGTTTATCACTGCAGGAGTCTTGTTGTGTCAAACAAACCGTGTCACACTGTCACTACGACTTACTAAATGTGCAAAGTGACATTTACCCACACACACACAAAAAACTAGATTTGTCCTCCTGATCAGTGTTAGAAACTTGATTTGTCCTCCTGATCAGTGTTAGAAAAGCACATCATTTCAAGGACGCCCTCCTGCTGCGGCTGGAGCTGACGAAGCAGCTGCATAAAAAAAAAATTATCTCCATCTATCTATGGAAACACGGAGAAAGTAATAGCTTCACACTGTGTGTTTGATCCTCGGGGCCAGCTGCACCGCCTCTGGCCAAAGACAAAGCTAAACTCATAAGACAGCCGTGTGGGGGAATTGCAGGGTATGTGTTGCACCCCGGGGCAGCTCAGCCCCTGCTGGCTGCGATGTCGGTGTGAGGAATGAAAATGTGTATGTGTATTTATGTGCCTGCCTGTTTGTGTGTGTGTTGTGTGTTCGTGAAAAGACTTCGCAGTCGGAGATGGAAAATATTAGCTGACTTAGAAATGACCAACGGACAAGTTCGCTAATGGAGTCTTTTTTTTTTTTTAACAAAATAAAATATGATGTGTTTTATGTGAGTTTCAAACTTAATATATTTTTCTACCAGTTGTGGTGCTGTTGCAGGATGTAGCTACGATTATCAGAAGGAAGTGTTCCACTACTGGGAGAAATGATGTCATCGTGATGTCATCATATTCAGGCTCATGTTGGACAGTTGGCCGTGATGTTTTGGGTCAAGGATCTGTCTTGTTATTGGAGTGTGGTTTCAATCCCGGCCCTGGGAGGGGAGTGTAGTGTTGTAGTACCAAAAACCTCCACTGGGTTTGTTCATTGAGTACAGGAGTAGAATACTTTTTTTTTTCTTTTACTGTGTTGGTTTTTTTAATAATTTGAGTGATTTTTGAAATCATTGTTTTTCAAATTAATATAAATTAAATTTAAATGAATGAGTTAAAAAAGAATCCCTTCTTAAATCACAGTTTTCCACAGCTAGATTTTTTACAAATTATATTATATTTGATTCTTCTGTACTCACAGTACAACTACTGGCCATGTGTTTAACTGCAGTTCCATTTAGTTCTGGATAAAAGTGCAAAGAAAACTATTTCATACTGAACACCGATTCATTTTCCCTGGACAAAGCAGTGCAGCTCGTAGCTGCTGGAAGGAACGCTCTAATCCTGCAGTATCACTGGCTCCCAGTGAAGGATGGAGACAAATACGTCCATGCTTTCCAGGTTAGTGAATGATGAGCACAATGGTATTTCTTTGAACTGTCACCGCCGTTAGAAGAATGGGATTGGGAGAAAAGCCGTAATTTGCCATCTCTGACACCACGGGGAGGCGTCGTCAAACACCACTGAGGATATTGAATGACGGATTTGGGGAGAAAGTGAATTAGGAGACGGAGAAGTGCCGGCGTGGTCGGCGTACAGGTGCGGAGGGGAAACATACACGAGGTTTTGAATAACAAATTAATTAAAACGAGGAGCGGGAAAGCGATGGATGAGGGGCCCGACAGACAGGGTTCAGGGAGAAAAAAAAAGCCAATCACGGAGCAGTGAGCTGTGAGCCCCATCCATTATGTGGGGACTGACAAGTTACCAGCAGTCAGAGCAGGAGCTGCACTTAATAAATCAAAGCTGACAACTCCTCCTTGGCCCTATCTAAAGTACAGCTTTCCAACTTCCCCTTCCCCAGCTTCCATTAAGCTTCACCTTCTGCAAATACAGGTTCCACCACCGCCCATCTTCCAAGGTTTTTTCTTCTTTTTTTTTTTCCTTCTTCAAGGACTGGATTTGTATTCCCTCGGCTGTTTCCAAAAATATGTACTCCCTCAGTTGACTGGATTAACTGGTGGCTGTGACAGTCAGACAGTTCATGCTTGGGCTGTAAAGATTGTTCGCTGTAGAGACCTGAAAGGTGAAGGTAAATCCGGGGCGACAAACTTTTAAATGAAGTGCAGAGAGAGAAGGTCAAACAAGGAGAACGGCTCGAGTTTGTCTGTGTTCTTGTTGTTGTTGTTGGTTTTTTTTATATAGTTTTTCTGTGATTAACAAAGTAGATGATAATTCACAGTCATGATTAATTGTCACAGACTGTCTCACAGGAGACACATCATTCAAATGAATCACTTCATTTTCATTTTCTGCATTTGTCCACCCTGATTCGATTGGTCTAAGTCAAGCAGCCTGTTTTACAGCACAGATGGAAATAAGCTCCGCAAATGCATCGCTTTAATTCGTCGTTTTCCTTGTGGTTTAGACGTGTTTTTATTTTACCAAGAACCTGGATGAACAGAGTGACAGAATATGGAGCAGAGCAGTTACTTTAGTCACGACTGAGGGAGAAAGACTAGTCTTACACTGCAGGAATACAGTAGGTCCACGAGCCAGGGGTTTGGGACCTCTGTAATTCTGTAAAGAGTTTAACGTTACATTGTGCAGGATTTAAGCTCAGTCAATAACAATAATAATCAATTTTCTTTCAGTTTTGAAAGAGTTTAAAGTTGCATCGTGCAGGATTTAGCAACACCTAGTGGTGACTACTAACGCTCAAATTAATTGCCAGTTGCATGTAGGAAAAGACATGTTTAATGTTCAGTTTGGTCCTTCAGTGTTTAAATGTTAACAACCAAGGAATCATTGTTATATTAAAAGAAAAAAAAAGGTACATTTCCATTATTTCCTATTGTAATTTTCAACTGAACCAACTTTAAAAATGATCATTCACTGCTGTGATCCCAAAAAACCTCCTTTAATCCTCTCACTAACTAGTAACTAGTAGTTTCCTACTATCATCATCATCATCATCTTCATCATAGTGTTTCCCAGAAACATTAGCCGCGGTCAGAGTTAGCAGTAAACACACTGTTTTCACCCCTGAGCTTTTAAAGACTCCCCATCCTGGATATACAGTATGAACTGTGCATCTGCAGGTCAGTGATAATGGTGGTGGGGGGGGGGGGGGGGGGGTTTACTGAGTGCAGCAGCTTCCAGTCTGCCATTGTTTTCCCATCACAACAGAACCTGGTGAAGACCGTTGACCTGATCTGAAGATTCTGTTTATAATTTAAAGGCAAATCCACAGATTTAACAACAAGGAGTAAAAAAAAAAATCAGGCTGATTTGAGGTGAGCAGAGTGAAGAGAAATCCAAGAAGTATTTTGTGACCAAGATCCGCTCACCTCATTCTGCAGGGATTCTAACCCAGCACCAACCGGTGGCTGAAGCTGCTGTGAAGCCGTAACCAATCATTTCACAGTAGAGTTTTTTGTTCTTCACGTGGCCAACGTTGTAATTGTTTGATAATATTCAGCATTTCTTATCTCACCAGCCAATCAAACGCAAGCCATTGTCTTTCTTCTAAGCCTTGTGGTGAACTAGCAGAACTGCGTGTGGTCCTGACACCGACCACCGTTAACCTTGAGAGTTTCCCTGCGTTGCTTATTCAGCAGTTCTTTACCGCCTTTACCGCGTCGTCTTCCTTTATAACGGCTGTGAAAAATAAGCAATTATTGCAGGAATACGTCACCAGATAAAGCGAGCATTAATCTTAACCGCTATTAATTATTCCAAGAATAAGACGCAGCGAACGGAGCAACAAGGTTATCAGAGTGATTCAGTCTGTCGTCCCAGGTAGACGCAGGTAATTTATGGTGTGTGTGAACGTTTCAACAACAGAAACAAAAAAAACAACCATGACGTCAGACTGGAGTCGACTCATTATCAGTAACTCTCTGCTCGGAATATCGTCCAGTCAACGTCCGGTCACAGCCTCAGCCTGAATCTGATTGGCCAGAATTCAATTTCTGCATGGATTTGGTCGTTTGGTCTGTTTTGTTAATGCAACTATATTTTATATTTAAATTTAAATACGGTTTGACTTTGTTCCGGTGATGGAGAGAGAGGAGAACGTCTTTGATTAAGAAAAAAAAAAAAAGAATATTTCTCTCAGTGGTTTCATAGACGAGGTTTCTTGTTTCCATGGTGAAATCTGGCAACACTGCTAACGACTCCCTCACAGCTCGGCAGATTGATGATCTGGGTCAGGCCTGAACTCCTGGTACCACCTCAGTGGGTTGCACCATCGGGTCCAGGAGCCACGGTTTCAGCCCAAGTTTTAAGTGTTTAAAAATATAACGGGCTTTTTATTCCGTCTCACCTGCGTCTGGTCGATTTCCAAATACACCGTAACACACCGTAACACGCTGGGTGGGAATTTTACTCAGTCCTTAAGTGTTTTACTGTCAAACACAGAGTCCCGTCCACCGGCTCTAATAAGAAAAGTAGTCGTTTTCATATTCCACATAAAACACATCTTTCTGTCCCTTAGGGAAAAAAAAAAACGTACAGTGAAGTAAGAAGCACTTCTCCACTACATATGGCTTTAAGCCCCCCCCCCTCCGGAACCCCCCTCCCCAGCTCAAGTAATGTTTGTTTCTACCCTTCAGGCCTGAAGGCTAAGGGTCGGGGGCTGAAAATGATGCAGAAGTGTTGGAGGCAGCAGTTCACTGGCAGCAGGTATGCCTTCACACAGCCTTTCTGATGAGGTCCCATGAGTCTCGTGCATCTGCTGCTTCAGATAAGCATAACTCAGGTGCCACTGGGAAAGGTGGGGGAAGGAATGATGGAACTTCTGCTGGAAGTTTCACTCTGAAAATGAAGAGCAAATTTATGCCGTAGCTGTGAGGAGAGGAACAGACTCTGCTCCTGGTTTGACCCTCGCCCTGCACGAGGCCGCGGCCGCCGCCGCCGCCGCCGCCACCGCAGCGGCTCCGAGAATCGGGGTTAAACTTTGGGTTGAACTCGGTCGCCGTCTTAGAGCCGAGACTTTTCAACAAATAAAATTAGAGAGGAATTGGAGGTAGATCTTCTCTGTCAACAGAGGCTGCCTAATTCTCAGGTGCTAAACAAAGCTGTGTGCACACACTTTTGCAACTCGGAAATGGAATTCAGAAAAAAAAAAAATAATATCACGTCTTTGTCTGATTTGATCTCCTCTCCAAGGATGTGTGACAGACAGATGGCTGCCAACTTCATCCTCGCTGGATGTGCTGTCTGCTGCCTCCCTTAAGTTGCGGTGTTTGATGTTGCACAACAGAAAAAAAAAACAGGCACTCAGTCTCACACATGCATTTAAAAGGAGGGAAAACACAGCTGCACAACATCAGCGCCTATAATGAAATCATCTTCAGTGGGAACAACAACAAAGTGACAGTGGCCTTGCTTTAGTTTGCTGCCTTTTTTTTTTTTTGGTTTTTGGCTCCTAAAAAAATAGAAAAAAAGAATATTTGGCCCAAAGTATCTCAGTCACTGAAGTATTCAATTACTGAATATTTGACTGTCACTGTAGTTGACAAGAACAGAAGGCGATGAGTCAGTGATTATTACCACGATTTCTGAAGGATTTCATACCACGATGTGAAACCTAAACAAATCCAGGGCCAAATTTCTGAAGGATTTCATACATCGATGTGAAACCTAAACAAATCCAGGTCCAATAAATTAGACTTTTTTTAACAATAAAAAAAAATCTTCAAATGTAAGAAGTTTGAAGTGTTTTTAAGGTTGAATACAAAATAATAATAATTTTAAAAATCCCCTTGTTTTCCTACTTTTGAATGACTACTAACATGAGAGTATTTTTTTAAGGTAGCAGTTGTACTAGTTATGTTTTAAGGATTAACTGCCTCAATTATATAAAACAAATTCTCTCGGTTGGTCGGAGTAATAATAACAATCTATTAAAGGTGAATTAACATTAATTATGCAGCCTAGACAAACCAAAGAAGGTCAACGTCCCCGTCCCGTCGGGTCCATTTCTGGTCATGTGACTCCTGGGTGTGTGTGTGTGTGTATGTGTGTGTCAGTCTTAATTAAAACATGACTGAGACGTCGCCCTGTGAACACCTGTGCTGCTATAAATCCAGCAGCAGTGTGAGAACAAGGGGAGAGGTGTGTGTGTGTGTGTGTGATCAGCGTGAAGTGTTCTTGTGAGACCATTCCTATTCTTCCAACACCATCTCTGGGCTGCAGCATCCTTGACCCGCCTGTCACCTATCCGTCACGGCGGCTGAGTGACAGCCCCGGCGAATCTCCTAACCTTCCTTTAATCAACCTGTCTCTCTGCATCACCCCGCACATAAGGAGCTGCTGCCCAGGGAAGAGGGGGTATTTGTGGTTGCATTAAGGGGCGGACGGGCTCTCCTTGAGAAGCCCACCAGATTCATCAGTGTGATAAAGCGCTGCGTGTCTCTTAAAGAACGCCTTGGGAGGCATGAGGAGAAGGACAAGGAGGGGAAGAAAAATAAAAATGACACACAGGATAAAAGGAGATTGTCTGTTCTAAGTGATGTGAGCGGGGGCCGTCATTGTGACTGGAATGTAGAAGCAGTTCATCTGCCGTCATCTAAGTCGGTGTGGAGCAGATGTGGGGTTGGGGGTGAGTGGGGGCGGGGGGGGGGGGGGGGTCAGACCTTACTTAAATGTTAGGGGTCAGGAAAATGGATTCCACGGGGAACTTTGACTTTGTACTTGTTGAAATATAATTAAATTCACCACCAATTATATTCCTAATATGACTCATTTAAATCTGGTCAAATTCAGTGTCAGTCTCTCAACGAGTAATTATGAAATATTTCTTCTAAACTGCAGTTTCAATAACTTCCAAAATACAGTGCTAAAAGAAAATGATTTCTGCTAAAAAAAAAAATCTTTGTGCAATAAGACGGCGTCATCCATGTCCAGACACTGACCTCGGGGGGTCGTGGTGGTCAGAAACATAAAGTGTGAGATAATGTTTTGTAGTTTGGATTGGACTTCACACTCGGTCCCTCACAGGTCAAATATATTCCACAAATACCTGTTGGTCAGTCAGGACAGTTGTGTTGAAAACGTCCTGTTGGTCGATCAGTTGGTCGATCAGTCCATATCTGTAAACGATGGAATTTCAACCAACTACGACCCAATGAAAAGCCAGTTAAAATTCTACCTCTGGTCTCAGATCCGTCTCTCTTCATCTGAGACTCTCTGTTCTCAGATCCGTCTCTCTTCATCTGAGACCCGTTTTAGAAGCACGCCTTATTTTCCATCTCCTCTTCTTGCGGTAATTGCTTGCTTTTTCCTCAAAGCCCAACAAACATCAAGTCCAAGTGTCGTATCCAAGGACAAACCCACTCCCCGAACACAGAGCAGGAGTTAGAAATGTGCTCGGCTCGGCTCGGCTCACGGACCCCAGGGACCGGCGCGGGAGCTGGGAGATTATTATAAACACAATTTCATAAAACTGATAGCCCTGCAGTCTCATTCACCTTTGACTGTGATAATCTAGGTGGAAGCTAATTGATTACCTGTCTGACTCTGAAAAGACGGAGAAGGTCAAGGTACGGCACGATGCAAAGGACAAACATCACCGGTCGGTGAGGAAAGGTCATAGCCTCTCTGCCTTTATGAAGAAAGGAAGCAATGGATGTGCTAACAGCACTCCCTGGGTCTAAATATAAGCACTCAAGCTGTACTAGCTGGCAGAACAGCTTAGATCTACAGAAAATACTTGAGACGTTACCGATATCCAGGTCAAGGGAGGAGTTCTGCTCCAGACTGACGTTACGCATCCTTTTTTAAAATTTTTTTTTGTTTTAATCGCGTGGAAAACCTGTCTAAACCCAACAGTTTTGCCGCGTGTTCGTTTTAATTTTTGTGAATGTAAAGTATTTCCAGTGAATTCCAAAGATTTCAAGTCGATTACAAACTATTACAAGTCTGTGGATAGTCTATTACAAACTATTACAAGTCTGTGGATATGTCAAGATCTACCTTGATTAAACGTGATCATAACGAATAACAATTAATCGTGACATGTCAGTATTCCTAAATGTCACAAAAAGCTTGTTGTCTTTTGTCCTCAGCCGTATTCGTTCGTGCTCATCGTTCTACCTACGTGTTAAAATATCGATCGGATCATTTTAACAGATTTGTTCTGACAGCTCTAAACGAAACGCGATGATACTACGATGGCGTGCTGCCAGCCTTGAATTGTTGACAAAGAGAGACTAAAACCACACTAATGTCCACTTAATTATTAAAAGCCACACTCATTAGTCTAAGTTCTGAGAAAAACAAACAAAAAAAACAAGCGATCTCATCACAGTGGTTTCCCCCGTGCAGTCGGTTCCAGACGGTTCCAGTCGGTTCCAGTCTGTTTCTGCTCCACTGCTCTCAGGCACTCAGGCATTAGGTATTCTTTCATGTAAGCTGTGCTTTTCCCATGAGTGTTTGAGCTCTATTTAAGGTACAAAGGGGAGATGGTGTCTGCAGACTTGAATCACCGATGAGGCCTCTGTAAGATGGAGGAGCACCGGAGTCAAACTACACCAAATACTAGGTTTACAAGACAAGAAGTTAACCGACAACCCTCCCTGAGGACTTGTGGCTCCCACTTGTCAGCCTGACATACTCCACACTGCCATCTGCACTCCGCTGGGTTTTTATCCTTCCTGTTCCAGCCTCTCCTCCGTGCCTCCAGAGGCTCTCCTCTTAAGCAGAAGCAGCTCAGGGAGAACTCCAGTCAGAACTCATCGGTGCTGCACTTTTCTCAGGAATACAAAGTGTGGGTGAAAGTTTTTTTTTTGTTTTTTTTGTATGACCTCAGCTGTAACCCAGGCCTATAAAACTGCATGTATACAAACTACCTGTGCATATGCAGGACCGTGACGAAGAATTCAGCAAAATGAACGACGCTGACTGTAACATAATGTGACACCTTCTGCCAGACTTGCAACTTTCACCTCTTTTTATTGTTTGCTTCACGGTTTTATAAAGGTATTTTAGCCGAGCTCCGGGAGCTGCGTTCACCGCATCTGCTGACACATGTATATTTTCACAAAGTGTCAGGGCCGTAGATCAAGATGTGAGGAGGTTTGTTTAAGAACAGCCGAGGAGAGGCTAACTGTGACACATTATATTTGTTTTCAAAATAATGACCTAAAATAACCTCAGGCGATTCTTTAATTTATGCTAAATGGTATTTGTTTAAAAGTTTTTGGCCAAAGTTCTGCAGACTTGAGTTTGATGAAGTCGAGAGTCCGGTGATCGTTCACTGCCAGCGCTCATCGGTTCTGGGCTGTTGGTGGTACAAGCCGCTGATTGATGCGCCGTGTCATTGTGCTGTGAACAGAGTTCGATTCTAATGGTGACCCCTGTCTCCGGGAAGTTGATCAATATGTCGCTTGTTAAAGTGTAATTTGCCCAGTAGGGGGGGTGTGTGTGTGATGGGACAAGGTAACATTGAGAGTCAACTGCCAATGCTAATGTTTTTATTGCTGTGGAAATTCACTTTCTACGCTCAACACAAGAAACAACCTCTGAAGGTGGAAAAACTCAAACTCAAACCAGAGATCAAAGGAGCAGGTTTGACCTGGTGCGAAGGAATTTTCTGATGGAAACATTTTTTTTTTGCAGAACTTTTTTATTTTTATTATTTACAAAATTCCACCTTTCTTCTTCTCATCTTATTTCACATCCCAAAATGATCCAGAAAGTGAATACACTTGAGTTTTGATTCAGAGACTTCAAGACCTGTGCTCTATGTTTACTGATGATACGGTCATTTATATACAGAGAGACAAACCTGCTCTGACGGACGAGCCCAGCCCTTCGTACCGTTTTAGGGCCTGGAGGCACAAATATTCATCAGTCGTATTAAAATGAACAATTCCGCAGCTAATGAGTTAACGATCACTTGTATTTGTCTAAGAGTCGCACGATGTTCCGAAAGGGAAAAACTGTTAAATTTATTAACGACACAGAGATCGCAGGATAAAAGTCAACATGAAAATTCATGTACGTGTGTTCACACACACAAACACACACTCAGAGCGTGGAGCTTTGCAGGCTGCAGAATGATGGCACGTAATTATTACTTCAATGGCTGCCCATGTGTTTATCAGAATGTTAATGTATGCATAATAACAGGCTCCAAAAACGCCTGCAAGAATGTCATGGCTGTCAGCCCGTCAATCAGGCCTGAAAATAGAATGGCAAATAAGTATGCACCAGCGTCTAGCTAAATGACACCCTGACCCCCCTGTTGCCCTTAAGCTGACAAATGTCAGACCAGTGTAAGGGGGGGAATTATTGTATCAGGGAGCAGGTAGGCAGTGAAGCAGAGACCAGTCAGGATCTGACGGTGAGGGTTGTTGAAGATGAAAAAGATTGAAAAAAATAATAATAATAAAAAAGAGGAAATGATTCGACTAATGCTACGAAGCTAAATCTCCAGGTTCACGTATCCAAATTATTATTTTTTAATTATTTTCAGCAGTCACTGATAAAAACAGGTTGTAAGACACACATGATTTTATATAAATTTTTTTATTATTATTATTTATATTTATTATCTACCTTCTCTCTGTCTGTTCCAGGAATTTTTTTATTTATTTTTCGTCCAATAAGGAATGTTGATTTTTGGTTTCGCTAATTTTAGGCTCGCTCCAAATTCTCAGGATCGGTATTGTTACGTTAGCCTAAACGCTCGACCTAACTTTTTAACGTTAGCACGACAATATAAAGAGGTGACACTATCGCCTCAGCAACGGCAGCAACTGTGATCAGATTACTACCAGTATCAGCAGATACTCCGAGCTGCAGTACCGGTATTGGACATGAAAACGTTCCCTGGTTGATTGATGTGAGATAATCCTCTTTTCTATCCCCTGTATCTTGGCCGACAGCACGGACCAGCGTTACACACACACACACACACATTTGAAGGTCTAAATGACACTAAAACTGGAGCTAAATAACAGTCAAACAGGTAAAAACAGAATAATAACAAAGAGTGTAGCCGTGGACCGACCTCCTGTCCCAGTGTTACTGACACCTCAGCTAACAGCAGGATAACATTCACCCGCTCGCCCATAATAAGGGGCTGAGCAGCTTTTTAGATTGTTTCAAAATGGCCATTTAATTCTGGCTATTTTGGAAACAGCAGAGAGTTCTCACTCTGACCTCCATAATTAATCATCACGTGTGTGTGTGTCGGTGTGTGTGTGTGTTAGAGGTGTGATTTGTATTTCTGTGTCACTGGAGGTAAAGGACAGAGATGGAGACACAGACTTAAACACAGCGTGGTAACTGAGTGGGATTTTTTTTTTTTGTATTTCTGTGTAAAAAAAACAACTAAAAACTGGAGCGCTGTGTCAGTGCTCTGTCTCATTTTCTCCAGAACTCTCTCCGACTCTCTCTCTCTCTCTGACATGCACCGACTCTGACTTAGCTCAGCAAAGTTTTCCTGGACCTTTAGGGGGAAATATTGCTTTGATTACATTCATTCATCACAGCAGAGACATCTGCTTTATTAAGAAATCTTGAACTCCAGCCACAGCAGCCGGGGAGGAATCGCAACTCATCAAACTTACAATAACTTTGCCTTAAAATCTTTTGCAGTGAGAACAATGAGCGCTGGAGCTGCCACTAACTGGCCGCCGGCCACTGCAGAGCAATGCATTCTGGCCACGCACACTCTTTATTCCTGTGGAATATCGGACCGAGAGTAAACATTTGATCAGAACAATGATGGGAACGCGGGTTTACCTTCATCTTTTTAATAAGAAGGAGAAGAGAAAACTGTCTCTAGTTTCCTGACCTAAATAAAAACTTTGGGATGAGAGTAAGGATCGATCGATACAACGTTTTAAAGACTGATATCAATACTGAAACTTGGAGTATCTGTCGATACCGATATCGGATCGATCGATACAACGTTTTAAAGTCTGATATCGATACTGCATCTTGGAGTATCTGTCGATACCGATATCAATCCGATACCTTAGCTTTTCCTCCAACATGCCGTGGGCGGCCATTGCTGAGACCGTGATGTCACTGTTCACGGGACGTCACGCAAAGTTACGCTGAGCATTTGGGTTTAGGTATCGGATGTGATACTTTCTACTACTTTTCAGGGTAAAGTGATCTACTGTATCTACACTGAAAACTCCTAATATATATTTACTCATATATCTATAATGGTAACTATTATTTTTTATTGTAATTGCTCAGGATCCTCATCTACTTTTTGGCCACACCTGGGATAGGCGACACCTAGTTGTTGTTGTTTTTTTAATACCAATATCAGGCCGATACTGATCCACAGTATCAGATCAAGAGATTCAATATTGCAGATATTTAAACAGGTCAGCTCACATAAAAAAAAAAAAAAAAAAAACCCAGAAAGCAGCAGGCTCTGTAAGACAGGTGTCTCCATCACCTCCACCACCGTCCAGGTTAACCAACCAGAGTTGTCTGACTATAATCAATTCTTAATTTCATGCTGACTGCTTCACATTAATCTCCGCAGCAAGACAGAGTGAGTGAGCTTTGATTTTGGTCTTCATTACTGGTCTGTTAGTAAGAAGCAGAGGAACTGGAGGTTAAGATGTGTGAAGACCAAGATGAAGATCCAGACTGAAGGAGAAGTTGTTGTTGTCAAAAACCGTACCTGGTCTAATCAAGTAAAAAGATTTTTTTTTTCTTTAATTGGAGAAGTTTGTAGCGTTCACAGTTGCTGCTATTACATTATGCACCGCACACACAGTTTGAGAATCACCGTCCACGCAGATGCTCAGCAGTAAATTCTGCCATGCATTTAAATGACCTCATCTCCTGGACCATGTAAGATTTATGAGCTTTTTCAGTGTCTAATCAGCAACATCCAAGTCAAATCAGGGCTTCAGTTAGAAGGTTATTGAATCAACGCAAACGGATTCCCCCCCGATGACGGTGTTGGCCTGGAAACACTGAGAGTGTCAGTGGGTTCGATGCCCGTGTTGGTGGGAGTGATGCCTGTGTGTCAGTGGGTTTGATGTTGGTGTGTCGGTGGATTTGATGCTGGTGTTTCAGTGGGTTTGATGTCAGTGTGTCAGTGGGTTTGATGCCTGTGTTTCAGTGGGTTTGATGCCTGTGTGTCAGTGGGTTTGATGTTGGTGTGTCGGTGGATTTGATGCTGGTGTTTCAGTGGGTTTGATGCTGGTGTGTCAGTGGGTTTGATGCCTGTGTGTCAGTGGGTTTGATGCCCGTGTCTTAGTGGATTTGATGCCTGTGTTTCAGTGGGTTTGATGCCTGAGTGTCAGTGGGTTTGATGCCTGTGTGTCAGTGGGTTCGATGCCCGTGCGTTCCACGTCTTCTCATATAAGTCTAATCACGCTCTTCTCCGCTGTGACCTTGATCACAGCAAACCTTCAAACCAATAAAAAACACAGACCTGCTCGGTATCACATTTACACACAAACACACACACACACACACACAGGCTCAAACACAGACACTAATCACTGGGGCCAATCTGGAGAAAACAATCACCCAGTTAATTGACTGCAGTTTGGAAGATGAGTATATCAAACACACACACACACACACACACACAGACACACACATAAAACAGAACTGTGCTTACAGGGATGCTTAAGATATTTACTAAGTCATTTCTCTTATCGGTTACTTTTTGTAAACAGCCTGTGGGGGTGGGAGGGGGGGGTGGGGGGCAAGTCTTTGGTTGGTACCTATTTAGGAGGCAAATCACTGAGGAGTGAGTCAGACACAAATTGGTTCCCATTTCTATTCTGGTCTATAAATATGAGGTAAAAAGTTCCCAGACTCACTGGAACGTCCTCGGATTTTAAAAAGTCAAAACCTGTGACGACGAAGACGAAGAAGATCCTCCGGCGACGGGTTTGATTTGATGATTAATCGTTGGATTCTTCTGTCAAGTGTCTGGTTCTGACTGTACTGTACTGTACTGTACTGTACTGTACTGTACTGCGTGATGGCAGCTCGTGGCCCAGTGATAAGAGGATTGAACTCGTTATCTCAGTTATTGAAGGTTCAAATCCCTCCTCATCAGGCTGTGGTGTGTTCAGGTCCCCAGTAACGTTGACTCTTCTTTGTCTGAATCAGTGAGTGAACCAGAGATATTCAGGTTTGATAACAGGCTTCGGTCCAGCACCATTTGAATTTTCCACTTGCATCATTTGTTATTTCTACATAGATATCATTTTCATGACTAAAACTCTTCAACCGACCTTTCATTTCTACAAATATTTGGTTGCAAAAAGAAATGTTCCTTTGGTGGGTACTCTGAATGAACCCAGTGTTGACTGAATATGTAAGTCAAAGCCAACTCTTGGCACATCTGTTAGAGCCTGACAGAGACACATTAAAGGGCCGATTTAGTCACTTAGCCTTATTAATCATGGAGAGAAAAAAAAAAAAAAAGAAATGTTGGATTCCGCTGCAGCCAAGGTACCACCCACCTTATAAGGAGCTGTTTCTAAGAGTTGGACGGCACAAAAAAACCTGCTGTCAGTTCCACTGCCTTCGGCAGAGATTTATAAATAGAAAATGAATCAATCACAGTCTATACATCCTGGAATTAAGTCAGACATGAACTGAATCAGAGCTTCTGGAAGATGGATTACAAAAGCAGTTCCAACCATTTCTATAAACTCTGCACAAGGCAGATTTTTTTTTTTTTTGTTGTACTCAGTTTTCCAAATTAGTACTGTGGTTTTTGGTACTTCCTTTTGATGCTAAATAAAACGTTTATAGATTGTTTAGACCTAGGTGGGACTCAAAGGTATGTTCTTTATTGCTGCACCTTTGATGCTAGGCCACAGTGACCAGAGAGAGTTTTTGTTTCACGGAAGAACCTTGTGCTTTAAATATCAACTCTGAGAAACTAAACATCAGTTGATTCCATATCAACAATTCCATCATTTGGATTATCACAAATAATGTCTTTCTGATCCGACAATATACAAAAAAAATTGAAGTAAAGTAAATGTTAGTTCATCTCAATTATTCACCATTGATCATGATTAATCCAGGACTACATTGTGATCAGATCTGAAGAAACTGTTTCCTTGTCCTTCAGCCTCAGGACATGTCACAGTAAACCAACTCAAACGAAGCCTTAATCTTAAACAACCACACCAACCAAAGGGGGCAGAGCAATTAAAAAATAACAAAACAGATTGACAGAGATTAATTATTCGGTGTTGAATATTAAAATGTGAATAACGTCGAGGCAGCACATTTTCCTGTTCTTCAACGTTGCCTTGAAAAAGGACCCAGTCAGAGAAACAGACACGAAATGGTTCCCCTGTCGAGGCATATATATATATATATATACGCCCAGAAAGACCTTCGTAGGCCCCAGAAGGAACAATAACTCCCCTCAGAGTGCTGAAGTCAGCCTGTTGTTCACGGCCACAGATTTACAATTTAAAGAGAGAGAGAGAGAGAGAGCGGCCGAGGCATTAACAAACAGCATAACAAGGAGTTTGGGCATAAACAAAGAATTTCCACTAAGCACAATAACTGCTGCCTGCATTATGTTTTCTGGCAAAGTCTACTGTTATCGTAGGCCATGTATTGTGTTGACAGGATTTAAGTCCATTGTCGGCTAACTCACATTTTCACATCCAGGAAAATTAAATGTACGACGTCAGCAACGAGTGCAATTCTAGGCAGTAATGACAACGGCCGCGGCCGCTAGCACGCTCCTCTGTGAAATGGGCTTTCGCTCGAAAACCATTTGAATCAACAATTGGTAATTGTTTTATTATATTATTAGTATAATTTAAAAGTTGCTCTGGAGGAGGCGTCCTCTTCTGTTTCACGAACCTTCATTTTTAAATTCATTTTTTCCATTTTCATCCCTGTCCCTAAGTCTAATGTAACTCTAAAGTCCATCCAGTCAAATGGGGTTTGTGAATCGGGGCTCTGCAAATGAAAAAAAAAAATTAACTTGACTTCACGTCCTCGAGGCACCTTCTAAAAAAAAAGAGAAAAAAAAAAACGCCTTCACCGATTTTGCAGTGCGAACAGATGCTGAAGATTAAAAACTCGATGTGTTCTGAGATTTCTGCAGTTGATGAATCGGCACTGACAGACCAACCTACAGTGATGGAGTTAAAAATAGGACATAAAACACTAAGTTGAGTTTGAGTTTTTTTTTTTTTTCTGAGAAGGCAGCGGAGTCCAAATCGCCACGCGTCCTCCTGTCCAGTAATGTAGACTTGCTCGGTGGATTAACGCAGCTCCTAAGCTGAGTGCTGCAGATTGTCGGGATTTAGGGATTTGGTCAGGACGGATTGACGCTAGCACGTGTAGATCAGGGAGGATATTGTGAACAGATGGCTGTGATTTGGGCATGATTATCCAATGGGTATTGTCTCTGATCTCCATCATCCTGTTTCATTTCCTCTGCACAGCAGGTGAATCCACGGGCCCAAACTCGGAAGAACCAACCCGGTTAACGGGAGGTTTTTGATGGAACCTTTTCCAACTATAATCTGTCACTTCATTGACCCAGAAATGACTTTTTTTTTGTTGCAAAACCTGATGGATGAGCAAAAGATAAACTACTTTATAAAACTGCTTCACGTAGTTAAACCTATTCTTCTTTGCACATCACAAGTCCATGACTTGTTTCTTCAGACGTACCTCGCCACTAGAGGTCGCCACAGCAAGTGGCGAGTGTTGACAGGCCAACGTTATTAATGTCAAACGTGAGCATATGTCGTCCGTGCGTTTCCTGGCACGGTCACGTCCATTAACAGCCAGCTTTTTATCAAGTGCGATGTGTCGTCCAAAGGCAATTTCACGGCAAGGTCAACCGATCTTTTTTTCGACACGACACATTTAAAAACAAGGTTAATCCTGGCGCTGCCTCCGTCTTGCAGAGGATGCACTAATCTGACTCTTCCCTTCAGAAGCATCTGGAAGGTTCGCTCAACAGCTTTGCGGCAGACAGCGAATGCTCACTTTGCGTGACATGTAGAGGAGCAATTAAAGCTCCACCTGCGTCTGGAGTCACTCCGGTTAATTCACCCTCAGAACTTTAAAGTACTGCATGTGAAGCAGCTCTAACTGTACGCCAACGGCCTTTAAACGCAGTCTGATATCTTTTTTGTGATAGAACTGAATAACAATGTGAGCCCAGAGCAACTGAAACAACATCTCCAAGGTTGGACCTATTGCTATCTGAACTACAGTGTGTGTGTGTGTGTGTGTGTGTGTGTGAAGATAATGCTGAGCCCAGAGACAAAGATTAGAACCCCCTGCTCTTCCTGGCCGTAGGTGTAACATCTTCTTTATTATTACAACAGTGCCATCTCTGTCAGACAAAGGGAGTGCGTGGGTTTCATCTACAGTTGTGTCCCTGCCTTTGGTCTGTGGTCTTTGCCTTTGGTCCGGGGTCTTTGCCTTTGGTCTGGGGTCTTTGCCTTTGTTCATTCATTGATGTTTCTTTCATTCTTTCTGTTTCTTTTTTAGTGACCACTCTCAATGCACACAATATTCCCTTCATGTTTTTTTAATAATATTGTCAAATTCTCCTGAATTTCTTTTCTTCCCCCTTCATCAGTAAAAGACTGATTGTTTTAATCTACTGTGAAAAAAAAAATACGATAAGATTTTACATCTCAACTGATTTCATGAGTCATCACAGGCACTCAATGTGAGTTCTCACATTGCATTTAAATTCAAGTTTTTTAAAAAAATAAAAAAATCACTAGACAACACACGAGAGAAGGACTGGAATGTTATTCACCCCAGGAAGTGAAGTTTTAGTGTTGCAAATGAGACCTTTCTGAGCAGAGGTCAACACTCGTCTTCACCGGGGACGACTCCACGCCCGGGTATCAAATGGAGAGACGGGGATATTAAAACTCCAGGCAGTGTTTCTGTCCTCTTTGTTTCTCCAGGTTTCTGCCTTAAAGAATGGGAAGAGCCTTAAATAGAAATAGAGGCATCATGCTAATGAGAGCCCGTCCTGTAAAGAATACACTCACTGTTGGGAAACATTTTGGCTTCTGCCTTGGGAGCTAATTGAGTGCTCTGACAATGCAGGAGCTGGGCTGCTCCACACACACACACACACACACACACACACACGGAGGTGGAAAATTCAATTTCACAGCAGGTTCGGTGCACTCTGCAACGGAGAAGTGAAAAGAAAAGGCTGGCCCGGATTAAAGAGTGTGAGCTGTGGCTCTGCGGCCGTGCGTCTGGCTCAGCGGGCGTATTCTTTTCATTACACTCTTGTGTTATATTGTTTTATTGACCAGCTGACAGTGAAACTGAATTTGTAAACGTGCCTCAGAGTGACTGTCTGAGGAGTTTTTGAAGACAAATAGGAATTCATTAGTCTCTATATATACTGTATATGTATATAAATATATCTGGGAATATATCAAGGTTTTTATACGGCCGGTAAATAATAAGTGACATAACACCCACCGTGTTCAATTCAACACGCGTTTCTTTTTTAGCCGGGCTAATAAAGGTCATATTCCAGTCTGCCTCCGTCTTCGCAGCAGCTCAGAAAACTCTGGAACAAAACTCAAGTCACCGACTTGACTATTTCGGTGCTACCTTAACAATGGGAGTGGGTGAATACAGAGAGGATGAGCTGAGGGGTCAATGTAACGAGATAGAATTCATACAAAAACATCTTTTCAGGGATTTAAATGTGTTTTCTTAGCGTCTGTTCTATCTGAGATCTCTCAGTTCTAGGGACAATTAGTGGCATAAAGGTTACCACGGTAACCATTCTATACCGCGCTCAGTTGGTTGAACGGTAAAGGCTGCACCTGGTTTGATGTTTCGAGGAGGAATAATGAAAAACTTCTCTGTGGAGGAGTAAATGTCCGTGTACTTGTACTTGTGTACTTCATACTCCTGTGGTCTGAGAAAATGTTGGTGCAAAATTACAGAGCGCTTTATAAGAAGAGTTAACAGTCAAACATCGACGGTGGAAAAGGTAATTCATTATACTCAGCTGATTGAGCCTTTGAAGTGATTTGTTTTTTTCGCCAACTCATCACAGGAAATAAATAATTTATTGAACAAAGAGAGCGAGAGAGAGAGAGATAGAGAGAGAGAGCGAGCTGCTGCACGCCCCTGAGATGAAGTCTGATGAAGGTGGGGAAACACTCCTGCGGCAGCCAGCACATTTTTCTTATTGTCATCATCCACATGCAGCGCTGTACTGTAGATGTTCTCCTGATCAAAGGTGAACGCTGCCCCAGAGAGCACAGCAGCAGAGCACAGGTTCCCCTCCTGCAAGTCTTCCCTGAATCAAGATCTACTTTTTTTTTTTTTTCTGAATTCCTTTGAGAGAAAAAACCACGGTTCAGTTCAGAGTTTTGTCCGACAAATTAAAGCCTGCACAAAGAAAAGATTTTTTTATTTTTTTTTATTTTCTTATCTGTAGAGTTGAGGGTGAAATTTTTTCCAAGTCCTCGTCACTTTGGTGATCTGTTAATGAAGCTGAGGCAGAGCTCAGTCTCGGTCGAGAGCAGCAGCGTGTTTTTTTTTTCTCCAACATCCTATTTCTCTTGAAGGCGTCGCCAAAGCAGCTCGGAATAAATAGACTCTCAAATCAGGGAGACACTTTCTCTCTCCAACTATTAGCATTTAACATTTCATGCTGGAGGTGCTACAGACTGAGGGGGGAGTGAATTTAGAGGTGTCAGGAGGGGGCAGGGTGGGGGGGGGGGGCGGCCGGTGGGGAAAGTGAGGGGGGGGGTCTTGTTACAGTGAAACCAACTTCAGTCCTGAAGGTTTACGATGTCCAGTCTGTACATTAGTGGCAGATTAGTTGTGAAGTATCGCATTAAATTACAAAATAAAATTAAAATTAAAAATTAAAATTTAAAAAAAGTTGCTGGTCTAATATGTTGGTGTGCAGTGAAATTAATCCATGGACTCAAAGGATAAACTTTTGGATCTGAACTCCTTACAAAGTAAATTACTACATATTATCAACTGTCTAGATTTATATATATACTACATATATCTCTACCCATATATAAATATATACATGTATGTGAATAGGCTTTCACGTCATGTCAAATTCTTTCCTATTTCTATATTGTTCCATAGTCTTTGTCTTTTTCCCATCATGCAGCAGCAGCAGCAGCTCTTCCAGACAACCAGACCTTGTACTATAAAGGGTTCTAGTCAAAGAAAGAAGAGTATCAAAGTAAAACAATCCTAAGAATATGTTTT
>NC_024310.1:1226774-1227910 GCF_000523025.1 Cynoglossus semilaevis | reverse complement strand
GTTTGCCCCCCCCCCCCCCCCCCATCATGTCACTGCAGCCGACCGTCACTCATCCACTCATCCACTCGCCTCACTGTCACAGAGGCATATGTTGGAGTCGTCCTGTCATGTCGCATCTCCTGAACTTTAAGACGGCTCTGACCTGCTTTTTGTTGCCTGCGGGTGAGAGCGGGTGAGGGCGGGAGGGGTAGGTAGGGGGCGCTGGTGGGATGGTGTGCGAGAGGCTACACTGCTGTGCCTTTGCATCAGTCTCCGGGGCCAGGTACAAGTAAACGCACATGTAACATGCAGCCACGTTAATACTTACACAATTCATTTTTCTGAATTATTTCCGTGCTGTCGCGGCCGGCTCCCGGCGCACGCTCCGGTGCAGTTTTCCTGCTCTCACTCCAGCCGTGTGACTTAATCAGTCTGACAGACTCCGGGCGCCTGGGGAAAGTCTCACTCTCTCCACACTCTCCTTTCTCCTCAAGTTTACGCTCTCTGTGACAAACTCATTCTGGCACCTTTCAAAATGAGGTGCTCTCTGTTGGATCGCCCTCAATGGTCTCCTCGCACTCTAAAGAATACACACCGTGACAGAGCACGCCACGCCGCTCCTATACAGACCGAGAGAGAGAGAGAGAGTGCACGCAACACATAGAGGATGCACCGATCCACGCAGGTGTGCAGGGAAAAAACAAACCCTAGGGTCCAAACTGTAGGTTCCTCGTGGATGTTCTCTGATGCTGTAGTGCATTTGTCACATTGTCCTCAGATTCTACCGTTTCAGACTCAGAGTAGTTACAGTGATTTTGCCGTAATAGCAAGAAGATCGCTGGTTCAATTCCCGGTCGATCTTTCTGTGTGGAGTTTTTGCTCTGGTTTCCATCACAGCCCCTAAAACATACTGGATTAGACCGACTGGACACTGGAACTGACCATAGATATGAACGTGAGTGCGAATGGTTTGTGGTCCGAAGACGGGCCGATGACGTGTCCAGGGTGATCCCCGCCCTCCCACTTCAGGACCTCTTCACTGTTGAAACGTATTCAGTCAAAATAACAAAAGTAAATTTGTTTAGAAAATGTGGCAAATAGTGAAACATTTTTTGTTTAATATATAAACTATGTATTAATGATGTAGAAATGTATTT
>NC_024310.1:1215188-1226668 GCF_000523025.1 Cynoglossus semilaevis | reverse complement strand
TTTGAAGACTTTTTAAAATGTTTTTCTGATTTTTCTCCTCACTCTGGTTTTACTCCACATCAGACCACTGAGCTGTCATTCATATAAACCTGGCTCTCAGTTGTTGTTCAGGCCCAACCTAAAGCTAACTGTATCAGTTATTGGTATCAACGGGTGAAAAACAAAAAGTCATTCTTATTCAGTTTGTAAAATCCCGACAGCGATGGTTAAACATCGGAGGAGTTCATAAAAAGACTGAGTAAATCCCATAAACCCCGCGTCCTCGACCTCTGTTCCTTTTATTTTATTTTGATTTGCGTTACGTTGAATTTCACCGACGGCTTTCGCCGATTTCCGTCTGTTCAAGGAAGGCTTTTCACCTTGGAGCTTCAAATTCTTTCAAATTAAGTTTAACGACATTTACTCTCATCTATAGCTCAGACAAAGTCATCCGTCTGGAGACGACCATTTAGACGGATTCTCAGCGCTCCGTCTTTTAGAGGTTTCCAGAAGGTGAGCTTTTATACCCGGAGCAGCTGAGACACGGCGCTCCAGACGTACCGTTTCACCTCCGCCGCCTCCGGCCGTCGGCCTTAGCACTTTGACAACATTTGGTCCGGGGTTTTTCTCTGGCCCGACCGACTGGATGGAGCAGGGGTCAGGAGGCTGATGGGGGGGATTTGGGGAGTCGGATCAGAGGCTTTTAGGAGGAATGATTAGAGGGAGATGTTTTCCATGTGCTCCATTAGGAGGCGTTACCAGTTGTTATTCCCCGTGTCACTGCCATCCTGACATCCTTTTAACCCAATTCTTTAAACTAATTTCACTTTTTTTTTCCATCAGCAATTATTCTCACATTATTGCCATCAAGCGCTGTTTGTCCACAGTGATTTGCTGCTGTAATTTATTTAAATTGTCAGCCTAAAAGATGTGTCACGCAGACACAGCCCGGTGATTAGCTCCGACTCCTGTCTTTTCCTTTCAAGGAAGCTTTTTTTTTTTTTTCTTTCCTCACAGTAAGAGGGAGACGTTACAATTACGGTGAGAGCTCTGGTAGCTCTGGTAGCTCTGGTGGATCTGGTGGCCAAGCTCAGGGACCAGATGTCCTGTCAGAGATGCGGCCCCGGTCGTCTGGGGAGCTCTGGGTTGAAATCTGGTTCATGTCTCGTTGTGGGGAAACGGCACTGCTCCCGTACCATCATTAATTCAGGGATAACAGATTCTACAAGTAGTCGGGCCGGTCTTCCTTTTCTCCTCTCCTTCCTCCCACTGGGGTTCGGTGCATAATAGAACTTTCTCCTCCAGTCGCTGGCTTTAATTTTACGCTGCTGAATTCGATCCTTGTTCTCCTCTCTCCATTCTTACATTTTGGGTTTTTTTATTATTTTTTTTTTGTGTTGTGCACGTCACCTTGATACACGTCAGGTATCACATTTGGGTCGATAACAGAATGTAGAATTTACAATAACTCCTGGTAAAGGAGAAGGTTGCTTCCTCTTAGGAAAGACAAAACCCAACATGGCTCACTTTAAAGATCCTGTTGTTTTAAAAACCACATGAACAGCCACGGTGTGTAGTATTCGCAGTATTGACCTGACTTCTTGTGGTGTATTTGAGCCAACGGCGTACTGTGTTTCAGGTGATGCAGAATCCATAAAAATAAATAAGCTGGATATCAACTGCCAGGCAACATTTTCTTCAATTATTGATGGGAAACTTAGTTTGGGTTTTCTTAGCGTGAAATCATCTGATTGCAATGGCCTCGACTCGACCCCCCGAGCCCCCGACCACTACCTTTCTTATTTTCCTTTTCTGTAAAGCTGACCGATGTCTGGCGACCGGCGCAGACGGTGATGCGTGGTTCTGATGTAACGTCGGTGTTTGTGTGTCTGCTCTGAGTGAACGCACGATCGATTCATCTCCATCATCTCAACACAACATTCCAAAAGCAAAACCACTGAGGTGTAATACTGAGCACTAAGCAGTAACAGACGAAGGCCGAGGGCAGACTCCAACCATCACTTAATGTAGAGCACACCCATGTTGAGAAACCTCTTAAGGCGGCAGGAAATGTTTACGCTGTCGCTGGGATTCAGTAAAATGACTTTTTTTTTTTAGAATATCTTTGATATTTCAGCCTGGACAAAGTTGAGGGACCAGGTGTGGACAGAGCTGGACAGAGTCATGTGACACCTCAAAACATCCTGCCGTGTGCTTGAGATGCCCTCCTACATTTTTAATGCCCCTCTGTTGCAGTTTCCGGACAGAGGCATTAACCCCTTCAGTACCGGTAGAACTGTAGTATTTTCTTTCTTCCTTAATTAATAAATAAAATATTTTATTATGCCAGTATTGCTTTACCAAAAGCAAAATTGTCCTTAAAATCCAGTAAGTCATGGTTGCAGCGTAAGCGGCTTAGAGAAGGATAATAATGGGAAGTAACAAAATTAGCATACAACCAAAGCTCGGAGTAATCTTATTTGTGCTTTCCTCACAATTACTACAATACTCTCTCCAATAGATACACACAATGGCATTAGGGATTACGGCGACAAGAGCAGAATAACGTCTCTTATCAATAGCGCCGTTGCAGTGGATTTTTTTTTTTTTTAATTTCTTTATTTTTCCGTCGTTCTTTGTTGTTCTCTCAGTCCTGCAGCAGCAGTTCACTCCACTCTGGTTCCACGTTTCTGTTTGCAGACACTACGTTGACATGAACCGTGATTTTTTAAACAGAAAGTAAATACGGCCGCGATCGTCTCAAAACATTCAACGACGTGTTTTCATCTGTAACCGTAAATTTCAAACATCAAGACGCAACATGACGCCGACCTTCGCTGAACGGCCGTCGGCGAATAAGAGGTGGAAAACTTCATACTGCAGTAACAGGGATACTACAGTACTGTCATTTATTATGAAGTATCTCCTGCTTCTACTTCCTCCGCTCCAAAGCTGATTTGACCATATGGACCGTCTTATTCCCAGTGCCCGCCTCGCCTCTACAGGGCGTCGTCCACTCGTACATCATTACACAGACACACTCCAGTAACATTATCGCTTTAGATAAGGTTTCAATAAACTGTGCATGGCTTTTAGGGCTTACTCTCATGCCACTCTAATCCAATATGTGATGTGGAGTCTGTTCATCATCGTGCACCGCAGGCATTCTCTCTGTCCCTTCGCTCATCGCTGAACAGGAAGTAATGGATGGCCCTGCCCTGTCTGCGCCCCGGGCCTTTAGCTGCTCGTTGGACTCTTTGTCTCGGATGGTTCTGCGTTGAGGTATTTTGATTTGATTACACCAGGTTTAAAACGTTACAGACTGAGGGGAGTTCACGCTACCGACCACCCGTTCGCCACTTAGCATTGGGCCTCGGCCAAAACAGAGTGGGACGGTGGAACGACTTCTGTGTGATTTGCTCTAATGCAATGACCAGTGTGAGTTTCTCCCCAGGAAAAACTGTAACTCCTGCCAACAGATTGGAGAGGAAAGCAAATTTGTGCTCCCTGACGTGACATTAGCTCGTTCGTGAAGCCTGGATTTTCCTGCACGGTATAATAATGACACAATTTAGAGCCGAGGGTGAGACGTGAGCGTCGGAAGCAGAAACGTGGCAGAGATTTGAAGCAGCGCGGTGTCCTTACGACTCTCTTCGGCTGTTCCTACTTTTAAACGTACGGTGTCTAAAAATAGGCCGCGTGTTGTAAACTCTGTGGAGTGGATCCCAGCGGTTCTGCACCGAGGAACATTCTAGAACACTGGCTCCATCTCAGCGCTGGTGTTTTCCTGTAAAATCCTATATTAACGTTTGGAGATCAACGGAACTCCTGCTCCTGACGTGACGTGGAGACCCCGGAGTGCAGTCGTGTCCCGGCGCTCTCCTCCGTTATGGTGCTGGGTTTGGCAAACACTTCCTTTTGTAACAGCCTCAGCCTCAGCCCCTCAGAGTGAATTAGCACAGAGGCCAATTCATTTCTTCTTTTAACATGCAAACGAAGTGCCCTGTGTCCCAGGTTCTCCTGCAGACGGATGCAAATGCGGCCGAATTTGACTCAACCAATGGACAAATAGGAATAAAAGAAGTTGGCACGGCGCCACCATCGCACGCCGGGTCATTTGTGTCCTTTTTTTTTTCTTTTTTTTGCTAACGCTGCAGTTCCCACTGGTAAATGGCTTTTTTTTTTCTTCCAATTGCTTAATTGTCTTTGTGAAACAAGCAGGTGGCTCAAAGCCTCATTTGGCATCTGGTAGAAAAAAAAACACAAAACAAAACGAAAAAAAAAAAAAAAAAACCCCACTGCATCTCCATCTCCACAGAGCGTGAGAGCGTTGGGAGGGTTGCAGGCGTTTTTCATTCACAGAGCAGCCCGCCTGTCTCTCCAAGTTTGGGCCGGGATCAAAAACAAGTTTGTGCTGTTACTTTATTTAATGTGTATCGCTGAATAAAACATCTCCCCGTTCCACTGCCTCTCCAAGTAATCTCTCAGAGAGCCGTGCCTCTTACCACTGGTAAGTGCTATCACAGAGAGAGGACTGTTTTACTATCGGTCTAGTACCAGGGAAGTACCCCCGCCCCCCTGTTTGGTAACCTGGGAATCTGAATAAATCAACAATGGTTTGTTTATTCAGTGACTTCTTTTATGTGGACACTGTGTTTCATGTTGACCCCTGTCGTGTCGTGTCGTGTCAATCAACCGTCTAAGACGTGGAGCTGTGTTTTATATAATGGGAACTGGAACAAAATCAAACCAAAAAAAAAAAAAGTTTAGAGAAAGTTCTGGAAATGTTGTTATAGTTATGGTCCCATCAATCAAGGCCTTTTGACAGTTTTCACAGCGTGCGCTGCAGTTTGACTCTTCAGTGATAAATATTGACCCATTTTGTCCCTCGGCTAAGACCCAGTCGTCCCCCCCCCTTCTGTTGGATTAAGTCTGAGTGTCGGTCTCTCTTTTGCCACTGAAGGATTACGTATGGCTTTTGTTTTTCGGCCGCAGTGTAAGGTGTGTTTATGCCCAGTGTGTAAAGTGTTTGGGTTTTTGGTCCATCTGTCTGCTGAGGTTTGAAGCTGTTCATGGCACAGATATTAACATTTGATTGTGTTTTGTTTTGTTGTTTTTTTTTTTTTTGTGTGTTACTCTCATAAAGAATTACAGTGCATTACATAAGCCACGGTGCCTCCATGGTTTAAAAGTGCAGCAGCACTTTTAAACCGACACTGGAGCGAGTTCACAGACATCCAACGAATGAAGAATTTATGTTTAGTCTTCGCTACAGGAACCTTTGTCACAACCTCTGACATGAAGCTGCCGGGACACGAACCAGAGCAGGAGAGACACTGAGGAGGGAGGGGAGAGAGGAGGGAGGGGAGAGGGAAAAATAATATGCAGCCATCCTAGAACCCCCCCCCCCCCAAACATGGAGGACTTGTTATCAGAGCAGCCAAACCCAATTCTTCAAGTGCCTCCTCTGCTGAAGCTCCACATTCGTCTTCTGTGCCCTTTGATAACGCAGCCTTTCACGTCGTTGTTGTTGTTGTTGATGTTGTGATGTGATGTGATGTCTTTGTGTGGCACAAAACAAGATGTGAGGTGGTGCAGCGGCAGGGTCTGCGTTCAGAGTTAGGGATCGTGAAGAAGTGACGTTCCTGAAGAAATAGGACAGACGTGGACGGACGAGGACGCCTGACAGATGTTCATCTTGACGATCTGTTGACGTGTACGACCATTACTGAACGTCTAATGACCGTTACTGTACTCAACAATGATCGGGTCAATTAGTCGGGCAGCCTGGGTCAAACTGACCACATCATCCACCTGAGAACCCTCAACCTGAGGGGCGTGGACCGTCTGTAAATACATTAATAATCAACTGTAACGAATCACTTCAAATACAGCAAGCTGTAGACATTTGTTAATATTTTACCCAGAATGCCCTTCCTGACAGGACCTACACTGGGACTGGGCACTAAATGCATTAGAACCCTCTTGTTGTCACACGTTGATGTCAAAGATCTTTGACTCAGTGTTTGGAACCAACCATGAGTCTCAGTAAGTTTGACAATAATGAGTTAAGTCGAGGCAATATTTGCAATTAAAAGACTCAGAAATGAAAGGCAGCGTTTCTTGTCACCTGTCATTAACCGTTACCTCGTTTATTTGGTTAAAAGCCATAAATCAAACTTAAATTCTAACTGCAAAATGTGGCTGCTGGTAAAATATGTGGCGACATTTTCTAATTTAATATTTGTGGCCGTGAAAATGAATATCTCAAAAATGGACAAAGGTTTGTTTTTTTTACAAATTAATGGCTTTTTTTAAAAAACAGAATAACTGTGAAAGAACAAAAAGGAGCCAAAAAATTCTGGTTTTCTTTCTTTCTTTTTTTTTTCCATTATTCACGCATCTGTGTTCACATTCCTCATTCTGTTAAAAGGGTGGGTGGAGGGATCACAAGGCCAAATGTGCGACACACTAATAGTTTAAATCAACCGTTTTCTCTCCGGGTCTGTCTTGCTCAAAAAAACGCCCCAGACTTTCAAAGCCGTCTTTCCACTAGAAAGGAACAAGCGTTTTCTTGTTAACAACATCTTTTGAACCCACCTTGTAGAGCATCTGTGTTTTACAAGCACTGACAGAAGCCACGAGCAAGTTTAAAGAATTCTATCAATCAAAATATGGCCCAGGAACAGAACAGATTAGCATAGAGAAGACACAGTCAAGGTAAAAAGGAATCTCCATTTGTCTTCCAGCACAGCTGCTGCGACTTTTCAGCCTTTTTCCGATAAAAAAAACTTCTCCGTGCGATGCACATCTACTCTCTGGTTACGACCCCCCCCACCCCCACCCCGAGGTAACAGACTGCCCTGAGGGGCCACCCTTTAGCTGCTTTAGTGGGTAAAAACATCTTATGCCGGTGCCTGTCCATTAAACTGCAATTTAGAAGCCATTAATCCATCCTTTAATCTGTCGCCAAATAAAATCCTGACCGGGGTTTTGGGGGTCGCGGGGGGGTCGGTCTGAACAGAGCTCTTGGTGATATCAGTTCTTCATATATAAAAAATATATTTATGTTACATCTTTCAAACCTATCAAGTGTCACTCAATCCCAGTCAGACATGCAACAGTGGAGACCCTGGCGGTGGTGACGGCGCCCTCACTCTGCCGTCGCAGGTAACTCTGTGATCACAACAGCATCTGGCTGAATGACTTATTACTGCCGCCCAACAGACAAGTAATCCAGGATAATGCCCTTTTGCTGAGTGCTCCAATCTGAATAAATTCATCCCTGAGCAGTGAGATCCAGTGGTGGATGATGGGAGATGAGATGTTTGGGGGGGGTTGATTTGCTGGTACTAAAGGAAAGTGGGGAGAGGGTCCTGGAGATGGATAACGACAGTAAACAGCTTGATTCCGTAGAGCGACTGAGTGAACAGGAGGCTGGAGATCAGCGCCTGTTTTTTTTTTTTTTTTTTTCTCTAATCATTCTCCTTTTGCCGGCTGACCTGAATCCTCCAAGACTGAAAATGAGGTTTTCATCCCGAGTGCAATCAGAGGCACACGGCACATCCTGACATTTTTTATTTTCTTAGTGTTTATAAATAAAACATTTTCCCGGTTAAGGTCTCATGATGGAGACTTGATGATGTCACTTCCAGCTACATTATGTTTAATGATTGATTCGTTTTAGTGATGCATCAGACGACGAGCGGCTGCTGTTCCCTAAAACAAACTCCAGCCAAAACCACGTTTGCCTCAAATTCACTGAACAACAACAACAACAAACATCCAGACACATCTCCCATCTGCCCCGGCCTCTCGGTTATTCTTCCTCCTGTTTACTTTTTACCTTAAACGTCCAACTGTGCTCTGGGCTCCCAGGGATTATCGTGATCGTAATCTATGATGGCACAGAAATGAGCAGGGGTCAGAGCAGCGGCTGAGGTGGCTTAAGCTGGGACACGCAGCACAAACAAGGAACAGAGCGAACTGCGTGGCGCCGGGGCCGCGCTGTTTACCCGTGACATCATCTGTCACTCAGTGTGTTTACATGGCCTGACCCGGACAAGGCTGACCATCACTCAAACCCTCCTGTATTTATGGTGACAGGAGGGAAAGTCAAATGAAAAAAAAATAAAAGGTCAAAGGACAGCGCCGCGTTCTTGGCGTTGTCCTCCAACGTTTCGCTCCTCGGGAATCATAACAACACAAAGTGCAAAAACGGAGACCTCGCCTCGTCGTCCGGCCGTCACGCCGCTGATGTTGGAAACCAGATTACTGCGGCGCTGATGCTCAAGGATCCAAAATGAATGGAGATAAAGCAATTAATTACTGCTGAATTATTGTCTTCTTTATCCATGCATTACTCACTGCAGTCTTGCTTGCAAATAATTATTCACAATAATGAGCTGGAGATTTAACGTTTCTCTTTGAGTCATATTCTACAGCGCGTCAGGCTGCGTTTCCTTTTATTGAGATCAGATTCATTTCTCTCTCGTAGAAAAAAAACAAATTAAAGAAAGTCCAAACATGACATGGAAAGACATTTAATTATACTTTGGGTGAGAAATCTGTATCAAATCCTTCCACCCATGAAAAAAGAGGGATTTAGAATCAGACAGCAGTTAATAGACAGCAGTAAATGGAAACAGAGGCCGTTGGTTTTCAAAGATATGTTTCCCAGGAATAAGAACAAGCTCAGTGAAGTCGAGCGGAATGATGAAATCAGCAGTTCTGACGTGAGATACGTCCATATTACAACGACGGCTGAAAACACATTAGGAGATTTATTCCAGTGCAGCAGCACTGCCCCTAGTGGGCCAACACAGAGCCAGTGGAGGACCAATTAGAAAATTCCATTACCTTAAGAAAGGGAAAGTGAAAAGGCGTCAGCTTGACAGGGTGTGTGTGGGTATTAATCTCAAAAGGTGTCATTCAGACAGAGGGAAGTGGAGGAAAGAAGAAAAGAGTCGGGGAAAATGGGACCGAGCAAATGCACTTAACATTCTCAATGTGTGATTCTTCTCAAGCACATTTTCTCTGACTCTGGCACATCCAGTAGAAGACTATTAAACTTAAACTGCCCTGCCTCCACTGGGACATCATGCTCTCACATATTTCACCTTCTCGCCGACAGAGGAAATAGTTCTCAATCACGCGGCTTTTTACGAAGAAGAAAAAAAAAAAAAAAAGGAAAAACAGAAGGGACAAGAGTGAGAAAAAGAAAAATGGTTGGCAGAGAGGGAGGGAAAGATGTGTCACTCCAAGTTGAGGAGGTAAATCAGCAGACCAGGAGGCAAATTGAGCAGCGTTGGAGAGGAGTGTGGTGAGGTGGAGGAATATCAATGTGGTCCTGTGAGGACATGGCCCCGGGTTCTGGTTCTGGACAAGTTTGGCCTGAGGTGAATGTGTTCCTAGAGAATCTGGTCTTTAAAATCTGTCTGACTGCAGCTCTGTCATCTGTCACTGTCAGGAGAGGTGACAGCCCCCCCGCCCCCAAAAAGAACTGCCCCAGATGCTGTAACAGCACAGTTTCCCTCTCTCTCCCTGCTTCTTTCTGACTCCTTCTCCTTTCGATCCACGCTCCTTTTCTCGCCGTCTCGCTGGACAGCTGTGTCTGAGTGTGTGACTGCTCTGGTCACAATTCCCTTCTGTCCCCTTGTTCATAAAAATGAGATTGTTTTCTGCAGCTTTCTGCTGACACCGGCTCAGCACATAAACAGAGCCGTAATTTGTGCAACAACAGTGAGCTACAGGGAAGCACTTCCTCGCTCCCAGGAGGCGTGCTCAGAGAAGGTGAGTTGTTATCCGCTGTTTACACGGCAGAAGAAGCAGTATTTTACTTTATGATAATAACCTACTGGGCTGGAACGCACAGCAATACCTGTTTCACCAATCGCCTCGCTCCTACTCCCAGACTAAACTCTTCCCAGAGCTGAGGCTCAGGCTGTGACGGTGCGACGGCAGAAGAACGTTCCAGTTACAGAATTAAAGTTTGGAATAAAGTGCGATGCACGACAATAAATACAATCCCCGCAGCAGTTTTAAAAAACGCACTGTAAGTCGTGTTTCACGCAGGCGGCGCTCTTGTGAGTGTTGAAAAGCCGCAGCGCGTTGTTCAACTTCAGCAGATGTTCTGAAAGGAGTCGAGGACGAGGACGGGTTCCACCAATCACCACAGATGGTGAATTAACATTTGACAGTGTCATCAGCGGGAACACGGTACAGTAGGACACAACACCCGGAACAGGTCCAACATCATGTCTGACGTCCACTACCTGCCCCCCCTTTGACCCCCGTGACAAAGGCCGTGACCTTTGAAGGATCAGTGGAACCTTCTCAGTGTGAGTTCCGTCTCTGAGAGGAGAACGTTCTCTCACAGCTGCAGTGACTTCCATAAAGGAACTAATGAAAAGAAAACCAACAGCTGACAGGACGTCAACAGTTTCATACGACAGGACGATGGCGGCGAGAAGGAATCAGACGCCTCTTCACTCCAATTAGCTGCACATTAGTCTGTCGTTGGATAAAAAAGCTTTTTGTTTCTTTCAGAGAAAGAAAAACAAAAACCACAAGTCAGCAGAAACTGTTTAATCAGACTAAACTCCTGGGATCATTACAGGCTATAAATCAACCACAAAAAAAAAAAAAAAAAAAAAAATCCAGTCACTCAGAAAATGTCTTATTTGTCATCACTGTGTGAAACTGATGTGGATCAAACTAAAACATCGACTTCAGGATTTTTTCTTTTTCTGTGCCTTGAAAAAAAAAGCTCCAAACACCTCACGGGAATCTCACACACACACACACACACACACACCAACATTATCATTCAGTGAGTGCCCTCCTCAGACTGTGGCCCAGTGTGACAGGGTCAGACTTTGAGCAGAGGTGGTCACGGGGTCATTGACCGTGACCCCGAGAAGCATAAACCAGAGGCCACCGCCGCTGAGGAGGAGGAGGAGGAGGAGGAGGAGGCAGGACGTACATGTGTGTGTCTGTATATCACACTGAGCTCTTGGCTGTACTTTACTCACTTCCATTGTGTTCCAAAGACAACCACCTGGTGGCAAGCTGGGAACAACAGCCAATCCATCCTCATCCTGTCCACAAATAGACGATAATAAAATAATAACAGCAGAGGACACTGTCTGCAAGTTTCCAAACTATATTCACCAGTTTGCCCTTGGACGCTCTCCGCTGTTCACCCCCCCTCCGCCCCCCCCTCCCCTTTTCCCTCTGACCCTCAGTGGGGGCAGCAGGGCTGTCAGTTCAAAACAATGTGCCTTAGCAGGAATCGCTCGACTGAACTGAACGAGGGAGCGGAGGCTTTGTGTTTGTGTGTACGTCTCAGTGTGTGACGGGAATAATAAACCCACAAAGGAGGCGTTTGACTCGTCTTGTCTAAGAGCCGGGACAAGTTACACAGAGAGGAGAAGAAGAAGAAGAAGAAGAAGGAGGAGGGGGAAGTAAAAAAGCAGCTGCCGGAAGAGCAGGCTGAGGTG
>NC_024310.1:1212596-1213785 GCF_000523025.1 Cynoglossus semilaevis | reverse complement strand
AAAAAAACCAAAAAAAAAAAAAAAAAAAAAAAAATCCAGTCACTCAGAAAATGTCTTATTTGTCATCACTGTGTGAAACTGATGTGGATCAAACTAAAACATCGACTTCAGGATTTTTTCTTTTTCTGTGCCTTGAAAAAAAAAGCTCCAAACACCTCATGGGAATCTCACACACACACACACACACACACACCAACATTATCATTCAGTGAGTGCCCTCCTCAGACTGTGGCCCAGTGTGACAGGGTCAGACTTTGAGCAGAGGTGGTCACGGGGTCATTGACCGTGACCCCGAGAAGCATAAACCAGAGGCCACCGCCGCTGAGGAGGAGGAGGAGGAGGAGGAGGCAGGACGTACATGTGTGTGTCTGTATATCACACTGAGCTCTTGGCTGTACTTTACTCACTTCCATTGTGTTCCAAAGACAACCACCTGGTGGCAAGCTGGGAACAACAGCCAATCCATCCTCATCCTGTCCACAAATAGACGATAATAAAATAATAACAGCAGAGGACACTGTCTGCAAGTTTCCAAACTATATTCACCAGTTTGCCCTTGGACGCTCTCCGCTGTTCACCCCCCCTCCGCCCCCCCCTCCCCTTTTCCCTCTGACCCTCAGTGGGGGCAGCAGGGCTGTCAGTTCAAAACAATGTGCCTTAGCAGGAATCGCTCGACTGAACTGAACGAGGGAGCGGAGGCTTTGTGTTTGTGTGTACGTCTCAGTGTGTGACGGGAATAATAAACCCACAAAGGAGGCGTTTGACTCGTCTTGTCTAAGAGCCGGGACAAGTTACACAGAGAGGAGAAGAAGAAGAAGAAGAAGAAGAAGAAGGAGGAGGAGGAGGAGGAGGAGGAGGAGGAGGAGGAGGAGGAGGAGGAGGAGGAGGAGGAGGAGGAGGAAATAAAAAAGCAGCTACCAGCACCCCACGCTGACTTTCTCCTCTTTTGCATCAGACGTGCCAGTGCGCAGAGCCACCGTGCCATGGACGGCACAGTTAAAGACACAGATGGTCGCAGCAGCGCAGACATCACACTCTGCACAACCTTTCGTCACAAGTCACCAACAAACACAATCCTGGGCAACTTCACAGGCTGAAAAAGGAAAGCAAAAGACCAGAATATAAACGTGGACTTACCATGTGTGGAGATGCACAGGAGCAGAATCAGCCGGAGGATCATGACTGTGGG
>NC_024310.1:1194410-1212410 GCF_000523025.1 Cynoglossus semilaevis | reverse complement strand
CTCCGGTCCCAAAGTGCAGTTGTCCTCTTACCCGTGGCAGTAGGCTGGTGGTCTGTCTCTGGTCCTAGTCGTCCACTGACGCCTCTCCTCCTCCTTTGACTTCTACTTCTTCTTCTTGATCTTCTCTCTTCCCCCCGTGTCTCTCTCCTTCTCTCCTTCTCTCCCTCTCTCCCTCTTTATTCTCTCTCTCTCTCTCCGGAGTTGCCAATAGTCAGCTGTGCCGCACACCCTCCGCTGACGTGAGCTCCAAACACTTTGTGCGTCCCCGCTGCCGAGTCTGAGCATAAACAAGCTCACTCTGTCCCTCGGTTCGCACGGTCCTTCATCTCCCATCCATTCTCACCCAGTCTCTCTCTCTTTCTCTCTCTCTCTCTCTCTCTGTCTCAACCACTCATGTAGCAGACACAGTCGGGGGGGGGGATACAGCTCTTTAACTAGGCTCCTCCCTCCCTGATCCCTCCCTCCCTCTCTCTCTCTCTCTGCCTCGCTGCCTCCTTGGCTGGGAGGCTCCGCTCTTCTCCCTGGGAACGAAAGCTTCCATGGGAGAATCAGAGAGAGTGCAGTTCCAATTAGAATGAGAATGGGATCGACTTGGCCTCTGTGGCCACAAATAATGCAGACATTCACCAAAACAAAGTGCGGTGCAGTTTTACACCCCCTCCTCCTTCTCCAGACCCCCGTTACCCCCTTTTTTCAAATTCTATGTGCGTCACCGAATCATGCAATCCATCAGACGCCTTCCCGCGTGGAATGGATAAAACGGCATTAGTATTCAGGACCAAAGTTGTAGTATTCATTAGTTTTCAATTTATATTAGTGGGTAAATTAGATTCATAGTCACCCTCTCTGGGAGCCATGATGGAAGAAGTCATAAAATGTCCAAACGCACGCCATGCTTACTAACAACTTCCAGCGTGGTTTCATGGTAAATATTTTAAAGTGCCATTTGGTTTGACTCACTTATGTGATTCGCACTAATGCGGAAGAGAAACTGCAGTAGCTCTACTGCGAGACTCTACTCCACGGCCTTCGAGATGCTGCAGCTTTTAATTCCATTTTAGAATCAGGATTTGAATATTAAACTTCTCGACTGAAGTGTTTGTGTTCTCCTGTGAAGTTAATGTGGTGAAGAAGCAGCTTCGTTTTCCTGCTCGCTGCAAAAACCATAAACATTTATGACGTTTTATTACGTTTGTTTAAACATATTAATCCCAGGACTTTACAGGGATTATCTTTCCTCAAGTGATGGGTAAACATTTTCGTCAACAGTGGAACCTCCAGGTCCGAGCTCGTATCTCGAATTGTCCCATAAGAAATAATGCTCCGAGCTCTCGGCCCCCTAGTGTCGATGTCTGTAAATGTGCCTCAAATCTGTACTCGTATCTCGAAGCAGAAATGTACTCGAAGACTTGCTCGTATCTCGAAATACTCGCATCTTGAGGTTGAATGCCTTTGAATGTGGAAGCCTGTGTTGGGTTCACATCCCAGTCATGAGTTAGTGATGTGAGTGAATCTACTCTGTCTGGAGTTAAACATTCAAACCTAAATCATCAACGTTTGGCAGCAGCACACGGACACTTGATCACATCCCCTGACTCTGGTCAGGATGGATAAAAATATGATGTTGGTGTATTTGTTTGAACATTGTATTTGTTCAGGATGAGGAGAAAATAGTTGTTTGTTTGTTTTGGAAGAAGAATGAATTTTATTGGTCCGTGCCCATGTGCAGACATTTTAAACAACCAATCCCTGTGGAGCAGTGAGTGCTTTTATCAACTCCCAGGGACCGAGGTACAATTTCTGGTACTTGCTCAACAGACCCCAGCCTGGATGGGATTTGATCTGATGATGATGGTCGATAACAAGCCCCTTACCACCATATACCTGATACCACACCATCTGCCCTCTATTGTTTTGAACTAAGTACTGCGTTTTTTTATTTTTTTTATTCTGGTTTTTAACAAACGTTCATCGGTGGTTGAACCTTAATCAGGTCCAGTCCCGGTCTCCTGTTTACACTCTTATTCTGGTTTTGAACAAACGTTCATCGATGGTTGAACCTTAATCAGGTCTGGATTCCAGTCCCGGTCTCCTGTTTACACTCTGGATTCTGTAAAGATTAGTTCATATTTCCCACCTCTCCCGTAGATACGTATATTTTTTTCCTATAAAGTCGACTTTGTTTGAGAAATTACAAACCTCAGTTTTGCGAACAATCACTTGATGTTTTGGGTTTTTTTTCCGTTCACAGTTCAATCACAGCCAATGATTGACTGAATACTTTAACTACTGGTTCTGTGATTTCTTCACTTGTCCCTGAAGAAGAACGGTGACTTGTCGTGGGTTAACACCCTGACATCCTGTTCCACTGCAGGTCTACACTGATTTATTTTTTTTTCCTTCCTTCTTCAGACTCAGTTAAATCCTTGCCAGTTATTCTCAGCTCGCAGCAGCGTCGCTCACTGTTTCTCAGCGTCGAGATTCTGATCCGTTTTGTCTCCGCCTCTGCTGGGTTTGTTCTCGGTGGCACCGATGCCTTTGAACTTGATGACGCTCCTCCGACAGTCCTTGACACCTGGAAATGTTTTGATAAATTTGCACATCCTTCTCCCTCTTTGTGAGAATCAACACTTTTACTTCTTAGGCCGCAGCCGAGCTCTTTTGTTTTCATCTGTGGTGGATTCAAAAGTGACAGCTCCAACCGCAATCCAAACTCTGAGACGTCGATCCAATCTGGAAAATAAACCTCGGTTTTTACTGCAGTTCAAATATTGGGTGTAGTATTATCTGAGTACACGGTGTATGTGATTGTATTTAGGTCAGCTACCAATAGGGCTAGTACGTAACTTTTCCAAATAAAAAACAAATGCATGAGGTAAAAAAAAAAGAATCGTAGTGACTTTTGATTTTGACTTTTGTCTCGGACTTTTGCGTCGAGAAAGTTCTAAGGATTTAAACCTCATGTTCAGGCGTCATTATTGTATAAATGACACACACTTACCATTACTGTAATACACAAACCATACACCAGGGGCAGTAGACTATTGAATATAGTTAACCAAACCAAATAGTTGACCAAAATCAAAACTTTTACTTCTTTTTATTTTCTTGTTTTTGTTTTGATAGTAATAGGAATGACATTTTCCCTTGATTGATAACGATTAATCGTGATTAATCCAGAACTACAATCTGTGTGTATTACAACACATTTGGACAAGTCTGTAATTGATGATGTGAAACCAACACTGGTCTGTCTGACTGACTGACTGACTGACTGATGTAAAACCAACACTGGTCCATCTGTCTGACTGACTGACTGACTGACTTACTGACTGACTGACTGACTGTCTGTCTGCAACCTGAACGTTGTCCGTCATTGTTAGCATATCACATACTATTGTTAGCGTTCAAACAGTCAAACAGTTTTTTTTTTCAACTTCAACCTGAACGTTGTCAGTGCGTCTTGCGCTCGTTCAGACCAATCCCCTGATGTGACAGAACGGGCTGTTTGTGAATGACTGTATTTTTATATCCTGCCTTCACATGATCACAGCCTGTTCTTGTAAATGACTGTTTATTTTTGACTGATCCAAATAATACATCCAGACGTCTCACGTTGCAGCTATTCTTGTCTGGTGCGGTTGTCTGGCTTGGATTGTTTTTGTAGGATTTTTTTTTTTTTTTTTTTTCAGTGCTTTCCCAATAATCAAAAGAGTTCCGTCACAGAAGTGAAATATTTCAGGTTTTTTTTTATGAAAATGTAATAATGGCCCAGTAATGTCAGGCATGTCAAACCATCAAATGGATCTGCACACAGTGTCCGGATTTTTCAATTGAACTGAAACAGAAGAGAAAATAGGTTTTAGATTTTTCTTTTTTTTTCCGTAGTTGCGTCGTTTGAAGCGACTGATCCGTCGACGGAGCGCTGACGGCTCTGGTATTTATCCTGAGGTGTTACAGTTCTGATGATGTGTGAGCTTCTCCACGTTGTTCACATTAAGATGTTCACTGTAGGTCAACTCTTATCACACACTCTTCACAGTTAGAGGCTGCAGTGAAATGATCTGAAAGTGTTTGAGTTTTTTGTTTTGTTAACTAAATGTAATTTGGGAAAACTACAACAATGTTGTGCAGAAGTTCTAACAGTTCTCACGACCTGAGTGTGTGACTGAGGAGCGGTCAGTCAGTGGAGATTAGGTCCAAAATGATATGTACAGTATATGTCTAAGGACTATATGGCAGTGGTTTTCAACCTTGTGGTCGTGTCCCAACGTGGGGTCACCTGGAGTTAACATGCGGTCACCTTGAATGTCTAGTAATTTATGATGAAAAAAAAAAAATACTGATAGAAATATTTTTGCATCCTGCCCTGTTTAAGTGTTTGTTTTTTCAGTAATAATTTTCAGCCAAGCCAAGCAAATAAAAAATGTCACGGATCTGACTTCGTATTATCAACACAGTAGAACAAACATGAAAAACCTGTTGACCTCTGACCAAGAAACATAGCTAATTATAGTTATTATAATTGTAAAAGTTTTGAAATATTATACTATACTAATGTGAAATAGATCCAGATTTTTTTTTTGTTTTCTGTCATTGAACCTCATAGGTGTTTGGGTGGAGTTGAGGGGATTTGTTTTTGTCATTTTCCTGCGTGAACCTTCATGTTTCCTCCACCTGTCTCCACCAGCACACACCGAAAACAAACACCCTTTAAAATAATCCAGAAAGTGGTCGTTACCAGGGAACACCAGTCATTTTGGCCCAAAAAGAACATAAAATACCAAAAGGAGTGAAATAAAAACAACATTTATTGTATTATAATGTGCTCAGATGGGCAGAGGGGGAACATTAGAAAATGTGAGGTCTAGCAAACGACTCAAACAAAGGCCCAGTGCACCCACAGGAGGCATAATCTGTAATGACCTGAGACAGAGAACTCTTCTTCTCTGCCGTTTACGGCCGCTCTGCACGAGCTCACGGCAGAATCCACGCTCAGAAGAACAGGCTCTGAGAGAGAAAAACAACACAAGAAGACACGACAAGACGGATGGTTTTCTCTGAACTGACCTTGATTTAGAAACTGGCAGTGAAACGTGTTGAAGTGACTGAATTGTTTCAGCAAATTACAGAAAAAAATATTATCTGGCAAAAACAGGAATGTTGATTAATCACGATTATTCATGATTAATCTCAATTAAATGTGACTAATCCACCAATTTACCTGTGATTATTCCAACTGAAGGGTTAGAAAATTTTTCTTGTCATCTTTAAATGAGAAACCAATCATAATCAGACGGGACATGGACCTTATTTTCATAAAATAAAACCAATCAGAGTCAGACAAGACATGGACCTTATTTTCATAAAATAAAGATTTTATTTTGGAGAAACGTTGATCAAATGTTTCACTGTAATCAGTCAATGATATAATCAAGTACAGTACTAGTCACACCTGTTAACTAGGTTTAAAGCTATCTTTAAGTTAGGAAGAAAAAAAACCCAACATTTCTCTCATCTGAAACCGTGTTTATAACACAGTAATAACAGTGACTTCACTGTTGGTCTGTTAAGCTGCAGCACAGACAAACTTCACACCAAACCACAGAGCAGTTTAGCAAAGAGCAACTCCTGACAGGTGTAATTAGTGTGGTTGACCTGCAGGGTGACCTTTGGAAACTCCAGGTTTGAAACATAAGCAGGAAGTAGAAAATGAAATGAGCTGAAACAAAACAAACAAAAATCAATTTGTGAAACCGTTTGTTTTTTTCCTTTTAATATCAGAGAAGAATAAATGACAAAAATCTCTAATTATCTGCATATCCTAAAAACATGTGCAAGTGGTCTAAATAAAAACCCAAATTATTGTCCCTTTCTTCCCACCCCTGCAGATTTAAAAAACAAATACATATTTGTATTCTGTAAAGTAGTTTTTTTGTCCATGTTTTGTTACGATTACATACATAAATATAGACAAGTCAGTGACGTAGACGTTGAAACCAGACAGCCTTTAAAATGTAAATCATCGTCCTCGAACCTTTGACCTCATAAACCATGGAAAACAATTAGTTTTACACCTCTAACGACACTGTGCATCATGGGATGTGAAAAGAATTAGAGCCAGAATGACCTTCTGTTTTCTCACACCCAGAGAGAAAGTCTCTGTCTTTACTCTGCCGCCGCCGCTGACGCCGCAGCAGAGGAAGAAGAAGAAGAAGAAGAAAAGCACAGTCTCAGTCTCACAGTCAAATATTGACACATTAAGATGATGGACAGACAGTCTGCTCCTCAGCTAAATAGAAAGTGACATATCTGTTTATTTCTCCTGGGTCTGCACATCCACTCTGAGACGGCGTTAGGGTCTAGACACAGCCATCCGCAGACGTGTGTGTGTGTGTGTGCGTCTGGTTGTGCAGGAGTGCAGACGTGTGTGTGTGCGTCTGGTTGTGCAGGAGTATGCAAAGTGTGTGTTACCATCAATTTGTATTTTGAAATTAGCAAATCAGCCAGTTGTCTTTCAGGGAAGGACATCCACTCAATCTTTGTCAGTCAAATGATTCCCCAGAGAAGCTTCATCTCAGCTCCCGATGCTTCAGATTTTCATTCTAATCAAGTTTGCAAAGTGGCGGAGCAGAGGTGGAGAATGAACAGAATTAAAAAGAACGCCGAGCAGCGGCGAACGGCGTTGGACACGTCTCTCTTTCATCCGCGAGCCTTTAAAAGGAGAGGAAAGATTTCTTTAACACGTCCTGATCATCTACGGCAGTGGTGGACAACATGCGGTCTGTGGTCCAAGATTGGCCTGTATCCAAAAAATACCTGGCCGGCAAGGTTTATTTTAGTTTAGTGAATGTTACGACCTTCATGTCACTGTATGTTAAATCAAAGCTACATTTATTTTTCTAACTATATTTATGCTATGCTATGATGTCACTGAGAAAAAAACAAACTAGTTCCTAACAGACAAATTCTTATTATAGGGCTGTCAAATCATTGAAGTTTCTAATGTGATAAATCAACACTTAAAGTAATTTAAGTGTTGATTAAAGTAATTTAAGTGTTGATTGAGTATATTTGTGTATGATTACGTACATACATATTTATATATTTATGTACTGTGTATGTGGAAGTCACTTTAGTTCACAGGTAGTTTGTTTTTTTTTAAGTTAAAAGGCTTCATTTGTTTCCTTTCATGCGTCTTGATGTATCAAACGTTAAAAAGGCCAATCGTTGCCATAGCAACCGCCGCCGTTATGTTCATCCATATGACATGTGACGTAGCCTCGATCAGGAAGCTGTGATGATGGCCATGCTGTCAGAACAAAAGACTCTGCTGTTTACGTCGGTTTAAACATCCGTCGTTTACAGAAATAAAAAAAAACAGACAAAACAAAACAAACCTTTACGCTACATCGCAAACGCATCTCGTTTAATTACCGTAACCCCGTCGTGCCTTCACCTGGTTTCACCCCGGTTCTGTTTTGCAGATGACATGACATTGCACCGATAGAAGTGAAAGCAGCGACTGATCCAAACATTTATTGTACTGCAGACAGACGAGGTGACTTCTTCACAGATCGCTTTTATTTGTGACACCTCACCTTCTTAAGTGTCTTGTTGGCAGAGAATTCTTTCGGAAAATAAAATGAAAGCTGCACGGTTGAAAACCAAAGTAGGGAAAACAATCTTTCTGAGGGAAACAAAAAAAAATCAATCCGAAGAAGAAGAAGAAAACAGCGGCAGCAGAACTTCCTCTCCTGAAAAAAACCCCAAAAAACATTGTTTCCAAACGGAGTCTGTTCAGGTTCAGATCCTTTTCCACTCAGTCAGGTTTACAAAGCTACAGGGCAACTGGGTCATTTGGCTGCCCCTGATTTGAATATCCTTCTTACTGCACCATGGAAATTAAGGTTGTTTTTTTTTTTTTTTTTTTTTGCATAGTGGTCGGAGCTGTGGTATAGATTTGTTTGCTTTGCTCAACTGGAGATAAGTAAAAGCAAAGGTCAGCAGTGAGCACCTTAAGGAAGCGTGCCAAGGATCACGGGACTTTGCATAAGTCAGGCTGGATTTCCGTCCTGATAGAGGAACGGCTGCGTGTTCTTCTGCGGCTTACACACGGACGCGTCTTATCTTTTCACCGCATTCATTGTTTTTCACATGATTTTCCAAGGATTTTCTTCCAGGAAACATAAGGAAACTGTAGCTAACATTAACCAACGGGAAGTTGGACGCAAAGTTTCGGGAGGAAGTGTTTCTGATCTACATGTACTATTTATGAATTTACTTTGGTCACATAAACATTCATGCACCGTGCCAGAGGCAGCATCTTCAAGAGAGGCAGCCAGATCTCAGCAGAGCATCGTAGTGTGTGTGTGTGTGTTGGTCGGAGGGATCGTAAACATCAAAACCACATAAACGCTGATGTTGTGTAGAAACCAGAGGCAGATTCTGCTGATTCAGCCACTGATTAATCTCCACTAATAATATTCACTTGTGTTTTTCACCGAGGGCCTTCGCTGGAAATTCACCGTCAAAGAAGCTCAAACGCCCGAAGTCCAGCCTTTTTCATCGTAAACAAATGACTCTAGAGGAATGTAACGCCCACAAGACCTGGTACACAGCAAAAGGCTACAGTCAAAAGATCTATCTGTCTGTCCATCCATCTGTCCATCCATCCATCTGTCTGTCCATCCATCCATCTATTTATCATTTCATCCATCCATCTGTCCATCCATCTATCCATCCATCTACCCATCCATCCATACATCTATTTATCATGTCATCCATCCATCTTTCCGTTCATCCATCCATACATCTATTTATCATTTCATCCATCCACTAATCTATCTATCTGTCTATCATTTCATCCATCCATCTGTCCATCTATCTATTTAACATTTCATCCATCCACCCATCTATCTATCTGTCTATCATTCCATCCATCCATCTTTCCGTTCATCCATCCATCTGTCCATCCGTCTATTCATCCGTCTATTATAATCCATCCGTCAGTCTATCTATTTAACATTTCATCCATCCATCCATCCATCCATCCATCTATCCATCCATCCATCCATCCATCCATCTATCCATCCATCTATCCATCCATTCATCCATCATCCATCCATCCATCCATCCATCTCCTGTTCAATAACGTCGCGGTTTCTTCTGCTTTCACCAACTACCATCACCGTGAGCTTCAGACCATCTGATTCAATATTTCTCCCAAGAATTATTATCAACAGATGCAGAGTTGAGGCCAATTAACATTCCACTTCACATAACAATCTATACTTGAGGCTAATTGCAGCGACACGAGCGGAAGCAGCAGAGCAAGTCAATAAGTTCAAGTCCAGATGTAATCAAACCTTATATATATATATATATATGTATATATATGTTTTCTAAAGGTTGTACTGGATATTGATATGGATACATTTATTATTATTTTTTGATCATTTATTTTTTAGAAATAGGGAAAAAAAATTATCATATCACATATATACGATCAATAAATGTAATATATATTTGTATATTAAATATATTATTATTATTATTATAATCTACATTAAATCAATAAAACATTCCGATACCATTTCGTCTGTTATTGTTCAGTCAGCCTCAGTGCCGTGAGAGAACATTCGGCTTCTGCTACGTGCTACATATGTAGCTTAGCGTTTGCTTTCCTACGAGATCACGTGTGTTTCTCTGTGGCTCATCGAACACATGGCTCCGTGTTCAGCAGAAATGCCAGGGAAGTGAAAAAACCAGCCTCTTGGCTGAGTTCACAGCAGCATCCAGAGGCCGACACAACTGGCTGACTTTCAACGCCGGCTTCAAGAGCTCTGGCTGGTTGACTTCTGCCAATTTGTTGACACAACGACACAGCAGCCAGAGCTGGGTTTTTTTCTTCTCTGGATTGACTTCTGTCATGCCAAGGATTTTCTGGATTTTTGGGCGTTTTTTGAATCTTAAAGCAACAGGACGACTGGCATTACACCGTGACTTCACCCCCGATCCCTGAGGAACCTGAGTTTTAGCAAATACTGGTGACGACGTGGAACAGAGCGATCTCAGAAGTACTTTATCAGAAAATACTTTATCCACTGCAAGAGTAAAAGAGAACTCTTTGTCTTGACATTTCCTGACAGAACTCAAACCTCCAGGAACCTTTTTAAACCCAGACTGTTTCCTCCACCTTTTGTTCAGTCCTGACCTGAAACAAATCGAGCCCTGAGCGCAGCACAAGAAACTTCTTCAGACAAATCTTGGTCAAAATCTTGTCATTATTTTTTCTTTTCATTTATTCTTGTAGGGTCAACATTATTTACTTCTTTTTTCTAAATCTAGAATTTTACTGCCTCTCTGCAGTGGGAGAAAAAGTAGATCTAGAATTTTACTGCCTCTCTGCAGTACCTCCAGAGCCCTCTGGGGGCTGAAGATGTCTGCATTGTGTACAATGTGCAAACTATATATTGGTTATGTGTTGAATGGTTATAGTAAATGCTGTTGTCGTAGTTTCATCTTATTTTGTTTTTTTCATTTATTTTATTTTATTTTTTTCTCATTGACATTTCTGCTTTTTCTCATTTTTATTTACGGCTTTATGTTTAATTTCCAAACAAAATAATGGCAAAGAGAAAAAAAAGGGAAAAGTATCTTTTTCTATTTTCAATTACTGCCAGGTTGTATCCTGACTATAACCAGGGACATTTTACACTAATTCTAAAACACATTTAATCTAAAATGCACCGATTGTACGATATTTGATCAGTGGGTGCTGTTGTAACTTCACCCCCTCCCCCCCAGCATGCATTCCTTTAGTTAAACGCTTGCCCCCCTGAAGACTGGGTCTCTTTATTGTTCTGAAAGGTTAATAATATCTTCAAAGTTGTAGCGCTCCCTTCAGTTTGACGGATGCCAAAGGTTGCTTTGGCAGCTGTAGTAAATCCTGTTAGATGGTGTCTGCGTTACACCTTCACCTATTTTCTCCAGCATATCCAGCCTTTGTTGATACGGCTCCCCATGTGACGGGCTCCTGCCAATGAGATTAAAAAAACATAGAAGGCATGAAATAAGGGAAACTGGCAACGTCTGCGCTCATACATTTATATATATATATATATTTATTTTTTTTTCCTTCTCCAGAAAGTGTGTGAATTAATTTTCCGTCACTGGTTGGAAAGCTCTGAGCTCTGAACTCTCCAACCCTTGATTTATCTTTTGATGGGACTTTGTGTTTCCTGCTTGCAGTGAAAATTTATCTCGGAAAAAAAACAAACAAACAAACTGGCGAGGCACGAAAAAAGCCCATCAACTGTACGGACAAATGCAGCGCGTTGGAAATCAACAACGTCTGACATCGTTATAAAATATGCAGGTTAGTTAAGGCGGCGCTCGGTGGAATGGTCTGGTCTGTAGCCAGGTGTGTCTGTGAGCCGATGTGACGTTGGAGAAAGTGTATTAACTTCTGCTCAGGCCGTGGTGGAAAATTTAATTACCTTTTCTGATCCTTGGTCCATGGCGGGCTTTCTGTGGAATGTTCATTTAGGGAAATTGAAAAAAAAAAGAACCCACAAGATTTAATTTACATTCAGGGCTTTTTAATAACTTTGTCCAGAGCCAAAAAATGTCTAAAATTAACATCTGCACAGTAAACGCAGACTAAATATCACTGATTGACTGTGAATGTGAGAATTAAAATCCATATCATGTAAATGAGTCATCCGACTTCTGATAGCAGCAACAAACGTTAGCATTAGCGTTTCATGAGCAGCTTTAGCTTGGTGCGACTGCGGCCGGTGTTAATGGGGCTGTTTCCATTGAAGGAGTCTGGTATGTGGGTCAGACCGGGCCTGAACACTGCTGTTCTGCTGCAGTCTTGATTAATAGCCCGGGGAGTGTCACACTGACCTGAGAGGAAGGGTGCACAGAACCGTCACACAACCTCCAAACCCACACGGGTTTGTTCCACTACGACACATGACTAAAACAAAAAAAAAAAAAAAAATTTTAAATTTGAAAAATGAGGGGAAAAAAAGCCAAACTGATTTTTTTATATATATAACTGTAGTGCAAATTTAACTGCAAGTGTAACAGTTTGCGGGAGGAATTCTAATTATGCAGCCCAGTTCCCTCTGTCCCACTTTACATTATATTTTATTTATAGCCTTTTGGAAATAATCAACCTTCATCCTTATATTTCAACCGATGATGACTTTTTTTTAACACAGATGACTTCTCTCTCTCTCTCTCTCTCTCTCTCTCTGCGATAGAAGGGGAAATGGAGAAACACTTAAACATTGAAGGACACTTCAATTAGCCTCTTGTCCTCCAGTACTAATAATCAGATTGTGAGCCGTGTAAAGGACAAGGCGACTCATTAAATGTCCTAAAAAAAAAAAAACAGAAAGATTTACTGTAGGCTGTAGATTTTGCTTGTATTTGCTGACAGCCATAGGACGATGATCCCATCTGAACACACACCCCTCTCACCCCCCCCACCAACACCATTACCCCCCAGATGAAATAAATGCCGTCTTGCTGTAATTGCCAAGGAAAAGGGATTCACCAGTGGCAGAAACATTTTATGTGCCTTCTCATTTCGTTCAGCTCTTTCTTGGATTGCCAGGCCTGACACCGGGGACCTCATCCATTCTGTTCAGCACCCTTCAGTATAATTTCACCGCGGACCCAGATAACCGAATTACGTAAACACCGCGTTATGAAAGTGTAATAAAAAATGAGAGATTTGACCAAATTATCTGACAATTTATGTCACGGGAGGAAAGTGAGGAGGGGGGCGCGGCGGTGATTAGCCCAGATGTCGACATGCGGCGCTGACATTTATTAAACTGCTTGAGTCCAAAGAATATAAACATTTCAGTGTAAAAAAGAAAAAAAAAATTCAGGTCAGATATGAGGCTCCAAACACACAAATGTATGAAACAGGATGAAACCTTCAGCTTTTCTCACACTGCCCTGCAGATGGCGCTTTGAGTGCATTTTAAATACCATGCACATTATGTTGAGTTGCTGGTACAACATTGTTGTCAAATACAAATCGGAACTAAAATAAATCATGAATAATCACGATTAATTGAAAATCTGTAACTGCTGTGTGTATAATCACAGTATGTGAATTCATATTTTTTCAGTATATATTTATATATATATATATATTTTTTTTTTCAGTATGTGGATGTAAATGTCTGTCGTCACACTCCGTGGACTTAGTTTTCAAATGGCACTGAATGAAGTGGCCACTCCTGAAAATGTCCTCGTCCTCATCTTCGAGGCATGTTTGTTTTTCCTGTTGACTGGTTTGAGCAGGATGAAGCAGACTGACCAGTTAGCATGACGTCCAATAATCCTCTGAGTCACTTCTGTACAGGCGTCCGCCCACAGAGAGTGTGTGACAACTGGTCAGAAAAAAAAAAAAGCAGAGATGAAACAGAAGTTAAAAATGGAGAGACATAGACGTTTGGTTGAAGGATTTTTTGAAGGTTTGAAAATGTGCAATCTAACAAATCTGAAGTCAGGAGTTCAAAGACTTTGTCTGCATTTTAAGCACAGGGAGCTGTCAGTCACACAGTGTCCTCTCATGCTTTATGCTTGATCATCTCCATATTTTATCTAAAGGTTGGATCACGTCTGTGCAGCGTGGACTACAAAGTCTGGTACCACAGTGTCGGAGCGTCCAGATCTGAGTGATGAGTCGGACTTTAGAGTCTGGTACCACCAGTGTTATCTTCTGGTTCCAGCAGGTTTGAAAAGTAGAGACCGTTTTTTTGGCCGATTGTGATTTTTTTTTTTTTTTTTTATATGCCGTTTTTCACGGATTGCAATTTTCTTTCACTTGACAGCAGCGTATACAAACGTGTTATTCAGCTCAACATTTCAACAAGTAATAATGAAACGTATCTCTTCACATCAACAACTTCAGTTCAGAGTGGCATTCAGAAAAGTAAGAGCTTATGAAATACGTCTGTGTGCATAAAAGGAGCTGTTTAACTCATTTAACTAACAGTACTAGCGGCTCCTCTCTGGTTAGCACGCAGCAGGCTGCTAACGTAGCATGATACGGTTCCTAAAACCTCTGCTAGCACTACGCCCAGAAAACCCCGCAGCCCTGACGCTGGTGTTTTTAGAATCGGATTAGGTTTGTCGTTGCTAAAAACTTCAGCTACTTCAGAGCTTTCTGAGCTCACTGTAAATGACTTCCTAGCTAACGGCATGTTAGCGTTAGCTTTGCATTGGTGTTTAAGACAAAACCCATGAACTAAAGAATTGTGTGCAAAACTGTTTATTTATAACTCTCTCCCCCAACCTTTCCACAAAGCTTCTTTAAATTAAACGTCTGTATTTAATTAACAGGACAGTTTCTATGTTAGCGCCCCCCCCCCACACCCCCCTCTGCCAAACATGATGTGTGAAACTCTCAAAAAAAAAAAAAAATCACTGTGGCTGCAGATAGAAACATCACCATACTCTAATTGTTGTCTGTGAAAAAAAAATAGATGGCAAATATTTTGGTGTGATTTGATGTGTTTCTATTGTTTGTTTAAACTCCGGCTGTCAAACTGTCGGCTGGAACAAAAGACGAATAACAGCAGGGAGAGGTTTTGGTTTCACACCTGTTTTTGTTTGTTATTTATACAAATGATCGAATTATTGAAATTACTGAGAAAAATATCCGAAAAAAAAAACAAAACACTTTTGTGCCTAGTTGTCTTCAGAATCTTTTGGTCAGAAAAGTTCTGCTCGTTAGATGTTTGTCGTTTCATTTTAAATTTATGAATTCCCACCTGCGTTGTTTACTATTTTTTAGGTCAATGTTTGTGTTTTGTTCCTGTAAAGGATCATCGAGGGACTTGTCGACTGGAGCAGTGCTCTGTAGCACTTGTGCGTAAACACCGCTATTAGCATCTGTGTGCAATTAGCCCTTTCCTATCAATCCTAATTTGTAACGTTGGTGGACCATCAAGACGCAGCGGGGAGTCTTCTGGCGTAAACATGGTTGAGTAAACTGGGGCAGCCGTGTTTCAAATCCAAATCTGAACCTGACTAAATCTGCAGTTGATAACGGAAAAGGAGTTTTATCCGTTTGCTTAAAGATGTCCGTAATCAACTGGGATAAAAATCCTGCCTTCACCTCCTACTTCTTACCTTCAATTCCAGACACCGATTTTGAAGCTGATTTTCTTTTCTTTTTTTTTCTCACTGTGACCAATCCCACGATTCACAGGCCGTCGTCGTTAATCAGAAGAGTCAGACCTTGCAGCACACTCCAGCTCTGCTGCAGCTTTTATCAGAAGGAAAAGAAAAGGTCTTTGTGATGGCAGAAGTGAGTGGTGTATAATTTCTTATGAAAATGCTTTTAACCCATTACTAACCCAAGTCCACCTGTGTTTCTTCTTCGTCTTCTTCTTCTTTAAAAGCCTCATTGTGTTCGTGTACACACTGATTTTAATGAAACCACTGACCGTTAGACCAGGGGTCACCGACCTTTTTTTGAAACTGAGAGCTACTTCAAGGTCACTTTGTAATACAGAGAGCTACTTGTTTGATACAGACTTCACAAACAATGTAACAATAATCAGTTCTGGGACAGACAACAGTGGACACGTCTTCGTCTTCTTACCGTCCTCACTGAACCCATTTGAATATCACTGCAGGTGGAACTGATTCAAAAACCACAGGAACAGTACAACGTTTGACCCTCTTGTTGACTGGTTTTATTTTAAGAACATTAGCACCTTAGGTTGTCCACCAATAAAAAAACAGCTGATACGCTGAGATATTTAGATCAGGTCAGGTCACAGTCAAAGGTCTGAATCTGCGTTTGACCCTCTTGTTGACTGGTTTTATTTTAAGAACATTAGCAGCTTAGGTTGTCCACCAGTAAAATAACAGCTGATACTCTGAGATATTTAGATCAGGTCACAGTCAAAGGTCTGAATCTGGAGACAGGTTGAATCCGTGTCTGAAACCTTTCGTAATTCACCTTCAGCCTAAATCAGAAAATAAGTGTAGGTTCAGATTGACGACGTTTCAGGAAGCAACAAAACAATCTTCAGGTGAGATCCTGCCTTTAATCTGTTTTGCATTCAGCAGCCAATGGGAGGAGTTGCAGATGTCGAGGCCAGTGTGAGTTAATTCCAAGTAGATGGATGTGCATGCAAATGTGGAGGACTTCAATTATTTATGACGGTCTGCTTAAACACTCTGAAAACTGGTGGAATTCTGACACTTGGTAAAAAAAAAAAAAAGAAATAAAGGTTAAAATAGAAAATTACATTTCCTATTTCCTCAACGAGTCAATGTCATTGGACCTTTGTCGTGTTTTTAATAAATGAGAACAGGTTTGTTAACACGAGGTCATCTGTGGAGACAGAACACGACTGATGGCTTCACTGACGTTTGTATCATCTTTGATATTAAAGAATTAAGAAAAATAATGGGTTTATCGATTGGTTCTCAACCTGTGGAGCATGTGAAACTGCTGGTACTTGAGCTCCACCTATTGGTAGTATTTTTACTTCAATGTTCCTCGCTGTAAACACCTGAACAGGTATTAACAAGTATTGTACTGCAGGTATTTGGAGGGCCAAGTATTTTCCAGAGATAGTGCGTTGTATCACAACTTCACCATTAGGTGTCAGTCATCCACACCCACTGGACTTAAAATCCTTTTACTTTGGTGACCTTTTCCACCTTTAACTGTACTGCAGTAGTATTAAGCGTATTAAAATCCTTTTACTCTGGCGACCTCTTCCACCTTTAACTGTACTGCAGTAGTACTCTGTATCTGTGGAGTTACTGCGAATACAGAAGTTCAGGACAAAGTTTAAGGAATAAACCACAGAACGTGACTTTGTTTCTTTTTGCTCCTTCCTGTTGTGTCGCGTTACTACGTCAGATTTGTCTCCACCTGCAGCCGCAGCAAAAGAATATTAAAAAAAAAATCACAATCACAGAGCTGTGACAAGTTCACCAGCCATGGATTTACTGTAACCTCAGTGCAGTTTTATGTTGTGTTTTGTTCCACACTGTACTGTAGGAAATGAACAGCATCCACGCCTCACTGCTGCACCAGCTCCTCAATTATCATTCCTTCTAATAGTTCAATTCTACCGCAGGAACCAGAAACCAAGTTCAGCTGACCTCGCTAACCCTTTTAGCTAATAATACAGTAAAACCCACACACACACATTAGCATTTTAGTCATAGACAAAAAAAAAAAAAAAAATCATGCATGAGCTTCAGCACCTCACCACAGCAATGGCTTAAAATCAATACGGACGTCCATAGCTCTGATTGGAGACCTCGGTGCCTTATCTCCTCACTGTGCACACTACACTATCTCACAGCATAAAAATGGATTTTGCACTTAAACCCCGAGCGTAGCTTCTGATTATGCATGTGATTATGAAGGAAACAACACCGACGAGCCGAGTTAGGCGTGATGGGTTAGCGGTGATTCGAATTCCTGAAACAAACGGCGTACGAAGCCGGCGCTGTAATGAGAAGGAAAGGAAGGAAAGGAAGGTCTTCAAAAACAACCTGAGACGCACGGGGCTTCAGGCTCTGCTCACAGGTTTGGAGGAGGTGTTAAAGCTCACACTCCAGGAGTCACGGGCAGATATGTATGACGTCATACACAGCACATACAGTGGGGGTACTCAAACTCCTGGTCCGGGGGCCAGACGTGTTCCATGGACCAACCCATATCTGGTCCAGTTAAAATGGACGCTTAAGGTCATGATTTTTTTTTCTTTTTTTCTTTTTTGGTATATATATATATATATATATCATTGTGTATTTTTTCATTTTTTTTGCTCATTTTTATTACTGATACTGATACTGTATTTCTGGACAGTACTGACACTTCATTCAAATACTCATGCTAGTACCCACATACATGCAATTACCCAACAACCCAATACTCCTTACCTGCATTTTTCCATGTTAACTGACTGTAAAAACACTAACACTATG